>NC_046236.1:1490131-1801670 GCF_009819885.2 Catharus ustulatus | reverse complement strand
GCCGTGAGCTCCCAACGTGCCTTTTATCCCACACGTCCTGGAAAGCTGTAGCTGGCCCAGGGAGGGAGAAGCTGTGGTACAAAGCATCCTGCTGGGAGCAGCAAAGGCATGTTCCTCACAGGAGCACTGGGAAAAGGGCTCCAGCAGACCCTTCTTCCTTAGGTGCAGCAGGAAAAAGGCAGAGAACAAAAAAAAAAAAGCCGTTCCCAATATCTGTATTCCATCTTGGATTCTCCAGAAGAGATGAGGGGGGAAAAATCACCTTTCAAAGTGAAGACACCACCTTTCCTCAGAGTAAACTTCTCACTGCACCAAGCAGCAGTTTGGGTTCTGGGCTATCCCTGTGTCAGGCCTGGGAAGATGCTGCACCAGGACACACAGCTGAACACACCCCAAAACAACTGGGACACCTCAGGCACCTGGGGAGCCCCTTTGGCCGTGGCAGGGCCGTGGGTGAAGTGTCACAGCTGGGATTTCTCCTCCCCTGTCAGAGCAGAGCAGAAGGAGTTGCTGCATTTGCAGAAGTGCTGGGAGCAGCTGTGGTTACAGGAGTGGAGCACTGGCTATGGTCCCTCTTAAACAGCCCAAAATCCCAGTGGCTGGAGTGCTTGGCTCTTCCAACTGCTGGGGTCTGACAGGGATCTTTTCTCCTCAGTGTTTGTTGAAACAAGTGTAAACAAGTGCTCTAAGCAGTCTGCAGGAAAATGTCTTCTCTTTGTTAATGAGGTTGCTCTGCTTGATGACTCATGTCCTCTTCTGGTGACCGTCATCAGGAGAGCTCAGCATCCATGGAAAACCCTGAGAGCCCAGTACTGGGGACTTTCACCCAGTATTTGCTCTCCAGAGAGATCCACCAACACCTGCTTCCTCCAGGAAAAGGCTTTTGAATGGGACAAGGTTTGAACTCAGGAATTTGCAATGTTGGATAGTCCCCCAGTTCAGCCACTGGTGTGGCTCTGGATGTACCATGGATCTCCTGGCTCCTGTTGCACCCTTCCAGGAGTGTCCAGCAGACAGGGCTGTCTGTTAAGGTGCTTCCAAGGGGATTTCTGCTCCCGTGGCTCCACTGAGACAGCAGCTCCTGCAGCACGTGGCTTCTTGTGCTGGGCTTGCAGCACAATCCCTCCAGCTCTTCTGTCACACGTTCAAGAGGAGCCTCATCCCTGTGCACCCTGCTGGGAGCAGGGACAGCATCACCTGGCTGGGATCACCTCCCTGTGTGTTCTTCCTGCCCCAGGGGGAAGCATGAGTGAGACACCACCAGAAACTAATGACAGCCTTTCTGCTTTGTCAGAGTCACGTTGAAGGGAGCTTGGAGCTTTTCCATCTGGACACCTGAGCCTTGTTTTCCCCCAGGCTGGGCTGGCACAGCTTGACTGCCTGGAAGGTGGGAGTTCTCCTTGCCTCCCTTGCGAGCTCCTGTGGAGCTTGTGACTCAGTGCTGAGGCACAGGACCTGTTTGGAATGCTCTGGGGAGCATGGAGGGGAATTTGGAGTTACTGTTTTTTGGGATCATGGAATCATTAAGGCTGGAAAAGACTTCTAACCTCAACCATCTTACTGGGAACATCCACTGCTGGGATATCTGCTGTGCCTAGGGTGAGGGCTCTGCCCCTCTGCTCTGCTCCTGGGGGAGGTGACCCCCTTGGACAGTGCAGAGTGGAAATGATAACTCTTGGAAAAGGAAAATGAGGCATGAAAATGCTGGGATTAGGCAGGATGAGCATGGAGATGTCTAACTTTAGCTGGGCTGGAGGAGAGGCAGAGCCAGTGCTCTGTAAAGGCTGCCTGGGAGCAGCATAAATACCCCAAAGAGGGATTTTTAGCTCTGGGAACTGGTGTTTTGGGCCAGCAAGGTCAGAGGAAGGCTGTGGTTGAGCTCTGCAGGACGGGTTAGCCATAAATCCTGCGGATGCAGTGCCTTGTGCAGGGCTGTTGCCATCTGCTGGGCAGCTGCTGTGACTCCTCTGCAAGCAGCCAGGAAAGCACATTCTGCACAGCCACAGGAGGGGAATTTGGCTTTCCCTGGAGCCTTCACCTCCCCAGGCACGTCCCCTCTGGCTATTTGTCTAGCAGGGAGTTGTACAGCATGAGAGGAGTGGATCTGGGGAGGAAAATGGGAGTTGGGCAGGTCCCAAGTTTTGAGTATTTTGAGAGTAGGAGCTACTCCTGGCTCTCCCAGCCTGCCTGCCTACAGGTGCAGCTGTATTCCAGCTCAGAGTATTCTGTGACATTCTGTGCAACAATGAAAAGCAGCTTTAGGGCTGACACATCAACTCTGTGAAACTTTAACTGTCTTAAAGCCAGGACTTATTTTCATACTGAGCAATTGAATTTAAGGCTTCTTTGAGGGCAAAAATCAGAACGAGGCCATTGAAGTCCACCTTACTGGGTTTCTCCAGCTGGTCAGAGCTGCTGCAAAGGGGACCAGGGACTTGCAGGGCCCCAGATGTGTGTTGTAACACAGGAGCTGTTGTGGGAGCATGTGGGGACTGGAGCTGGGCTGTGCTAGAGCTGCTCCCAGAGATGTCACTGTCATTCCTCGTGCCTTGTGTTTTGCAGGGAGCCCATGTGGGGTGGGTGTAGGAGGCTGCTGCAGGCTCCTTGTGTCCCTTCCTGGTGGCCCTGTGGACCTTCTAACCCTCCTTTACTAGTACAGAATTCCCAGGAGGATACCTGCCTTCCCAAAGGCAGAGCTGGTGAGCACAGACAGTTTGAGAAGGCCCTGCTTTGCGATCTGTGGCATTTTAGGTGAGGTTTTTTCCCTCCTCTCCCCACAGCACTGTTGGCAGAGGCCAGCCAGGCTGAAAAGATGGGGTTGAGCTTTGTAACCTCCTCTGAGCTGTCCAAGGGGCTCAAAGCACCAGGACAGAGCTGAGTTCCCTGCTGTTCCCTGGCTTCCTAACCCGGGGGGGAAGGTGTGGAATGGGGACATGGAGGTGAGAGTTCAGGTTTTCTGAATCAGTGCCATTCCCACCTTCTGGACTGGCCTCAGGAGGCCTCTGGTCACAAGGCTGACCTGAAAGCACCATGAATGAAATGGTCACAAACCCCTCTTCAGGGGCTGGCTGCTGGAATTTGGGATAATTTTGTCCTGAGCCGCTGGTGGACTTGAAGTCTTGCAGGTGACTGGAGCTGCAGGGCTGTGGAATTTGACAGATGCAGTTCAGTGTCTGTTCACCTGTCTTTGGGGAGCCACATGGAGCCCTGAGCAATGTGCCCATTGTCCCAAAGCCTTTCTGCTCCCCTCCACCAAGAGATAAAAGGCCATGAGCCCTCTGGACAGCAAGTGAGTCCCATATTATCCTTGTATCCACAGAATCCTGGAATGGTTTGGGTTGGAAGGAAGCCTCAAAGCCCATCCAGTGCCACCCCCTGCCATGGCTAGCCCAGGCTGCTCCAAGCCCTGTCCAGCCTGGCCTTGGACACTGCCAGGGATCCAGGGGCAGCCACAGCTGCTCTGGGCACCCTGTGCCAGGGCCTCTCCACCCTCCCAGGGAACAATTCCTTCCCAATATCCCATCCATCCCTGCCCTCTGGCAGTGGGAAGCCATTCCCTGTGTCCTGTCCCTCCATCCCTTGTCCCCAGTCCCTCTGCAGCTCTCCTGGAGCCCCTTTAGGCCCTGGAAGGGGCTCTGAGGTGTCCCTGGAGCCTTCTCTTCTCCAGTGAGCACCCCCAGCTCTCTTAGCCTGACTCCAGAGGCTCCAGAGCTCCTGGCTCTCCCAAATCAGTGATAATTTGGTATCTTAAATCCTGAAAATACTAAGGAAATTAATTTATTGTGTCGACTCCAAACTGTGTGGAGGGCAGGATGGGCGTGTAATGGGACAGGGACATCCCTGAAGGCAGGACCCAAGTGCAGGGCTATGGTGAGAAATTTCTCTTGCTGGTCAGAAAAGATCTGAGTTGAAGTGTTTGTTCTGTAGGAAATAAGCTGGAAGGAGTTTGGAAAACAAAGTCCTTGGAGCCTTATCTTGAACCACAAGCAGATTGTGTGAGACTGGGAATGTGGGAAATGGGCTGTGGGACATCAGGAAGGACCAGGAGGGGAGGGGAGCAGCAGGGGAAGCAGAGGTGTCTCAGTAAGAGTTTGAGAAGTAAAACTGGCATTTGGGGTTTCCTGATTAGTTTTAGTGTCTGGTTTTGGGCTCTCATGGGAGTTGCAGATGTTCTCTGAGGTCCTGAGGCACAAGCAGAGGAGCAAAAGGGCTGTGACCTGCCTGGTGGAGGAGCAGATCAAGGCAGAGCTCGGGTTAAAGCATAACTCCTTCCTGCCGTGCTCTGAGCAGGAATCTGGGCTGGCCTGGACTCGGCTCAGGAGGTCAGTGCTTATCGAGGACAGGACACTTCAGGCAGTGCTGGGCAGCTCTGCTCAGAGCTCTGCACGTCAGCAAGGATGTGGCCCAGAGGACAGCAAGAATAACCCAGAGAAAAGGGGAAAACGTGCTTTGGGAAGGTAATGGAAGGAAATCAGTGTGTTTATGCTGGGTAGGCAGGGCTGAGGGAACTTGAAATATGTGAGGTTTCTGTGGAGAGGAAACAGAAAACCAGACAAAACCCTCAAAACTTGTGGGTGTGAGCAGTGCCATGGGGAAGGGAAAATCCCATGGATCAGCTCTGCCACAGTGCTGGCTCTGCTGGGCTCCTGCCCGCAGGGAGCGGCTGCTCGGCTGAGGGCTCGGGCAGGGTGGCATTGGGGTGTTTGTAAACCTTCTTTGGGATCAATATTGTCATTGCCTGCCAGAGATCACCCTCTGAGTCACCAGATTGCTTCTGACCTGCCCCTCGTGTGCAATCCAAGCTTTATTCATCCCTCTGTTTCTGGCTATAAGGAAGGAATTTGTCATTTAACGCTTAATTATTCACCAGAGGCACCAGGAAGGCCGAGATAAACCTCGACAGGTCGACTTCGAATTCAACCTTTTTAGTTGGGGATGGATTCCTGGGAATTGTGAACACCTGGAGCAGGGCTGGGGCTCCCAGGACGTGCTTTTATTTTGGAATCCAGGGGAGCAGGAGGAGGCTGCGGTCACACGGCAGGGAAGTTGTGGAGCTCCTGCTCCTTATCGGGAACAAAAGGAGCTCTGTTGGGACTCAGCAGATCTCTCCTTAAGCCTCCCCTGGACTTTGCTTCCCTCCTGCCTCACAGAAGCAGCTCCTGGAGCTGGACCTGCCTCTGGACAGGATGTCTCCACAGGTGGGTTTTGACACAAAATGAGGAGGGATTGGATTTCCAGAGGGACCGTGCTCAGCGCCGGAGGTGCCGGCAAGGTGCAGGTTGGGAATCCGCCTGACTTTTTACAGGGGCAGATCCACCTGGGTTTTTATGTGGGAATGGTTTAGATTAGATGGGATGTTGGGAAGGAATTGTTGCCTGGAGGGTGGGCAGGCCCTGGATCCCTGGAAGTGTCCAAGGCCAGGCTGGATGGGGCTTTTGGGGCAGCCTGGGATAGTGGAAGGTGTCCCTGCCCATGGCAGGGGGGTTGGAACTGGGTGGAACTTTAATGTCCCTTCTAACCCAAACCCTTTCATGATTCTGTGATTCCATGGGATGTGGTGTAACTTCACACTCCCCTCTGCCTGGGTCTCCCTGGGGGAGTTGGATCAGCAGGGATGGAACCTGCTGTTTTTTGGGGTGCTGGAAGCAGTGTGCCTGGTGTGGTGTTTTGTGAGTTGGTTTTGGGTTTGTTTTTTGGGCTGGGTGAATGTTTCCAATTTGCCCCAACAGCTGCAGCATGTTTCTCTTGCCCAGCCTTGAGGGGGGTGATGGTAACAACCCGAACTGCAGGGGCTGAGCTGTGAAAGTGGCCTTCACCCAGGGCTGAGCACAGGCTCCCTGGCTTCCCTGGGAAGCTGGCACTGCCTGGCCATGTGGGAAGAGGGCAATGTTGGGACCCAGAGGTGGCTGTCCCCAAAGTGGCGTTTTGGAGGCTGAGCTGCCCTGGGGGGTTCTAGGGCTTTGGGGTCAGCTGCATTAATGTGGGACTGTAAATACAACTGTGTCCCTTCTCCCTGGCTCCCAACCTGGCACTGTCACCACTGTCTGGGCCACAGGGTGTCCTTTGGAGGGGGATTTTTGTAGCTGATCCGTCTCCATCCTGTACGCAGTCTGGGCTGGATTCTTCAGAAACAGGCTGACACTGCTGGGAAAACAGAGTTGTTTTTCCTTTTCCTTGTCACTCACCTCCCCTCCTAACCTTCTGAGTGTTTGTGTTCAAGGACAGCAGAGCTTTGGGATGCCAGGACAGCTCCAGGGACAGCCTGGAGGGAACCTCCCTGGGAGCCAGACTTTGCTCTCCTTTCCAAGGCAACGCCTTGGCTGAGCTTGTGCTGAAGTTTCTGTCCCTGGCAGATCAAAGCTGAGCCTGTCCCTGCTGGACCTTGCAGGTGATTCCCAAGAGTCCTTCTCCTCACACTGCAGCAACATTTTTTAAATCCATATGGTTTTATAGCACTTTAAAACATCTCATTAAATAATCTACTGCCATATGTCATCAGATGCCTGAATGGGTGAGCTGCTGCTGGAGAAGGCTCTTAAAGGACCTCACCTGTCCCATCAGGGCACATTACATCATCCCAGTGCTGATTGCACCATTGATTTCCTTTTACAAGCAGGAGTGCTCACCTGGGCCCTCAGATCCCTGGAGTTTACCTGAGCAGGCAGAGATGCCTCCTGGTGGCCTCATGTCCTGTCAAAACTGGGAGTTTTGAATGGTGGTTTTTGCAGGTGTGGCTCTGGGGAAATACCTGCTGCAGGAGCTGGATTTGGGATTAGAAACCTCCATCAAACCCTGATCCTGTTCCAGCTCAGATCTCTGTGTGTGCCTGAGTCCCAGTTTTAATGTCTGAGGGCATGTTTTATTTAATAAAAACTTAAAATGCACTGATACTGGCGACACCAGCCCCACTCTGAATGTAACATGGATATTCCTGGCAAGTCCCCTGGGGTGGTTGTAGCCCAGCCTGGCTGTCCTGAGCCCGTGGATTTTAAGCCGTGGTTTTTAAGGCTTTCTTTAAGCTGGAAAAAAATGTTTACTCTCTGCTCACAGGAAGGCAAGGCTGGCTGAAGGAGAGCTGTGGCAGGGGGGTTTGAAGGGTCAGTGCACAAACCAGCTGCTCATGAAGCCATAAATAAGAACTTTCTGTACCCACACACTTGCCCAGGGACAGAGGTTTGGCTCTGACAGGCATTTGGCAATACCTGAACCCCTTTGGTTTGCCTATCTCCTCCTGGCATCTCTTCTTGAGGTTTAGTTACTGATTCTGTGGTGAAATGTGCAGCAAAGTTTTCCACGCTTGTGCTCAGGAGGGCTTTGTTTACAGTTTCAGCTGATTCTTAAATCATTGTCCACGCAGGTTTAATTTTAATAGGGCTCTCTTGCATTTGAAACCTCATCTAGGCTGGTATCACAAAGGAAAAATGCAATTTTTAGATAATAAATAGATGCATATCTTTAGTGTAGCTGGAGGACAATGGTTGATGTGCTCCTATTCCAGAAGGATTGCTCCCAAATCCAGCCTGTCCATGCATATATTTCCCATCACTAAGGTGTTTTGGAACAATTTGGTGGAGAAATCATAGAATCATGGAATGGTTTGGGTTGGAAGGCGCCTTAAAGGTCCTCTTGTTCCAGTATCTAAGGGCACTGAGAGCTCCTGGTTTGCTTCATGTTGAGAGGGTCAGCAGTAACCACAGCAGGGTTTTTAATCAAATTACTTTGATTTGGGAGTGTTTGGAGGTTTTTGGGCTTCTTTCAATAGTTGTCTTTACTCTGAGCTTATTACAATACTTCAATTTGCTCATTATAATACTTCAATTTATGCTTAAATTTAAGCTTTTCCAGTGAGAAAGGGGAGGGACTTGGTATTTAAAAAACAGCCTTTATTTTGTAGTGTGCAAGCAAAATTCTTTCCAGTTTGGCATGAAATCTTTTTTAGACAGGCAAAAGGGAGGGGAATGTGCAGCTGGGGGTGGCTGCTGTCACCTCTTGGGCTCTCTGTCTGTGACCAAGCCAAGACAGGTCAAGGCTCTGCTTCCCCTTGTCCCTCCTGCTGGAGCATTAATGGTGTTTCTAGAAAGTGCAGCATAAATCCAGTAAAGCACTTAAGGAAGTCCCAGCTTTAGGTGTGTAAGTGGTTTTGGTGGATTTATGCTTTTTTAAGTGGGTGGGGGCTTTAGAGGCTTTTGTTTCTCTCTGCAAGACTGGCACAGGCTGTGCCCTGCTGGAGTTCACTGGAACAGCCCCTGACTTCAGACTCTGCAGGTTTGTGTTGTGTTTAACTTCAGGGTGGTGTCCTGGAGGTGCTGGTGTCCACAAGCCAGGTGGAAGCTGAGCCAGGCTTGCAGGAGGAGCTCCTGGCTGTGTCCATCCTGCTGAGTGTGGTGGGCACAGCAGCTGGGAGCACAAAGCTGGGCTGGGCTGAGTCACTTGGCTGCTCCCAGTGGCCATGCGGAGTGGGAATTGCTGTTAGTAGCTCTCTCTCCATCCCTTCGAGGTTTTCTATCCCTTTTTGCCCCTGGAAGTGTCCAGGGCCAGGCTGGATGGGGCTTGGAGCAACCTGGGATAATGGGATAGGTAAGGAGTGGAATGAGATGGGTCTTAAAGTCCCTTCCAACCCAAACCACTCCATGATTTTATTAATACAGTGCTTTGAGAAATGTCATTTTTCTCCAGAATCCTTGGGAAAATCCCTGAAAGCTGTTCTGTGCACCCTGGCAGAGGAAAAGGGTTTTACTTCAGTCGTGCCTGCATTCACACTGCTGCTGTTTTGCTGTGCTGGAGGGGCAGCTGAGCACGTGGGATCCCACCAGGGGAGCTTCAGGGGGAGCAGATGGCTCCCCGACCCCTCTGGTGATAGGGGATCAGCTGGAGCTCAGCACCAGCACAGGCACATCCCAAAATTCCTTGATTTGCTCTAAGCCTTGCTGGGAAAATCCCCAAATCTTAAGAAAGGGGCTAGCACTGTGAGGGGTAACAAGAACTTGGCTTTTGTGGGGGTTCTGCTGCTGCTGCTGTGGTTCTCCAGACATCAGGATCAGAAGGGATTGATGCCCCTGCCTGTGTGTAGGAGCAGAACTGGGGGGAAAATGCAGTTCTTGCTCATATCACAGTCTCTTAAAACCCAAACCCTGCTGCTTTCCCAGAGCCTCCTCAGAGATGGATTTGAGATGCTGCTCCAGCTGAAGTGCAGAGATTTGAGTCCCTGCAAATCCAAAGCTGTGATGAGGATTTAGAAGCAGTTTATTTGCTGTTGAGGGATGGAAGGTTTTACCAGACAGGGCAAAATAAAAAAGGTGCTCCAAGGACTAATTGGGAGTTTTGAATAGTGGTTTTTGCAGAGAATTCAGATTAATAACATGGCCTCTTGGAATGGGGTGGGAGAAAGTAGCAGTGATGGGCACTGCTGAGTCTGTGGTGGGTAATCCCTCCTGCCCTGGCCAAATCCATCCTGGCTCACAACAAAACCTCCCTCCAACTCTTATTTAGTCTCTATTTTTGTGATCTGCTTTCCAAGCCCTGCAAAGGCTGAGGTGCACCCTGTGGTGCTCATGGAGCAGTACCTGGGCCTGGGGTGATTCTAGAGGTTGGATTCCTGCACTCAGAAATGGAACACAGCCAAAATTCCCTGCCTCATCCATGTTTTATCCCACTTTGCCGTGAATCCACGCAGCTGTAGGATCTTACTGTTTAGCTTCTTGTGATGTTTTTTTTTTAACCAGGCAAATGAGGTGACTGACAGTGCCTACATGGGCTCGGAGAGCACCTACAGTGAGTGTGAGACCTTCACAGATGAGGACACCAGCACCCTGGTCCAGCACGAGATGCACGACGAGGTGGAGACCGACAGCGCCATCGACTCCACCGTGCACTCAGAATTCACAGATCCCATCGAGGAGCCAGAGCATGGGTGAGTGGGAACAGCCAGGAGCAAACCCCCCATGCAGGGCAGGCAGCAAGGGCTGGGGGAGACACAGCCTGAGGGGTTCACGTCCAGCGAGCTGAGTTTGTCTTGCTGGAACTTGGGTTGTTCTTTGTGTTTGTAACAACGTGCAAGACTAAAATAGCTCTTCTGGGGGAATAACGAGAATAATTAGGCTGGTTTGTGTAGGCTGGTTTGGAGCCCAGCCTGGCAATCTCTTTGAGTTAATCGTTGCTTGCCTTGGGAGATCTTCTGTACCCTCATTAGCATCTTTAACCTCTAAAATAACTTCTCAGGTGATCCAAACACCTGAAAGACTTGCAGGTTTTAATCTATCACTTAAGCCAGAAACACAACATATAATTTTCCAGTCAGGAGGGGAACTCGTTCTATTTTTGTTTTCCCTAAAAACATGCATGTGCCCTTTGATGTGCAACCACCTCCTGTAATAACTGGTTTGAAACCTCTGCCTGGAGCACAGAAATGTGAGCCAAGATCTCCTTCCCCGGTCTGAACCGCTGCTGGCGAAACTGCTCCTGGGCCCACCCCATTTTTGGAGGAAGAGTGGGGTTTGGGGTGAAACTGGGATGCTGGCAGGCAGGAAGGCAGGGAAGACCTCCTTTAGGATCAGAATCACAGAATGGTTTGGGCTGGAAGGGACCTTAAAGCTCATCTCATTCCACCCTCTGCCATGGGCAGGGACACCTTCCACTAGACCAGGTTTCTCCAAGCCCCATGCTGGACACATCCAGGATTGGGGCAGCCACAGCTTCCCTGGAAAATCTGTTCCAGTGCCAGGTTACTGCCCCAAGAACACCAATCTGCACCAAAACCTCTGGAATCATCTTTGCTTGAGTCCTGTAACACACAGGATGAGTTTTCTCCCAAAACACAAGGCCCAGGGTAGGTGCTCCAGGGAGTGCTTAGAGCTCCCACTGCTTTTTGGGAGCACCAGGCTTCCCTCCCACCCCAAAATCCCATCTGGGGCTGTGGGAGAGGCAGCGAGCAGTGCTGCCCTGGGGCTGAAAGGGTGCTGTGGATTAGAGCAGAAATGGGATTATCCAGCTCGGCTCCTGTCGCCGCAGCACACCCAGCTCAGTGACAGTTAAATTGGGAGATAATCAGCTGTGAGCTCCTGTCACCAGCACAGGGTCCCTGCAGGGGTCATGGCAGCCTGCGTGCCGCTGGGGAAAGCAGCCTGCTTCGGATTCACCTGCCTGTAGGTACAGAGCGCTGCGGTGGGGAACGGGGCTCCTGACATCAGATGGCTCCTGCTGCTTGCCAAGTATGGGGCCAACAGGACAGGAAGGACAGGCTTGGTGGAAAGAGTCCAGAGGAAGCCACAGGGATGCTCCAAGGACTGGAGCTCCTCTGCTCTGGAAGAGCTGCGGGTGTTCACCTGGAGAAGAGAAGGCTCCAGGGACACCTCAGAGCCCTTCCAGGGCCTAAAGGGGCTCCAGGAGAGCTGCAGAGGGACTGGGGACAAGGGATGGAGGGACAGGACACAGGGAATGGCTTCCCACTGCCAGAGGGCAGGGATGGATGGGATATTGGGAAGGAATTGTTCCCTGGGAGGGTGGGGAGGTGCTGCCACAGGGTGCCCAGAGAAGCTGTGGCTGCCCCTGGATCCCTGGCAGTGTCCAAGGCCAGGTTGGACAGGGCCTGGAGCAGCCTGGGACAGTGGGAGGTGTCCCTGCCCATGGCAGGGGTGGCACTGGATGGGCTTTAAGGCTTCCTTTCAACCCAAACTATTCTGGGATTCCCTGCTAGCCCAGGTGTGGGCTCAGGAAGGTCGGCTGTCCTTTGAGTGCTCTGCCCAAGCACAGTGGGGCCTGTTCCCAGATTGTTAAATTTGTTGAATGTGTGCAAATTTCCAGGGAGTCGAAAACTTAATTTGATTTATAGATTTGAAAGGTTTGAAATAGGAACCTCTGGCAGTGCTGAGGGCTGGTTTTGGTACCATCAGACCCCACAAACCTCTGGTGCCTAGGGACAGCCAGGGAGTACTGTCCCCCCAGAGCAGCTGCTGGGCTCAATCAGAGCTTCAACATCACTTCTCAGGAGCTTTCAGAGCTCAACATACCTGAAATGGTTTGAGCTTAAAGGTTGTTTAGGCTGTGTGTAGTAAAGATTAGTTGAACTCTGGCTTCTGAAACTGCCTGAGCCTTGAGATGGGAATAGGAAATAAAATTTACTGCCCGAAGCATCCAGGTTGAGGGTTTCCAGGTGCCTGATCAGATCTGCTTCTCTACAGTGTTTATCAAACCACAGCCCCAAATTTAGATTTCTGGACTTGAGTATTGCTTCTGAATTAACAATTCCACCCCCTGGCTTCTATTCCTGGAGAGGTTTCCGCTGGTTTTGGTGAGGGTCTGACTCACCAGAGGGATGGAAGGGTTCTGGTGGATCCCACTGTGGAATATTGGTGCTTCTCAAGGGCACGAGGGGGATGTGCAGATGTCCACAAGCTGGGCTGGATTTATTTGTGGTTAAATAGAGATCTGGAGGGCTGACATGTTTTTATTAGGGGGATAAGGGAAAATCCTTCAGATGGAGCAGGTTTTTGTCATAAATGGCTTATCTGTAATCTTTTTTTCTTTCTGGTTTAGTGCAGCAATCTGCTCATACCCTGTTTCCCTCTCCTAGCAAGTGCATGGAGATAAGGGCCTTGCCAATACCAGTTTCTGTAATAAGGCAATATTATGATTTTTAACATAGAATTTTGGAGAGCAGAGTGTTGTTAAACCCCTCAAAACACAGACCTGTGGATCACAGCCCCCTGGATGCTTTCACAGCCCATTTCAAATCCCTCCTGCCTTTTCTCCAGCTTAATTTGAAATCCTCCATAGCCTTGGGCAGGAAGGGGGGCTTGACTTGGTGGGCAGGCCCTGGTACAGGGTGCCCAGGGAAGCTGTGGCTACCCATGGATCCCTGGATCCCAAAGCCATGTTGGATGGGGCTTGGAGCAGCCTGGGATAGGGGAAGGTGTCCCTCTCCATGGCAGGGGCTGGAATGGGATGGGCTTTAAGGTCCTTTCAGCCCAAACCACTTCATTCTGTGGCTCCATGCAATGAAAAGATTCTTCCAGGGACAATGAGTCTGTGCTGAGCTGTGTCCCCTCAGGAGCAAGGAACATCCCAGGAATTGTGCTGGGTGTGTTCAGGCTTTGCACTGAAGCTTAACATGCTTCGGCCTTCTGGATCTGGTGTTAAAAACAGATGGAGCAGCATTCCTCACTGCAGGGTTGTCACACACAGCATTTTCCCAGCAGGAGCAGGGAAAGGGCTCCTTTGTCTTGCTGGGGGTCTGTCCCAGCTGCCTGAACCCACCCCTCCCCAACACCAGGCCCCCAGGGTTATGGGGTTAAAGCCCAGGCCCTGGAGAGGATTAGGCAGCAACAAGTAAGTGTGAGCCTGGCACGGGCTGCCATGGAACTCACAGCGTTTTAGATGTGGCTGGGACATGCCCAGCTCTTTCTCTGCCATGCCAATTGCAGAAATTGGTATTTTAGTTCAGCAGGGGCTTGTCACCTACCCCAGGCACTGTCCTGCAAGTCTGAGTGCCCCCAAATCCTGTGATGCAGCTGCCAATGGAAAAACTTGGTTTAATGGGGGGAAAAATCACCATAAACTTCCCAGTGGTGCCTGGGCTGTTTCTGTCCTGTCCTGCTTGCCAAAATGGGACACATCACCTGGTGGGGTGGGGTGGGCTGACCCTGGCTGGACACCAAGGAACCAAAGCTGCTCCATTCCTGCCCTACACAGATGGACAAGAAAAGAGAATATAACAAAAGTTCATGAATTGAGATAAGGACAGGGAGGAATCACTCATCAAATCCCATCACAGACAAAACAGACTTGAATTGGGGATATTAATTGAATTTATTGCTGACAAAATCAGAGCAGGATAATGAGAAGTAAAATCAGACCTTAAAAACACCTTCACCCCACATCATCCCTCCTTCCCAGTTCCCCCTCCTTTCCCCCAGTGGCACAGGGAGATGGGAGTGGGGCTTATGGTCAGTTCATCACACATTGTTCCAGCCACTGCTCAGGGAGAGGAGTCAGAGTCCTTCCCCTGCCCCAGTGAGGGGTCCCTTGCACAGCAGACAGCTCTCCATGAACCCCTCTGACCTGAGTCCATCCCATGGGCAATGGTTCTGCAGGAACTGCTGCCCCATGTGTGACTCTTCCCTGGGGTCAGTCCTTCAGACACAGCCTGGGGCCTCCACAGGCTCACAAATCCCACCAGGACCCTGCTCCAGCGTGGGCTCCTCTTTCCATGGATCTGCAGGTTCCTGCCAGGACCCTGTCCCAGCACAGCTTCCCATGGGCTCACAGCCCCTCTCAGATCCCCCCTGCTCCAGGCCAGGGCTCCTCCAGGGGCTGCAGGGACATCTCTGCACCTCCCTGCCCTCCATGGACTGGGACACAGCTGCCTCCCCATGGCCTCCCCCACAGAATGTCAGGGTGATGCCAGGATCCTCAGGGCAGTCTCAGCTCTGGTGCAGCTCTTGGCCCTCTCCTGCCCTGCCCTGCAGAGCTGTTCCTCTCCAGTGTTCTCACCCCACTCTTCTCTGCACTCAGTTCATTTGCCCAACCACTTTTTTGTGTTTTCCCTCTCAGATCTTTT
Source organism: Catharus ustulatus (assembly GCF_009819885.2). Lineage (NCBI taxonomy): Eukaryota > Metazoa > Chordata > Aves > Passeriformes > Turdidae > Catharus > Catharus ustulatus. Next base: position 1,787,116 of record NC_046236.1, on the reverse strand, counting down.
ATCCCAGAGGTGCCATCCACCATTCCTGCTGGGCCCAACCTCAGCCAGCAGCGAGTCCATCTTGGAGCCACCGGGGATGGGCTCTGCTGGACATGGGGAAAGCTCCACAACTCCCCCACAAGTCCTGCCCAGCACTCCTGGAAGGAGGATGTCCAGGATGCAATGGCAAGGCTGCTGTGGCACCCCCCTCTAACATCTGCCTGTCTGTTCCACAGATCCCATCCCCACGAGCTGGCCCTGGGCTCCGAGCTCAGCCACTCCATCGTCACCGTCATCAGCGGGGAGGAGCATTTCGAGGATTACGGGGAGGGGAACGAGGCCGACCTGTTCCCGGACCCTTTGTGTAATGGGGAAAGCAGCTTTGGCAGCTCCTCCTTCCTCTCTCCCAGGTAATGCCCGGCCCTGGGGCTGCTTCACTCTGCTCTGTGGGACAGGGGTTTCCTTGGGGTTTGACAAACTCTGCATACACCGGGATAATGGGATTGGAAGTGAAAGAGGAATTCCCCCCCTCAGTGTTTCCTTTCCCTGGTCAGTGCCTGTGCTGCTGACACCCAGCAGGAGGTGGAAGAGCTGTCTGCATTTCCAGCATCTCATTCCCACTCCTGTTAGGGATGAACCTCCCAGGAGAGAAAACCACCTGCAGCTTTACCCCTGGTCCTGCAGAATGACTCTTACCTTTTTTTCTTTTTTATTATTTTGGGCAATGTTTGGTTGGATTTGCACGAGCTGCAGCAGCATTCTAGGGATGTGTAGGGCAGGAAGCAGGTTGTAGCATTTCCTTCTTGCTTTAGGGTCTGAAATCAGGAAAAAAATCCATTTTCCAGCCTGAGCAGAGTGGGCTGAGGAGCTGATACAGTGGTACATAGCCCATCAATACTTACTTTCTAAAGAAAACAAGTAAAAACTGGAATATCATCCAGTGCTGCAGCCCACAAAGTGTCTGGGATGACAGGTAACACTGGGAATGTGTTCCTCCATTGGAAGTGTGATCCCTGCCAGCCACACACCCATGCTAAAGACAAAAATACACCTCTTTCTCTTTGGAATGACACATTTGTGCCTTTCTGCAGCCATGTAAACTTCTCAAAACTTCTTTTTTTTTTCCTGTCTTCCTGTTTTCTGTCAGCTTCCCAAATCCCTGCACGGAGTTTGGACAAATCTGATTGCACAGGGCTGGCAGGGAAGAGCAGGTCAGGGCTCATTTCTTTTTGGCTGGTGCAGCAGCAATGTTGGAGGTGTTAATTGCAAATAGGAGAGTTGCTGTAAAGAATTCCCAACCTTTTCCTTTAGGAAACCAGTGCTCCAGCACTGCAATGGGAAGGGCACAGTCTCTGATCTGTGCCTGTCCTTGGCTTGCTCTGTGCAGGAATGTAGGGCTGGCTGTGCTGCTGCTGTGTCATAGGAAGAACTCTGATTAAAAAACAACCTTGGTGTTCATTTTTCCTTGAGGATGAGCTGCCAGCCTCATCCAGAAGGCTCCTGGCAAGAAAATACCCAGCTAAAGGAGCTTTTCAATCACTTTAACTTTTTCTTTAACATCAGGCCAGAGCTCCCAGTTTGCCCACGCTCCCAGTGTTCCAATCTTGCTGTGCCAGGGCACCATCCCTCCTGCTCTGTCTCTGGACCTGATCCACACCTTATCCCATCTTCCCTGTGCTGGGAGGGGCTCACTGGGCACGTGGCCACACAGGCTATGGTGGTTTGTGCTGGAGACTCTCTGCTGGGGCTTGCTGGGGAGGCAGGCTGGAGATAAACCCTGCAAAACTTTTCTCTGGAGTCAGGAATGTGGGGCTGTTGGAGCTGGAGGATTTCCTCATGCCTCTCAGGTCTGGCCTCCCCCTGGATGATTGCTGTGTGTGTGAAGTCCTTCCCTAAACATTCCCTGAGTCTGTGCAGCTGTTCTGACCTTGGATAGGAAGGGACAAGACACAGGGAATGGCTTCCCACTGCCAGAGGGCAGGGATGGATGAGATATTGAGAAGGAATTGTTCCCTGGGAGGGTGGGGAGGCCCTGGTACAGGGTGCCCAGAGAAGCTGTGGCTGCCCCTGGATCCCTGGAAGTGTCCAAGGCCAGGTTGGACAGGACTTGGAGCAGTCTGGGACAGTGGAAGGTGTCCCTGGCAATGTCAGGGTGACACTGAATGAGCTCTAATGTCCCTTCCCACCAACGCATGCCTGAGCAGCCCCAGTGTGTTTAAGCACACATGAAGGGACCACAGGCTGTCCCTGGTTCAGGCTGAATGGGTTTTTTGGCTGTATTTTGAATACAAAGAACAGCATCACTTGTAAAGATCCCCATCACCACAGACCCTTTCCATGCTACAGGAGTCTCTAAATGGGAATAATTTCTAGAAATTCTCCTGCCACAACTCTAGAAGATGAACACAAACCCTAAGAGCCTTCAAGGAACATTGTGGGGTTCAGTGCTTCCCTACCCAGTCCTTGTATGTTTGTTTGTGATCCCTCCTCTTGAGTCTTCCCTTGCTTATCCATCCAGTAGGAAAAGCCTCTTTGCAGCTCTCAGTGGGAAATAAAGGGAAAAGCTCCTTGTGCCCATCCCAGCCACCAGGAAGCACCGAGGACCTGGGGAAGAGAAACGTTGCTCCAGGGGATGCAGGGAGGCACAGGAAGGCTCTGTATTGTAGAAGCACAGAATCTCCTGAGCTGGAAGGGACCCATCAGGATCCTGGAGTGGGTGGGGACACCCCAGGGCTGAGCTCTCACCCACTCCTTGGGCAGGGGGCCAGGGCAGCCGCAGGCCATGAGGATCTGCACACAGCCCAGGAGCTGCCAGGCTGGCCTGGGGCTTCTCCTCCACACTTCTCTTCTCATTTTGATTAATGCTGGTTAACTTTGGGTTTCCACCTGGCCCAGGCTGCACCACCTGGGAAGGTAATGCTCCCAAGAGCACCCAGAAAAGGGACATCCCTTCCCCCAGGTGCCACACAGCTGCTGTCACCTCTTCCTTGCACAAACCCTGAGCCACTGACCTGTCTGCTGCTGGGAAAAGATTATCCTGGGCCAGACTGCCCTGAGGGCTAAGGGAAATGGTTTTCTATTGAATTTTTTTTCCAGGAATGGGAAGAGATGATAATTTGGCGTTTGCTGGTGTCCAGCCTGTCTGAGGGGGCTGGGAAATACTGTACAGACAGCACAGACTCCAGGCCTGACCCTGGGGTGGGGACTGAGCCAGGGGACCCTCGGGGTGTCCCAGCTCTGCACATGCCCCAGGCCAGGAGCTGCTGTGTGTTTCTGTATCCAGGGATTCACTGAACCTTCCAGTGCCTCTTGGGTTTATCTTGCTTGTGTTTGCTCACACCTTTACCTGTCTCTCTTATTGAACTGCTTGTGTTTTTCACTATTTAACCTTTCTTTGATTCACGTCCGTGGCTTCCAGAAGCACATTTTCCTACAGGAAGGGTTTGTGGAATCTGGCCCCAAATTAACACAAATTTTGTTGTTCAGAATCCCCTCTGTCCTGCCCAAATCACAAGGAAGTTTCTCCCAGCTTCCCAAGTGAAAGTCCCACAGACCCTTCCCAAATGGCATTCCCTGCAGGAGCTCAGCACTGCTGCTTGGCTCCTCTGGGCTTCGCTTTGCAGGAGAGAGGGGTTACACTGCACCTGTCCCTTTCAGCTGGGCTTAAAAGCTGTTTGCAGTGAAAATCTGACTTTGCATTACCAAGGCAGGTCTGTAGCAGCACAGCTGCTCTACTTTTAAAGCCTCCCATTGGAAAATGGGACACTGACCAAAGGATCATAGAATTCCACAATATCCTGAGTGGGAATAGACCCACCAGGATCACCCAACCCAATCCTAGGCCCTGCACAGACACCCCAACAATCCCACCCTGTGCATCCCTGGCAGTGCTGTCCAAACACTCCTGGAGCTCTGGCAGCCCCAGGGCCGTGCCCATTCCCTGGGGAGCTGGTGCTCAGCACCCTCTGGGGAAGAACCTTTCCCTAAAATCCAGCCTGAACCCCCCTTTGATTCAGCCCTGGCTCACGGCACCCAGTCCTGCAGCGTGCAAGTTCATTCTGCACTTACTGAGGCAAACCAGGGGCCTCCTGAGACAGATTGCATGGAAAATTCTGTTGGAAAATGAACTTTGCAGTGGTGTAGGGTTTGTGGGAAGCACTTACCTCAGCTGCCCTGAGCTCTTAGGGATTGAGATTGGCTCAGGGGTTTGGAAATGTGGGCCAAGCTCAACTGGGAGTCTGGGAGGAGAGTGATGGAAGTGTTGCTAATTACCAACTATATAAATTCTATTGAGGAGTTACAAATTATCAATTAGCTACTTACTGTTATAAACCATTCAAAATTAGAAATGATCCATATATCATTATAAGCAACTCCATATTGGCTTTAATTTGCCTTCGAAAACCATGGTGGGAGGCGACCCAACCTGCCTTGAGTTTTTAATTCAAATTTCATACCTCCCACCAAAAATCCCCCTACCTTGAGGGACCCTCAGCTTGTGGAAGCCATGGCTGCAGCTGCTCCCTGTGCGTTCTGTGCTGCTGACATGACCCTTGTGATCTCTCTAGCACCAATCCGCTCGCTGCGAAACTGCACAGCATTCTCGCAGATGAGGCTTTTGAGTTTTACTGTAGCCAGTGCCACAAACAAATCAACCGCCTCGAGGATCTTTCTGCTCGCCTGAATGATCTTGAAATGAATAGGTAACCGTGTGCATGGCCATGGCAGCCTGGGGATGATGTTCTGCCTGGGAAGGCTCTCCTTGTCTGGCACAGCTTTTCCCTGGCTCCCTGCGGGTGGGGAAAGGGGATGAGTTTCACCTGGGGCCTCTGCAGGGGCTCGAGGTGGTGGTGACCCCATGGAGGGTGAGCAGGAGGTGCCTTTAATGGAGCCCCTGTGTAACAGTGGTGAGGATTTGCACCATTAATTAGTGCTTTGTCTCAGTCCCTTCTGCCTTCACTCAGAGCCAGGATTAACAAATACATGAAGGAAACTGATTTTCTTGTGTTTGGCCTTGGTTGTTCATTAAATGTTATCAAAAGTACAGAAAGTTCAGCAGCACTTCTAGCTACCTGCCAGATGTGAGCAAAATGGAGATGAATCCAGCTGCTACGAGGTCTCTTAAAGCTAAACAGTCCAATAGGGAATTCACACCTATATTATTTATCCTTTTAACCCAATAACTAACTTCCTGTGACCCTCAGTGTGACACTGACTGACCAACCAGAAACCACTGCCTGAAACCCATGAAGGAGATGAGCACCCAAAGAGACACCACCCAAAATCCTCCATCTTGTCCCATACCTATTACTATACTATAAAACCTCAAATTTGAAACCCTTCACCATGTGAACTCACACACTTCTATTTCACTGCGCACCCGTGATTTTAACTCCATCACTCAAATTTAGAAGCCTTCTCCAAGGCCTCAGGTCTAAAGCAGTGTTCTGCAGGGGGTCAGTGCCAGAAAGCATAGAAAGCTCCCCAGGTTTGTGGGATCCAGCAGCCTGGGGGCTGGCAGACAAGGAGAGCACCCTCTGCCCTTTGCATGTCTGTGCATGGTGGGTTCCATAGGAGCTGTGTACAGTATTTCTGTCACCAGGGAAAGACTGGGAATGCTGTGGAAGGGCAGGACAGCCCTTCCTTCTCCTGCAGAAACAGCATGAAGGCATCAACCTGCTCCACAGGAGCAGTAAAATCTTGTCTCACCCAGCTTCATCCACAGCCTGCCCACCCCAGTGTCACCATGGGCTGGGGAGATGTGACAGACACCAGGAACATCAGGAGATTCTGAATGGCAATTTGGAGGTCTCCCAGGCAGCAGCTGGATGTGTGGGGAAGGATTTCTGCCTGTTGATTCCTTCAATGAGAGCTGGCTGCAGCCTTCTGGGTGGAAGGATGGTGGCATTGGTGATAAATCTTTCTTCTCATGGCTGTTGTGGCTATTCAGATCTGCTTTTTGGTCATGTTCTTGGTCTCTGTCTGTCCTTTGCAGGGACAGTGTGATCTGGGAGCTCTATGGGAGGAGAACTGGAGAGCAAATAGGAGTTTGAATTTAATTCTTTTTAATGAAAAAAGGTCTCTGCCTTTATTTTTCTTGGTTAAATAGTTGTCTTTGCTGTTGGAGGCCTTGAGGGTCAGTGATGGGTCTCAGGTTATGCAGCTATTAAGGAGAACACTAGTTTTCTCTGGAAGCCTCACTCCTTTTCAGGTTTTCTCCACCACATCTACCAGCCCTCTGAACTTACACCTCAGAGCCTCTGTGATGGGTGGGGACAGATTTCCTGTGGAGCTTCTCTGTCCTGTGGTCACCGTGGGAGTTCATAGGCTTTGACTTGTCCTTTGTGAGTAGGTGCAATTTCTCCATCTGTGTTCAGGGTTTCCCAAGTACAGATTCACTGGGGATATGTTCCAAGGGCCTGTGTGGAAGGGGCAGTGCCCTCTCTTTGTGTAGTGTGGATGTGAGGTGTCCTGTGCAGCAGGTGGGACATGCAGGACCTGCTGCTCCTCCCTGCTGCACCACTGATGTGAGGCCCTCGGAGCAGGGGAGAAGTCCTGGAGCAGCAGGAACTCCACCAAAATCTGGGACAAGCCTGAAGACACCTCCTCCAGGGGATTCTGGCAGCTGGGATGAAGCCTAGAGCACCCCAGAACAGCCTCACTTGTAAAAGCAGCAGGCACATAGATGGTGTTTTATACTTGAAGTAAACTGGGGAGCTTGCTCCCAGCATTGGGGTGCTGCTTCCCAAGCCCATAGCATGGGAAAGCAGGGAAGGAGCTTGGGATGAAGTGTTCTGTGCCTCTGTTTTGTTGCAGTGCCCTTGCTGGTGTCTCAGCCTTTGGACACCACAGGTGCCGTCACTTCCCCAGGAGATTTTCCAGAGGAAAATATTTTTCCCCCAGTGCTGAGGCCATTCCTTACAATTCCTGGCAAACAGCAGGGCCTGACCTTCTCCCCTTGGGTGCTGAGCAGCCTTGAAGCCCAGCCAGCAGCAGCTCTTGTGCTCCCTGGAAATGTGGGATTTGAGGATGCACTTTGACCCGAGGGCTGGTCACCCTGACAACACCCCCAGTCAGGTTTGGGGGTTGCTTTACAAAGCAAATTGTCCTGAGCTATTTTTAATCCCTCCTTCAAAGAACTCATGTTGCAGCTCCAGGCAGGAGTGGACTGCCAGATGATTTTATTTGGGTTTTTTTCCTAAAACTGAGCTAAGCACCAGGGAATGCAGTTGCTGCTTCTTGGATTGGAGCTGTTCCTGCTGCCATTGCTGAGTGAGGATTTGGTGTGGCCGGTGGCGTCTTGTGACACCAGCATGGGTGGAAGATGAGGAGTGAGATGCAAGCCCTGCCCACTTCCCCAGCACCAGTCACTACCAGAAGACTGGAAGGAGCATCTCGGCAAGGAGTTGGTTCTGGAAAAGGCTGGATTTTCTCAGCAGGGAGAACCTGCAGCCTGTCCCCGACAGGTGGGACATGGTGACACAGCCCTTGGCTGCTCGTCCTGTGGTGACACTGATCCCTGACCGCTGTGGTATGGTGGCAGCTGCCTCAGACATGGATCCAAGGAGTGATCTCTGTCGGTTTTCCATGAAAAGGAGAGAGAGCTCGTTCCTCTCCCCAGCCACTGCAACAGTGCCATGCTCAAAATCCACAAAGGGACACCACCAACTGTCCTAAAGCCTCTGAGCTCCCTGGTGATCCAGAGCCCAGCTGTGGGATGGTGGCTGTGGAATGGCGGAAGGATGGATTGATCCCGTGGGATCATGGTTGTGACAAGGGCAGAAGGATGGATTGATCAGTGGGATCATGGTTGTGGCAAGGGCAGAAGGATGGCTGTGCCATTGGTCCCCAATCCATGGGAGCTCTGGGGGTGGCAGGGGAGGCCTGGGGTGCCCTGGGATGCAGGACATGTGGCTCAGTCTGCCATCAGCACCGGGCTGGAGCCCCCCCAGGCTCCCTGCTATTCTTAGCTCTTTCCTTGGGGATCGGTTTTCAGGCAGGGATCAGCAGGAGAGCAGAGCGTGGCAGGGGGCAGCGAGCTCTCCTCCAGCTTATTCCATGTGCTTTGTTATTCCTTGTTAAACACGGGAGTGGCCCCTCTCCTGCCCTTCCCAGGGGTTTGGGGGTGCATGCCAAGGGCGCTCCCTGCCACAGCAAAGGATGTGCCCCGGAGTCCCTGCAGTATCCTGTTTCCCTGGCTCTCCACTGTCAGCTTTTCTAACTCTTTCCTGTTTTTTCTTCATTTTGCAGCCCAAATAAAAGACTTTCCAGCAAGAAGGTGGCAAGGTAAGCTCATACTCCTGTTGTTGTTTGCTTGATCTGTGCAAGCTGCCGGCTCTGCAGAAGGGAGACTCAGAATAAGCTTGGAGAGTTGCATTTCAGAATATTTTCTGTTGTGCTGGGGGAAAGTGGGTTTAATTCTGGTATCTTTTTTCTGGAATGGGGGTTTCTCACTCATTCCCACAGCTGGAGGCTGCTGGAAACCTAATTCCTTCCAGGAAAAAATGGGGGGCTTTCCTCACACTCTGTCCTGCCAGTGCCATAGCAGGGGGCACATGCAGGAGGGAAGGAGTCTCTGGAAGGACATATCCCTCTGGGATGTCCCCTCCCTGTTATCAGCATGTCTGCAGAATTCTACAGACCAGACCAGTCAGTACCCCCACCTGGAGGGATTCTCCAGCATCCCGAAAATTCCAACTGCCTTAGGCAGCTCTTGGTCCTGTTTTACTTCACCCCATGTCACCCTCAGCACTTGGCTTTGTGGGAGCAGCTCCCCCTGCTCAGTCAGGCTCTCTGGGGTACCTGGGTGGGCTGCAGGTAGCTCTGCTTGAATGGTTTAACCCTGGTTTAGCCCTAGTTTAAGCCCAGGTTTAATGCTGTGCTGCTTCTGTCCTGCACAACCACCTTGTGGGATGTCAGTCAGGTGTGTGGGCACTGTGATCCCTGACTGCACAGGGATTGGATATATTGGATATATTGGATATATTGGTATATTTTGGCAGTTTGCTGTGGATCTCTGGAGCAGAGGGTCCTTCCCTTCCCTCTCAAATGTCACCTTTCCTCTCCCAGCTCCCCCATCCCTCCTGCTCCCATGCCATCATGATTTTAAGGATAGACTGACTCTTCCCTACACTGTTCTGCCTGTGCCAAGCTCAGGAGGGAGATTGCCCTCTCCGCTTGTTGGATTTCTCCCTGCTGGTTTCCCAGCAGGGCAGGGACACTGTGGAGGACCAGGCAGCTCAGTTTGGGAATGTTCCTGTTGCTGACACTCACTCTGCTCCCTGTGCTGACCCAAGCAGCTTCCCTGCACCTCTTCCTCCCACTGTGCTCTCACACCTTTCCCTTCTGCATTTTTCCTGCACTCAGCAATCTCCCCTGGCACAGTTTCCCCTCCTGGAAAGGAAGCAGATCCTTGATATTACATTTCCTACTTCCACTCATCTTACTTTCTAGAGCTTTGTTAAAAACACTGGCAGGAAGGACGGCTGAGGGGAGCAGCCTGTCCCCAGGTTTCCTGTTTTAGGACTCGTTTTTGTTGCCTGGCACAGACAATTTTGTGAGGATTTGAGTTAAACTTTTGGGAACAGAGATACCCTGTCTTATGGGAGATTGAGCTCTCCTGGGCTTCTGTTTTTGTGAGGCAGGGATGTGTGGGCCTGGGTAAATATTAGTTAATTCAAGAGCAGTTGGGTTTGGTTTGTGATAAGGAGGCAGATAACAGGGTTTTGCCGAGCCAGATCCTTAAGCTCAGCCCAAAGCAAGTCCTTTGTTGCAGATACTGTAATTAGTGAATAATCCCAAAACATTGGCTTTTAGAAAATTGATTTTATTTTGGTAAGGGCCCTTTCCTCATTTCTGTTATCCAGCTTCTGCTTATGCCAAGAAATCTCAGCTGCTTAAGCCCTGTTATGCTTGGCACAATTTAAATGACAAATGTGCCTGAGACTTTAAAATCTAAATATAAACCGAGGGTGAGGATGCAGAATCAAGCTGTGGTCTCTTGGTAAATGCCAGTTGTGCTGAGTGAGTCCTGGCATGAGCACACTGTGTAGTGGGAGGAATTAGAGATCCAATGGTACAAATTCCTAGGAAAAAACTGAGGTTTAAAGAGATCTCCGTGGTTTTGTCATCCATCCCCTGCTCAAAGCAGGAGAGCAGAGTGTTTTCCTCCTGCCTGGGGTCCCGGGGCTGGCACACACCCTCCTCTCCAGAGCAGATCCCAGCCATGCCGAGGGTGAAGCCCCTCCCATGGTGTCCTTTAGCTTGTCACAAAGCTGGGACACCGCTGTCACGAGGCCTCGTTAATGATTAGCTCACCCTGGGCTGGGGGCTCACAGCAGCCTCAGGGGGGTTTGCCCCTTCCCCCTGACACCCCCAGCCTTATCAGCACGGGGAGTACTCTGGCCTTTGCTGGGTAATCCACGGCCTTGGGACAGGGCTGAGGGAAGAAAGTGGGAAGAGGGAGCTCTTATCTGTCCCCATTCCAAAGAGCAATGATCGCGGTGTGAAGTCCCAGGAGCATGTCCACGTCTCTTGGTGCTCCGAGGCTTTCCCGGGAGAGCTCACCGGTGAGGGGACATGCAGCACTGCCAGCAGCAGAGCTGATCAATCCCTGTAGCAGAGCTGAGGAGGGGGGCGGTGTCCCTGGTGTCCACTGGTGTCCCCTGGTGTCACTGGGGGCAGCATGGTGCCGGTGCTGGCGCTGATGCCGGTGCTGCTGTGGGTTGGGGTGGTTTGTCTCCGTTTCAGGCAGCTGCACCAGACCAGCTCACTGGCCGTGGGGGTGATGGAGGAATCCTACAGGGACAGCCTGGAATGCACCGACGAGGACATCACCGACAAGGTGAGCTCCTTCCTTCTGCTCAGGATTAGCTGATCTTGGCTGAGTTTTTGTGAGATGTTGAGAGGAAAGGATCACAGGGTGAGGTGGGAGCGGTGCTGTCTGTGTCACCCTGCAGGCTTCTGTGCCTTGCAGTGCTCCAATGTTCCCAGGCAGGATCAGGCTGAAGCTCCTCTCTGTGGGTTGTGGGTGCAGATGGGACATGGGAAGCCCTCCCCATGGAGGGGATGGAGGAGGAGAGCGCTCCAGGTGCTGTGCAGGGTCAGGAGGTGACACTGGATCCTTCTCTGGGGGCAGTGGCTTCCCCCAGAGTGCTGGGAGGAAGAATGGGCTTTTCACAAGCAGCATTTTCACTTCTCCTTCACACAAGAAGATGTTCTCAGGTTCTGCTTTTCTGAGTCAACCCACCCAATGTGAAACAAAAACTTCCTCTCCTTGGCACACTTTCATAGAGCTGATTTTGTGCTGGTGCTGATGGGTTTTCCTGGGGTATTACAAGAAAAGGGTTGTAGGATAAGATGGGAGCACAGTAAAGATTTTGTTTGACTATCCCTAGTAAAAAACAGGGAGAAGAAGTTATGGGAAAGAAGCTAAGATTGTGTAAATGTCTACTGAAGTCCTGAAAACTCCTTGGAAATGGCTTTTTAGCGCTGGAATATGAATGTCACAAGGAACTGTGTATGAAACAGAAATGTGTATGTGTGTGACTGCACTTGGAAATAATTATAATGCAGGGAACACCTTTCAAAAATAAATATAAAACAACATTTTTCCAAGACTGGAAGTTGAAAAAAATATTTGGGTTGCTTAAGGCATTTGATTTGGGAAACCTTTGATGGAAAAGACACTGCTGGGAAGGGCCCTGTGTGTCTGCAGGGCCTCTTTAATCCTTCTTGTCTCCTGCCCTTCTCCCAGAGCCAGGGTTTGGCTTTTCCAGATGTGCTCCTCATTTCTTTTCCCCCAGGATTGTTTTATATGGAATTTGAATGAATTAAATGCAAATACAGCAGGAATAAACCCTGTACAGGTACAGGGAGAAAATCCTTACCTGTGGCCCTTCCCTACCAGCTGGCACTGATCCCTCCAACTGTAAATTCAGGGTTTCCATCCTGATCCAGGCAGGGGGGAGTTCTCCAGCCTCAGGGCTGCACATGGAGCTCTGGAGATCCACCAGATCCCTCTAGACTCCTTTAGGATGTCATCAGGAAAGGGCTGAAGAAAAGAAAGAGTGAAGTGTTCAACCCCACACTGGTACATGGGAGCCATCAAAACCTGGGAAACTGGAGTGGAAAAGGATGTTTTAAAGGGATGCTTTGAATCAAGGCACGACTGCCCAATTCCAGTGGATACCCTCCTTGTTTAGGAATGTTGTGGGGGCTGCTCTCGGTTTGAGGATGCCCTGAGGCTGATCCCTGTCTCTGCTGGCAGGTGGTGTTCCTGGAGAAGCGGGTGACAGAGCTGGAGAAGGACACGGCTGCCAACGGGGAGCAGCACAGCCGCCTCCGGCAGGAGAACCTGCAGCTGGTGCACAGGTAAGAGCCTCACCTGGGCAGCCTTTCCCCTGCTTCAGCTCCCTTCCCAAACCCAAACACAGCCCTTACCAGGGACAGTGACTCCATCCCAGCTGAGAACAGGACACAGTGCTATGGAGATTTTATATTTTATGTGCTTAAGTTCTCTGGAGCTCCAGGACTTGGCTTTTGGTGATTTTTAGATGTGGCTTTTAATTGCTGGAGCTGTGTCAGGGAGGCTCAGGCTGGAGATCAGGGAAAGGTTCTTCCCCCAGAGGGTGCTGGGCACTGCCCAGGCCCCCAGGGAATGGGCACAGCCCTGAGGCTGCCAGAGCTCCAGGGGTGTTTGGGCAGGGATCACAGGGATGCACAGGGTGGGATTGTTGGGGTGCCTGTGCAGGACTGGGAGTGGAAATCCATGATCCTTGTGACTCCCTTCTCACTCAGGATGGTTTGTTGTTGTTTTTTCTTTGGTTGTTTTTTCAAATGTGCTTCCCTGCTCCGTGTGTCTCTCCCAAAAGGTCTCTGGAACTCTGGATCTTGGCTTTTTAAAATATATTTATATTTATATTTACATTTGTATTTGTGTTTACTATCTTTTCCTGCCCCATATGCCCCTTTCAAATGGTCCCTGGAGCTCCAAGGCTTGCCTGGATCCTGGCCAGGGTGCAGCCCTTTGGATCCCACATGATGTAATCCCTGTGTGTGCTAATCTGCCACGCTCGTCTCTCCCAGCATATCTTTACCCTGGGCAGATAAACCCAGCACAGTTTATCTATAGGGCTGTAATTCTGTTAAGTAACAGTCGTGTCAGGGAACTCAGCCACTCAAACAAAGGTTGTCCCTGATGAACTGGAGAGCAAGGGAAATGTTTTCACTTCAGCAGCTGGCCCAGAAGCGTCGCTGGCTCTGGGTGAGCTCGGTGCTGGGGAGGAGTGGGAGCAGCTGGGAAAAGCCCTGTCTGAGCAAAGGCATTGCAGAAACTCCAGCCCCATCCCTGGGAGTGCTCGTGGCCAAGTTGGACATGGCTTGGAGCAACCTGGGATAGTGGAGATAGGCTGGGAGAGCTGGGAGTGTTCACCTGGAGAAGAGAAGGCTCCAAGGACACCTCAGAGCCCTTTCCAGGACCTAAAGGGGCTCCAGGAGAGCTGCAGAGGGACTGGGGACAAGGGATGGAGGGACAGGACACAGAGAATGGCTTCCCACTGCCAGAGGGCAGGGATGGATGGGATATTGGGAAGGAATTGTTCCCTGGGAGGGTGGGGAGGCCTGGCACAGGGTGCCCAGAGAAGCTGTGGCTGCCCCTGGATCCCTGGCAGTGTCCAAGGCCAGGCTGGACAGGACTTGGAGCAGCCTGGGATAGTGGAGGGTGTCCCTGCCCATGGCAGGGGTGAATTGGGATGAGCTTTAAGGTCCCCCCCAGCCCAAACCATTGTGAGGTTCTGTGATCTGCAGTTCTGCTGACACACAGGGAGGGGTGACCTGCAGATCCCTTATTTTTTGTTGGGCTCACAAGGGAATGAAGAGAAGACGGATTGAGGCTTTTGTCTTTCTTCTGAGCAATGAGACTGCTTCATGCTGGAAACATGAAGGAGGATTTCTCTGCCATGGCTACTGCAGGTGGAACCACAACCCTGGGATTTATGTTTGGATTAGATATTCTTAAAGGTCTTTTCCAACCTCAGTGACTCTGAGATTCCCATTAAGAGATGTGTATGTGTGTGGCTGCACTTGGAAATAATTCTAATGCATAGAAGACATTTAAAAATAGTTTTAAATTAACTTCTTTCCCAAGCTGGAAATTGAATAACATGCTTGTGTTCCTTAAGACATCTGACTTGGGAAACCTTTGGTGGAAAAGGTGCTGCTTCTCCCACTGGGATGCAGTGAAGTTGTTTGAGATGGTGATTGGTGTATTTTCCCTGGTAGCTTGTTCTGTTTTACCATCTGCTTCTCCCAGCTCACTTGAGGGGTGGGAGAGGGACTGGGAAAAGAGTCTGGTCCGTCCCTTGGGCTGGCAGCCTGCTCCAGGGGGCATAAGGAAGGTTTCATCCCCTCTTTATTCTCCTCTCTGCAGGGCAAACGCGCTCGAGGAGCAGCTGAAGGAGCAGGAGCTGAGGGCTGACCAGACCCTGCTGGAGGAGATCAAGAAGCAGAGGGAGCTGCTCAGCAAAATGGAGAGGGAGAAGAGCATTGAGATCGAGAACCTACAGGCCAGGTGGGGCTGGGGGGTGGCAGCTCTCCTGGAGCCAGCCCAGAGTCTGTGCACAGGCAGCCTTGGGGGGACACAGGGAGGCAGGCAAGGAGTTTTTCATGGGTTCAAAGTGTGACTAAAGTCATCACAAACCCTGAGTTTTGGTTACTTCCACCTTAGATCCACAGTCCTAATCTTGAATTCTTTATTTGAGCTGCTCTGATGCATTTTAAGTTGGGCTCCCATCCTTTATCTGTGTACCTGCCCTGCAGCATAGGGATGAAGAGGGGATTTATTAATGCTTCTTCCCATAAATGACTCCTTGGAATTCTTTTAATGCCCAGATGTTTTCCACCTTGATGGAAACAGGCAAATACCTGGGAAAGAGGAATCCTCCAAAAAGGCAGAGTGTCCCAGCCAGGGTGCTTCATGCTGCCTGTTGGATTCCAAAGGAGGAGGTGGGGTGGGAGAGGTGTCAGTTATTTGACAGGGTTTTTGCAGCTTTCCCAGAATGTTGTGCTGTTGTTGATCCCTTGCAGTCCATGGAAGATGATGACAATGGGGTTATACCTGGGAATGCAAAGCCAAAGCCCTCTCTGACCCCCTGTTGTGTTTTCTCTGCTGCTGAGGCTTGCCAGGGACTGAAAAGTCCCTTGGAACAAGGAATAGCACTGGAACTGATGGATGTCAGGGTTGAGTGGATGCCCCTCTCTTTCCCCTGGCAGCAGAAATACTTCAGGGTTTTCCTTGAACAGATGGCTTCCCTTTGGTTTAATATTCCTGGGGATGTTTTCTCCCACTCTGGGATGCTGGGATATTTCTCACACCTGTTCCCTTTGCAGGCTGCAGCAGCTGGATGATGAGAACAGCGAGCTGAGGTCCTGTGTCCCCTGTCTGAGAGCCAACATCGAGAGGCTTGAGGAGGTGAGGCCAGGGGCTGCCTGGTTTTGGGGTGAAATTCTGCCTTTGGGATGAATTTCCATGAACATGACATCCATTTCATGGAACAAACCAGCTGCTTTCACTTTCCAGTCGCTGCAGGCCCCACGTTGGACAGCACTATCCCACACAGTTATCTTTGTAGTTTCCCACTGTTCAGCCTGGAGGCAGGGAATAAACCCCTGATAAATCTCTCTGTGGCTGCTCCAGAGGGGACTCGTGCCCTCTTGTGGAAGCTGGTCCTTATCCCTGTCCCCATCCCTGTGACCAGCCCAGGGGAGAAGGAGGAGGAGCAGGGATGCTCCTGGGATTTGTGAGTCGTGGAGTCTTCAAAGATCTGTGTGACCTCCCAGCCCCTCTCACTCACCCAGCTCAGGATCCAAGGCCCTGCAGGGCTGGGAACTCCTGTGGCTCCTTGGAATGGGCAGGAGCCTCATCTTTAGGGATAGTGTGGGTTATAGATGGGGCACCTGGAACAGGGGCTGCATTTTGTCTCTGCCAAGCTTGGGACAGAATTAGAGTTAAAACTGAACTGAAATCAAACCTCCACACCCAGCTGAAGGGCCTAAGGCATTTTAGCCATGTTTAATCCCATGGGAGAGCACTGTACCTCCATCCCTCCTGATGTGGTCTTCATCTGCCAGGACCTTGTGAGCACAGCTGAGGCTGGGGCAGAAAAACCCCAGTGGCTCTGGGGATGAATTCCCTGCCGTGGTGTGATTCAGCCATGGGAAGTTGGTTTTGATCCATGCAGAGCTGTTCTCCACAGTGAATGGGATGGAGGAGGAGCAAGAGATGCCCCTCCCTGCCCAGGAGAAGCTTGGCTGATGAGCTGCTCTCCTGTTCAGTGCCCAAAAATCAGGATTTTGTTGTCAGTGTTGCCTTTCCTGCTGGTGTGGTGCCTTTGGTGCTGCTCCATGGAGCAGGAGACCCCTGAGCCAGCATCTGGAGCTCCCCCACAGAGCTGCTCCTCAGCCCTGTGTGCCATGGGCCATCCATCACCAGCACTGGAGGGGTCTTGTGGCATCTGTGGAGTTCTGAAAGGCAAACCCTTGCCCATGGGACTGGAAGTGTGAGCCCAGGGAGAGGGTGAGCTGCTGAAGATGGCAGAAGATGCTGCTCTAGGGGCTGTTGGCATCTTCCCCTGCATCCCCAACACTGAGCCAAGGCTTTGGGGAGGAGAAGGGAACAGAGCTGGGCTGTGTGCTTTACATCCCGCCTTGAACTGGTCTGTTCCTTCTTGGATCAGCCCTCAATTAAATCCTTTCATATCCAAAACCAAGAGGGAGGTAAAGATCTCAGATTCAGGACTTTTCTGAAATCCACACATAAGGAGCTTTATGATTTAATGTCCCTGTGCTGGCCCCAGTCCTTCCCAGCCCATCCCACGCTTCCCAGAAAATGACAAAAACGTGGATATTGGTGTGGATTTACTCTGGAGCCATCCTGCCTCGCTCAGTGCTGCCAAAGCCCCAGCCCTGGCACCCTGAGCAGACGAGATCCCAGCAGGCAGAGCCTCCTCGTGCACCAGGACAGGAGCACTCCCTGTTGAGCCAGCCCCCGCCTCTCACTGCAGCTCCTCCTGTCCCTGCAGGAGAAGCAGAAGCTGCTGGATGAGATCGAGGACCTCACTGTGCAGCTCACAGAGGAGCAGGAGAAAAAGAGGAAGATGGGGGACAAGCTGAGTCAGGAGAGGCACCAGTTCCAGAAGGAGAAGGAGTCGACGCAGGAGGTGAGCGAAGCCTGGGCCTGCCACAGCCCTGTCCCCAAAATGTGGGAATGTGGCCTTGGCAGCCTCTCCAGAAATGGGGGACTGGAGCAGTGGGTGCTGCCTGGGCTCAGCAGCTGAACTGCAGCACCTCAGTCACTTCTGCTGCTCTGCAATTCATCCAGCATTGTCCCTGCAAGGGCGCTGTGCTGCCCTGGCCCCTTCCCTTCCTGCCTGCAAGGAGCAGAGCAGGCAGGAGCAGAGGGGTGAGAGCTGAGTGCTTGGGAGCACGATCACTCCCTGCCAGTCCTCCCATCATCTGTGCCTGCTGATTGCAGCTGGAGGCCCAAGCAGGGCTGTGGTGGCAGGAAAGGAGCTTTGGGCCCAAAGTGGAATCAGTTGTCACTGTGGTGTCACTGAGGGCTCTGGGATGAGGAGAGGACCCAGCCCTGCAGCCACAGGGAGCTGCCTGGGGAGGGACCCACATTGCTGGGGGGTCTGTGCTGCTGCAGACACAAACCCAGCATCTCTGGCCCTCCAATAAGGTCCTTCCAGGGCTGTGGTTATGTAGTAGTAGCTTCCCATTTCCTGCTTGCTGGAGGTGTAAGGGAGGAAGAGGAAACCAAGTGCCCCTCAGAAAGGAATTCAATCATGGAATGATTTGGGTTGGGAGGCACCTCTAAGCCCATCTCATTCCACCCCTGCCATGGGCAGATATTAGTGGTTATCTTCGTTTTTCCTCTGCCTTTAGTCAAAGTCGGGTCTGAAGCACGGAGATGGATTTTCATGTTCAGACTCAGTTGTTTATTAATTCTTATCTATAGTACAGTGAATGCCACGGTACTTCTAGCTAACAAGCCAAAAATGACAAAATGTTGGTGTATCTCACTAGTTACAATGTCTTTTGAGGTTTAACCATCCAATTAAAAGCTAACATCTGTATTATTTATACTTTTGACCCAATGACCAAACACCTCTGATCCACACTGCAGCACTTCCTATCCAATTAAAAAAGTGCCACCTAAAACCAAGAAGAATAAGGAACAAAAAGGAGGAGACAACACCCCAGAGCCTCCATCTTGTCCCATACCTATTACTATATTCTAAAACCCCAAATTCCAAACCTTTCACCATGTGATATTAAACACTTCTATTCAAACTGCACACCAGTGATTGCAACTCCATCACCCAATTTTGGAGCCTTCTCCAAGGCCTCGAGTCAAAAGCAGTGTTCCCTTGGGGGTCAGTGTCAGCACAGAAAGTTCAAAACTTCCAGCCTTCAGGGCTCCAACAGGCAGGGACACCTTCCACTGTCCCAGATTGCTCCAAGCTCCATCCAGCCTGGCCTTGGACACTTGCATGGACAGGGCAGCCACTGCTCTGCCAGCAATCCTGCTGCAGGAATCCATGGAGCTGCTCCCACTACAGCCACATCCAGAGGGTGCTGCTGGGTCTCCAGGGCCTGTGACACTCAGCTGTCCCCTTGCCTGCAGCTCATCGAGGACCTCAGGAAGCAGCTGGAGCACCTGCAGCTCTTCAAGCTGGAGGCAGAGCAGCGCAGGGGCCGGAGCAGCAGCATGGGGCTGCAGGAATACAACAGCAGGACGCGGGAGACTGAGCTGGAGCAGGAGATCAAGCAGCTCAAGCAGGTAAGGAGGGCTGGGCTGGCAGGGAAACGATTCCCTGATACCAAGGGAGGACCAGCAGGGTCCAGGGGCTCTCTCCCAAGGGATGGAGTGGATCCAGGAGCCCAGTGCTGTCTTGCTCTCCTGTCCTGGGAGAGGGAGATTGGTGCTTTCTCATGGACAGCAGGAGCCCTTCTCTCTGCTGTGCCCCATGGATCTTCCCAGTGTATCTTGTGCTTCTAGAGGTTCTCCAGGCTCTGCTGAGATGGAGGCAGCAGCCCTTGTGCTGTTCCAGCACTGTGTGAGCTGTGTTAGGATGAGAGCCCCTGTCTGCCTTTGCCAGGCTGGATCAGCTCTGAGCTGTGTGTGGTTTGTGTGTGTGAACAGGATAACAGGAACCTGAAGGAGCAGAACGATGAACTGAACGGGCAGATCATCAACCTGAGCATCCAGGGAGCCAAGAACCTGTTCTCAGCCTCCTTCTCTGAGTCCCTGGCAGCAGAGATCAGCTCTGTCTCCAGAGATGAGGTATGTGCTGTGAGAGGCTGCTGGCTCACACTGCATCTTCTAAGGTGCCTCCACCTGGCATGGCCTGGGAGGAGTTGATGTGCTCTGTCTGTGGTCTAGCCCATGCCCAAAATTCCTGTGAGAGCTGGCAAGAGCAAAGAAATCCCCACATCTCTGCCTCCCAGCCCTCCCTCCTGGGAACAGAGAAGCTGCTCCCTGCCTACTTGTTGATTCTGGCAGCTCTGCTTTGCCTGCCTGGGACAGCCTTCCCTTCCAGGACAGAGTAGCCACCACAGGCTGTGTCCATCTGTCTGGAGCTGTCTGTAAACCCCTGGGAGCCAGGACATTTGCCCTGGATATCCCAGCTCCTCCAGCACTGGGAACCAACCATGGGTGGCTGAGCCTACACAAGCACTGGAATTAAATCTTTAACACCTCAGCAAGTGGGGAAACACACCCAAATATTTTGGGGATCCAGTGGAGATGTAATGCTCCCTGCTCTCCCCATCAGGCTGAGAGCTTGAGGAAGGACAGGAGTGAGCAGAACCAGTTTTTCCCTGGCCACTTAAACAGGGTCAGGAATATCCCAGTGCAGAGTGAAGAGCCATGGAGACACCCATGGATGCACAGAGCCATGGGGAGCCCTGGGCAGTATCAGGCAGTGACCTCTCCCTCCCTTTCCTCCCTCTTGTGCAGCTCATGGAAGCAATCCAGAAGCAAGAGGAGATCAACTTCCGCCTGCAGGATTACATCGACAGGATCATCGTGGCCATCATGGAGACCAACCCCTCCATCCTGGAGGTCAAGTAATGGCAGCTGGGAGCTGCTCTTGTTGGGTGGATTTGGTGCTCTGAGAGGATGAAGAGGGACTCCAAACGTCTTTGCACTTGATGAAGGCACAAGGAAGCCTCAGGTCGGGGGGTGACTGAGCCACGGACCAGGGAAAAGGAAAACCAGCAGCCAGGCTTTGTTGTCTGACTCTGTTATTTTGAAGCCCTCCTGGCTGTGGAGGGGTGAAAGGGAACCTGGAGAAGGAGCTCAGGAAAGGGACACTGCAGGAGAAGTGCCTGTGGCGCTGGGGACTGTCCCAAAGGCACCGGGCCCCTCCGAGGGGTGGAGATGGAAGCGACAGCGCTGACTTTGCCCTGCTGCCCCGCCCAGCCCGAGCATCTGCTGTGCCAAAGTGTCCCTGACACACTCGCTGGGCAGAGCTGGGAACGAGGGAAGCACGTCCTGGACTCGCACACGGTTGGGCTTTGGTTTTGTTTTGGGGTTTTGGTTTTTTTTTAATTAACTTAATGCAAATGTCCTCCTCCAGCTGGCTCAGCTCATCCTTGCCCCGTGCTCCTGCTGGGGCCGGCTGCGTGCAGAGCCCTCGGTGGCTGCAGGGGCGGCCCGGGGCTCTTGGGGACAGGGCA
This sequence comes from Catharus ustulatus, assembly GCF_009819885.2. Classification (NCBI taxonomy): domain Eukaryota; kingdom Metazoa; phylum Chordata; class Aves; order Passeriformes; family Turdidae; genus Catharus; species Catharus ustulatus. Next base: position 1,766,395 of record NC_046236.1, on the reverse strand, counting down.
TGAGCGCACTTGGTCACCTGCCTCCTTATTTATTTTTGCTGTCTGTGGCTCAGTACTGTCGGCACGTCTCGGCATCCCGGCTCCGCTCCCTCCTCCTCCTGCCGGGCTCTGCCGCTGCGGTGGCTCCGGGGGCAGCTGTCACTCGTCCCCAGCTGGGGACAGACACGCGGGCTCCGTCTGGCACCGGGGCAAGGCTGCAGCTCCTCAGCCCGGTCCTGGCCGCCTCTCCTGGGGACACGCAGCACTTCAGGAGCTGCAGAGAGGTCCGCGCTCCCCACCTGGCCTCCCGAAGTCCTGGGGACAGTGGCCTGTGCCGTTCATTCCCAGCCGGAGCAGGGCTCTGCTGGTGATAGCTGCAGTCCTGGAGGGAGAGCCTGCTCCGGCTGCCTGGGCTGCGGCAGGGGCTGCAGGATCCACGCTCGTTCCTCATCCCTGGCACTGCCCGGGCTGGAATCTCTGTGCTGGTGGGAGAGGAGCTGGACAACACCGCGGCAGCTCCCTGGGAAACAAAAGCCATGTTTACATCAGACAGCTCTGGGCTTGCTGGCACAAGTGGCTGTGGCACAGCGTGACCCCGGGAGTGGCCGCTCTCCCCTCCTGCTCCTCCGGGCTCCCGGGAGCAGACAGCGGAATCCCAGGGATCCAGCGGTTCCTCTTCCTGCTTGGCAGGTTTTGGGAATGCCAGGACGGCCTGCAAGCAGAAGCCACAGCAATCCTGGGGGTGCCTGCTCCTCCCCAAGCCCCTTCCAGCCCTCGGGGTGACCCTGCCCGGGGACACATGGCCGCTGTCACCGCCTTATCCCGGGGGACACGGCCGAGCCACGGCTGTGTCACCTCTGGGTGCTCATCCCTGTGGGGCAGCAGGGTTGGGGTGAGCCCCAAAGCAGCTCCTGCACCCCAGCCCTTCCTGCCTCCCTCCTTGCCCCCAGGCCGCGGGAAGAAGCCACGTTCTGTACATTTCCAGAGAAGCTTTGGGTGTAAATCAGTGTATACTTGGAGAGGGAAAATTTTTCTATCTTGTAGAGTAGGTATTTTTATAGAATGAAGGTTGATCCATTTTTTTAATACTTTAAAAGAAGAGAGAAATGTATCTGTGTATACACAAAAGCATATATATATATATATGTATAAATATATAAATATTGGAGATCTGCCTTTCTCGACTTGGGATCCCTGGTCCCCAGGTCTCAAACAATCGTTTGTTTTTTCCTGTCGCTCTCACTGAGGTACTGTAACTGTAAATAAGCACCGGGAAAAAAAAAGTTTTAAGCAAACAAAAAGCACTGACTTGCACATTCACCATGCTTTAAAGTCCCTATGGAGAGAGAAAAACAAAAACAAAACAAAAACTGTACATCCTGAAAATGTTCCTCTTTCCCGACTGGTATGTGAAGGAAGTCCCCCAAAAAAGAGGCAAAAATGGTATTGTCTTAACTGATGTATCAATTCTTGTCGGATTAAAAGCTGTTACTATTCCTGCCAGGGTGATGGAGACTTTTTTTCCACGGAGGTGGATTGGAGCATCCTGAGGATCTGAGTGCTGGATTGGAGCATCCCAAATATCCAAGTGCTGGATCTCTAGTGGGGCATCACCAATAGAACTCTCTGTCTGGGAAACTCTGCTGCAGGTTCACAGCCTGGGAAAGATTCTAGCTATCTAAGAAAAACTGAAGCTGTATTCCTTTCACAGCCTGGGAAAATCCTGGCTGGAAATTTTCCTAGGCCACTAGCAGTGTCCACAGGGCTGGATGGAGTGGTAATGCTCCTGCTCCAAGGAGTGCCCTGAGTTTGGGAGGATGAAGATGAGGACGAGGGAGGCTGGACCCTGCTGGTTCCAGAGGGAGCCAAAACCTCCCCAGCCAGCCAAGCTGTGTGGGTGGGAATGGGGGAATTCCCCCTTCACCTTCCTGGAGGATCCAGGTGGGGTGAGGGACCCTCGGAGCTGCCCAGGGATGGGGCAGGCTGGGACAGGGGCTCGTGGGTCTGCCCCAGGCAGGAACACGGAGCTTTCCCTTCCCTCCACCCCGGGAGAACTCCCTCAGAGCACTCGGCTGTTCTGAACTGCTCCAAAAATCCCTTAAATGCCCTCACCTCCCTGCTAAGCTGCTCCCCACCCCTCTAAGCCTCCCCCACCCCTCCCCGCCCCTTTAAGCTGCCCCAAAGGCTCTGAACGTGCAAAATCCCCTCCCAGCTCCTGCCGTGCCTCCGGATGGCTCCAGACTGTTCCTCTGAACTGCTCCGAGCAGCCCTGGAGCTGCAGCAAAGAGCTGGGGAAAGGCTCTGACACACCCTGAAACCCCCCAGACTGTTCCACACTGCTCAGAGCAGCGCTGAGGCTCCAAAACATCCCAGAGCTGTCCCAAAACATCCCTGACACGGTCCAAAATGTCTCCGACGTGTTCTAAACGTCCCTGAGCTGAATAAAACATCCCCGAGCTGAAAAACATCCCAGAGCTCGTCCAAAACTGTCCCTGAGCTGCCCTAAACTGTCCCTGAGCTGCTCTAAACCATCCCTGAGCTGTCCTAAGCATCCCTGAGCATCTGGAAATCACCTCTGTAGCCTTCCCAACTGCTCTACACCCTCCAAGCAGCTCTAGAGTGCACCAAAAATGTCCCTAAACACCTCTAAAACAACCTTTTAAAAATTCCTCTGAAATCTCAACCTCCAACATCTTGAAGCTGCTCTAGAAATGAGGTGAGTAAATAGCTCTGGAGGGGTATTTCTGTGGTGCTGGGTTGCTTCAAGGGGCTGTAAATCACCTTTGAGCAGCTCAGGCTCTGGAAGGACAGAGCTCTGGCCATTACTGAACCACTTGAACTGCTCAAACAGCTCTTGTGCTCCTCCAACTAGCCCTGAAAGGCACCAAGATGCTCAAACTGCCTCCAAGTAGCACTTGAAGCCCTCTAAACTCTCCTAAAACTCCTCGAAATAGCTGAAAACGGATCACAGAAAAGGTCTTGTGGCAGCTCTGAAGCTCTCCAAGCCTCCTCTGTGCAGCTGTGAAACTCCTTGAGTGCCTCAACAGCCTCCAAAAGGCCCTTGAAACCCCTCTGGACCTTTCTCATGGGCCTCTCAATGGGGTTAAAACTTTTTAATAACATCTGTAAACTCAAAATCAAACTAAACCCCCTCTGAATGACATCAGAGGGGCACAGGCAATCCTAAAACAACTCTAAAGCTTCTCAAAGACTCATAAAAAATTAATTAGAACTGCTCCAAAGCACTCCAGCTCTTCTGCCTCTCCTCTGAAAAGGGCTCTGAATAGCTTAAAACCTCTCCAGCCTTTTCAAAGCTTCTCCAGAAAAGTCCTAAAGCTCTGAAGGCCTCTGCATCCTTCAGAACAGCTCCAGACCTGGTCCCAGCCCAACCCAGCTCTGGCCCTTCCACCCAGCTCAGGGGGCTGAACACTGGGACAAACCTCAAGTCAGGTCTGGGCCACTCATGACAGGAAGGACCTGGAGGGGCTGGGGCGTGTCCAGGGAAGGGAACAGAGCTGGGGAAGGGGCTGGAGCCCCAGGAGAGGCTGAGGGAGCTGGGAAAGGGGCTCAGCCTGGAGAGAAGGAGGCTCAGGGGGAACCTTCTGGCTCTGCACAACTCCCTGACAGGAGGGGACAGCCGGGGGGGTCGGGCTCTTCTCCCAGGGAGCAGGGACAGAAGGGGAAACGGCCTCAGGTTGTGCCAGGAGAGGTTCAGGTTCAATATTGGCAAAATTTCTTCACAGAAAGGGTGGTCAGGCACTGGCACAGCTGCCTGGGACAGTGATAGGGTCCCCACCCTTGGTGGATGTAGCACTTGGGGACAGGGGTCAGTGGTGGCCTTGGCAGTGCTGAGGGACAGCTGGACTTGGTGACCTCAGAAGACTTTTCCAACCCAAATAATCCTGTGGTTCTATGAGCCAGTGGGCACTTCTGAATGCCCCTGTGTGCCCCTGGCCACAACCAAGGCCACCACGATCATGTCCCACGTGCCCTGGTCCATGCCCTTTGGCTCCTCAGCAGGGCGGGACCCAGCAGGACTCCATGGCCATGTCCCTCTGCCCCGTCCATGCAGGAATGGGCTCCAGCCCGTGGGGCTGTAGGAGGACCCTGGTGGAGAAGGGATTTCCAGTTCCCTCCTTCTCCATCTGCTGCCGATCCCGGGCCGGGGCTGGGATGGGGTTAACCCTTGGCAGCCGGGCTGGGAGGGAGGAGGGCCTCGGCTAGGGAGGGCAGTCCCAGTGCAGCCCTCATCCCTGCAGGACTTGCCGTGGGCAGAGCACCCGGGATGCTCCCGGGGAGCGCGGTGCCCAGGGATGCTCCAGGCGCTCCAGCATGGGACACAAGCCCTGGCAGGGACACGCCGGGAGTGGTGACATCCCAGCAAAGACCCCACACCCTGCCGGGAGACAGTGACACCAGCCCTGCCTGTTCCAGACCATTTCCCTCTTGCTCCAAGCTGGAAATTCCTGGCTGATGCAGAACTTGGGGAGGAAAGCCTGCTTGAAATCCTCTGCCCCTGGAGCCTGCCTGGGACCCCCCGCCTGCCTGGGACCCCCCAGCCTGGCCAGGCTTCCTCCCTACTTCTCCGGGACCTCCAGCCTGCCCGGTATCCCCCAGCCCGCCGGGGCCCCCAGCCTTCCCAGGAGCTCTCCAGCCTGGCCAGGAACTCCCCCCCCACTCTCTCTGGGACCCCCAGGGTGCCTGGGACCCCCCGTCGGGGGCTGCAGCATCCCCAGTGCCCCGGGATGGGGCGGGCGTGGGGAAACTGCGGGGGCCGGCCCGGGGGAGGCGGGGGGGGGGGTCTCGGGCCGGGGCGGGGGCGCAGGCAGGACCTCCCCCTCCCCTCCCCTTCCCCTCCCCTCCCCCGGTCGGTCCCCTCCTCCTTCCCCTCCCGCCGAGGGCAGCCGGCGCCGGCCCGTCCCGTCCCGGGGCTCGGTGGGCTCCGCTGCGCTCCCCGGCGCTGCCCGCTCCGCATGCGGGGGTCCCGGGTGGGCGGCAGCCCCGGCCCCCCCCGCCCCGTCATGGCCCGACTCTCGGTCAAGGACCACCTGGACGGGATCCTCTCCGACTTCGAAGGTGCGGCCGGGGCCGCGGGGCCCTCCACGGGGACCCCCGCTCGGGGCTGGGAGGAACGGGGGTGTCCCCCCGCGGGGGGAACGCTGCTGCCTGGGAGTCTTGGGGGGGGGTTGCCCCCCAAGGGCTGAGCATCGTGGGGGGTTGCACCCTCCCCGCCTGGAGGCTGATTTTGGGGGCGATGCTGCTGGCTGGGCTTTTGAGGGGGCTGGGGTGCCCCCCAAGGGGCGAGCATCGGGCACTGGGCTTCGGTCCGGGGATTTTGCTGGGCTGGGCTGAGGGTCGTGGGGTGGGCTGAGCATCGTGGGGGCCCCCACAGGGGGCTTGGTTTGGGGGGATGCTGAGCTGGGCATCCTGGGGGGCCTGGGGGATTCCCTGAGGTCTCCGCATCGTAGGGGGTTGCGCTTTCCTCGGGGGACTGGGTACTGGGGGCGGGGGGATGATGCCCCCGGGGGCTGCACATCGCGGGGAAACAGGACCCCCAGCCCGGGGAGATGCAGAGGGGCTCTCTCGGCTGTGGGATGGGCAAGGGGGGCTTCCAAGGCTGCAGGGAGGGGGGAAGGTGTGGGACCGCCCCGTGCTCGGGTGTCCCTGTGCGCGCTCCCGCGTGTGCGCGCTCCCGCCCGTGGGCCGGGGGCTGCGGGGGGGCCGGGGCCGGGGCCGGGCCGGGGGCGGGAGGCGAAACCCGACCCCGGGGCTGCTGCTGCCCTCGCCGGGGAGGAATGTGTGCACCTACCCCGGGCACCTTAACCCCACCGCTGCCGGCTGACACCCCTCAGCCCCCGCCAAAGCCCCGCATCCCCCCAAAACCCCCGGCTGAACCTCCTGCCGCCACTCCTTTCCCTCCCACCGTCTCCCGAGCACCCTGCCACCCCTCTGAATCTCCTGCTATCCCATCTTAACATCTTCACCTCCTGATACCCCACCTTCACCCCCTGCCATTCCCCTCACCCCCCAATCCGTCCCAAACCTCCTGCACCCCCTGCCCCTTCCCCCTCTGCCACCCTCCAAGCGCCTGCCGCCCCCACCTTGCCCTGCATCCCCTCATTACTCCGCTCTGCCCATCCCTCCGGACACCGTCTGGATGAGGCTGGGTCAGGGGCCAGAGGCAGGTTTGGGGTAAAAGGAGGCATTTTGGGCCGTAACAAAGCAGAGACATGGATGTGGGGAAGGGGTCGCCGGCCCCGTGACCTCGTGGCCCCCGGCAGCCCGGGCGCTGGGGCAGGGCTGGACCGGCCGCAGAATTACCTGCCCTGGGGAGAGCTGTGATTGGCAGCGCCCACACCCCGGCCTCTGACCCCTGCCCTACCCCGGGCACGGGGGCACCAGGGGAGGGGCTGGGGTCGGACCCGCAGCACCCCGCTGCCCCCGGCACCGTTGCTGAGGAAGAGGAGGGTGAGGGGGGCTGGTGCCAGCGGGTGGCTGCCGGGACAGGCTGGCACACGTGGGCCGCCCCCACGGAGCCCCCCGGGGGGACGCAGCCGCTCGGCTCTTGGCAGCGAGGCCGAGGGAGGCTCCGGGGGAACCTGGGCCCGCCGCGCTCTCCCGGCTGCCGGCACCGTGCGGAGCCCTCGGGCAGCGCCGGCAGCAGCGCAGCTCCCGGGGAACCTCCTGCGGGGCTGCGGGGAAGGAGGGGGCGGCTCCACCGTGGAGGCTTCGCGGGGGTCCCACCATGTGTGACACATGGTCCCTACATCCTCTGCCAGGCTCTGGAGGTGGTGCCAGCAGGAGCTTTGCTGGGGAGCCGAGGGGTCCGTGTGGGGCACGTTGGCACCCGGGGCTGTGCCGTGGGCTCGTGGCTGCTGTGGAGCCGCGTGGGAGGCGCAGCAGCAGCAGCCACCAGAATGGGCTGTGACAGTCCCTGAGCGTGGCGATAGCGCTGGCCCGCTTGCCACCAGTGGGCTCCAGGGTTAAGGCCCGGGAAAGGGCAGGAATCCCTCCCGCCGGCTGCCTGGATGGATGCAGGGGGAGAGGGTCAGGCGGGGATCCGGTTACTCGGCCGGATCCCTTTCAGGAGGAATAAAGCGGGCAGTGTGCTGCGAGGGGAGCCGGCGGCACCGGCCGGATAAAGCGGGGAACAATGATAAAACCCGCGGAGACAGCGCCGCAGGGCTGGGGAGGAGCTGGCGCTGGGCTGGGATCCTCGGTGGGACGGGCTCACAAGCAGGGGGCACCTCAGGGTGATGAGGGGACACACATGGGGCTGGCGAGGGGACGTGTGCTGTCGGGTACCACTCTCATGCCATCATCTCTCTGTGTCCCCAGCGCTCAAGAAGTCATTTGAGGCAGAAGATGGGGACGAGGCACTCGACTCCCCGCTGTCCCCAGGCACCGGCGAGAGCCACCAACCACTGCAACCCGGCCACCCGCCCCGCTTGGGCAGCGTCTCCGGCCCTAGCCCGGCGCCCAGCCCCGTGCTGCGGACCCGGCTCGGCACTGCCGGCCCCGGCATCGCCCGCACCGCCTCCTTCCAAACCCGCCAGGCCTTCGCCACCGGGCCGGGCAGTGACGGGGAGAGCCAGCGCAGCTCATCCTCCAGCCTGGAGAGCCCCGCGCCCACCGGGCCCCCCCAGCCCCCGGGCAGCCCCTCGGCCGTCAGCCCCGCCTTGAAGAAGGTCCCGTCCCATGGCAGTGTCTTCCCGGTGGAGCTGGATCATCCCCTCCGCGGGGCCGCCGCCAGCCACGGCTCTCTGCCTGCGCTGGACCTGCACATCGCCGAGGAACCGAGCCTGGGGACGCCGTGGGGCACCCCGAGCTCTGCACCCCAGCCTCGCACCCACCAGCCTTCCTCCTCATCCTCCTCCTCTTCCCTGCCCCCATCCGATGGCACAGAGACAGCCCCGGGGCTGCCCCCGCTCCCCGAGGGGCCGGGGGGGTGGGACCCGGCCCCCCGCACGGTGTCCCGGATGGTCACCCTCAGCGCCAGCCCCATCCCGTCCCGCCGGCCCCCTCCTCAGCCCTGGGGACAGGGACAGGGGGAGGCAGCCCCGGCTGAGGGGAGGCCCGAGGGGCTGCCACCACTGCCAGCCCCACAAGCTGCCACCTTCAGGCTGGTGTCGCAGCCGCAGACGGTGCAAGTGAGCTCGCAGCCCGCCTTCCTCGGGGGTCTGGTGGTGGTGCCGGCCCTGGGGACCCCTCCCAGCGCCGGCCTGATGGGACCACGGGGACCCTGCGTGGTGGCAGCGGCTCCCGGCGAGGCTGCGGACGGCAGCGGGGCAGCGGTGAAGCCAGACCACGGTAGGATTTGTTCTTGTCCCCATCCCCTCTCTCCATCGGGCCCCCCTGGGTTGCCAAAACCCCGCATGAGCTGATGCCAGGAGGAGTGTGGGGTGACAGTGACTTTAGGGACAGCAGCCCGTCCAGCTCGCTGCTCCCCCGTGCCGGGTCCGCGGGGCGTGTTGGCTGCGGGGGAGCTGAAGGAGCCGAGCTCGGAGCTGGCAGCGCTCCTGGCCCGCCCGTCCCCGCGGTGCCTGGCGAGCTGCCCGCTCCGCCCCGGCGCTAATTGTTTTTCCCGGCGCGGGGAGACAGGTCGGGACTCATGTGCCCATCGCGCCGAGCCCCGCGCGTGCCGCCTATCGCCGCGATCTTGTCCCGCGTCCAGCGCTTTCTTCCCCTCTCATCCCTCCTTGCTTGGCACGGGTCTGGATCCTGTTCCTCCCTTCCCGTGGGGCGCGGGAGGTGGCGAGGGGCCAAGGTGCACCGGGGCGTGCTCGGCGTGCGCTGAGCGCCGCGGGGAGCGGTGCCCGGCTCCCCGGCACGGCCGTGCCCTCGGCTCCAGGGTGGGCACTGCCGAGCCCGGGCCCGTCCCCAGGCATGGGGAGGGGGTAGCCAAGTGTCCCCCTTCCCTGCGACCGCTCCAGGAGGCCCGCAGGGCGCCGGGGTGACCGGGAGACGGCCGCCACCGCCGCTGTTCCCTGGTTGGGTGCTTGGGGCTCTTTGCCCGTCTCGCTGGGCTGTCGTGGAGCCGCCGTCGCCGGGCCCTAAGTACTGACGCGGCGAAGGCATCCATACATCTGCTACCGGCCGCGGTGAATCATCCCCCAGCAATGCCCGTGGCCGTGCTGCCCAGCCAGCCCGGCTGCCCCGCTGCCCGCGGCTCCCCAGGCGAGGGATGAGGCTGGGGACAAGCCGGGGTCATGAGGACACGGGAGAACAGAGCCTGAGGCTGAGCCAGAGAGGTTGGGACACTGAGGGACAGGGCTGAGACATGTGATAGGGACAAGGATATGGTGTTCAGGGCTGTCAGGAACGATGGGGACACAAAGGGACAGCAGTTGGGGTGGCACCAAGGTGACAGGGACATGGGGACATGGTACTTGGGTGATGGGGGCACAAAGGGAAAGTGCTCTGGGCTGGAGCGAGGTGACAGGGACACGGTGCTCAGGACCAAGCTGCAGTGATGCAGTTGTGGGTTCATGAGGACACGGTGCTTGGGGGCTAGCCAAGGTCACAGGGAGGCAAGGGACAGTGCTCAGGGCTGTGACAGGGACACGGTGCTCGGGGAGACAGGGAAATGGGGACACGGAGGTCGAGATGCAGCCAGGGTGACAAGGGGACAGTGCTCGGGACAGAGCCGTGTTGGTGGCCGGCAGCCGAGCGCGGCGTGCCCGGGCTGGGGGGACTCATGAGCCAGCAGGCAGTGGGTGGCACCGGCTGCCCTGCAGATGGCCCGGGACTGGCAGGGGGCTGGCAGACACTGCTCGGGCACAGCGGTTTCTCTGCCAGGAAGAGGTGGGAACGTGCTGTTTCCTCTGCCGGGAGGCCACCCCGGCCCCCAGCCTGTGACACCCATGGGTGGCCTCGGGGTGCCGTGGCACGGTGGATCCCACACCCCGTAGGAGGAAGCTCCGAGTGAGCCGCCGGCCGCCGCATTTCACTTCCACGCCGGGTCGCCCACGCAGGGCCCGGGGCGAGGAGGAGGAGGAGCGGAGGAGGAGCCGTGGGCCGCAGCCGCCCTCTGCCTTGCACCCCAGGAGCCATTTGGCCCCGGTGACCAGCTCTCGGCGGCAGCAGCCCCGGCTCCGGCCGGCTCGCCCAGGTAGGGATGGGGTGGTGGCAGCGGGCAGGGCGGTGTGCGGGCAGGGGGTGCTGCCTCCGGGGCTGGGCAACTGTCCCCTGTCCCCAGCAGTGCTGCAGGCGCAGGGTTTCACTCGATGGTTCACTTCTGCTTCTGCTCACTGTTGGTCCCCAGCCACCCCTACCCCGTCCCATGGCTCCCACGGCCAGATGGACGGGCTGGCTCCGAGTCTGGCTGCAGATGGGGACTGTCACCACTGTTCCTTTAGATCGTGTTTGGCACTGGGAGAGGCACTGGTGTTTCTGGGTCAGATCAGCTAGGCAGGTAGAGCTGTTTGGGTACATCCCCAAAACCTGCATACCTTTGCCAAAGGGGTCAGCTCCCTTGTGCTGGACCCAGAGCCAGCTCTCCCCATCCCATGCCCAGCTGCTTGGTTTGGAGCTCTGGTGAGCAGCCGGACAGGGAGCTCCTGTCCCAGCTCATCCTCTCCCAGCACCCTCCACCCTTGAAGCTTTATTACAGGCTTCGCGGGGAACTGGCCAATTAACCCTGCATCGGTAATTAAATCCATGGAGGAGACCACGGACCCGGGATTTCTTGTCCCTGTCTGGAAAATAAGAGCATCCGTGATGAGTGCTGGAACAGGTCTGGCTGCAGGAGCCATTTGCCCCGGAGCTCCGTGGGGATGCCAGAGAGCTTCCACGTGGCCACCCGGCTGCTGGCCATTTACCAGCGGGGCTTTTTCGCACTGAGGGCAGGGATAGGGGGGCTCTGGAGCCGTGGGGGAGGCAGCGGTGGCTGCAGCGCCCAGTGTCACCCCGGACGTGCTTTCTGGCTGTGGGTGTCTCCTTAGTTGCCGCTGGCAAGGGTGCAGGGCGGTGGCTGAGCCCCTGCGTGGGGGCTGCACCCTGGGAACCACCCCGGGCAGCTGAGGTGTGCAATCCCCAAATCGCCCCTGCTCCCTGCCTGTAGTGCCCAGCCACCCTGGATGGCTCCAGCGGCTGCAGCACTTGGCTCTGGATCTGTCCTGGCAACTGCCAAGGCTGGCAGGGGCTGGGAAGGGGGCCAGGGTGGGGGTACGGGGGGGCCGATGTCCCCCGGGTCAGAGGGCTGCAATAGTTGTCAGTGTCTCCTCTCTGATGGGGACCTCCCATTCCACGTCCCTGCCAGCCTGTGGATCACCCTCTTCGGACGGGTGGTGCCGGGTGCGTGGATCCCCGGCGGAGTGGGCATCCTTGCCTCCCCAAGCCCCCCCAGCCGGGTGTCACCGCTGTCATCAGGAAATCCGCCGCTGTTTCACCACTTCCGAGGAACACCCCGACCCAGGGGGCGCAGGGGGAGCTGGGACACGCGACACTGCTGTTCCCAAGCCTGCCATCGCTCTGGCACCCAGTGAGCACGGGGTGCTGGATGCCGGAATGCCGTTGCCATGGCAATGGGGGTGCTCATCTCCATCATCCCCTGGTAGCCTGGACTGGCTCAGGCCGGCCCCTGCCCGCATCCCCTTGTCCCCTGGTTGCGTGGCACATGGACATGGTCTCAGCAGGTCCTTCACAGCCTGGGCCATCGCAAGCTGCCGCTCCAGCCTCGCCGGTGCCAAGCGCCGGCTGGCACATACGGGGGAGGCTGCGGCGTGGGGGGACGCAAGCGCCGTGGGGCACTGCGGCAGTGGGGCGGGTGGCTCCCTCACAAGGACAAGGGGCCACCACCCCTTGTCCCACTCCGCCGTGCCGGGGCTGGGCACTGGTGCTGCTGGGGAGGGCGGGGGGCACAGGGCAGGGTGGTCCCCGGTGCCCGTGGGTGCCAGTGAGGGTCGTACCCAAAGCCAAGCACCCCCTCTCCAATTCAGTGCCACCGCAGCCACTCACGGAGGTGATGGGGACATAGTGAGGCGTGGGGGTGTCCTGTGCCATGCGAGGGGTCCCCATCCGTGCTGGCCTGGCTGGGAGGCTGAGCAGTGCCATGTGCTGGGTGGGCACAGCCGGCTTGGCACAGCTCTCCCCGCCCACCAGTCAATCGGCAAACGGGGCGCGGGGGCTTGGCTGCGGTGGGGAGGGGGCTGCGGGGGGCGGATATTGCCATGCTGGTCATGCGTGGGAGCCGCAGCCTCGGCGGAGCCGGGTTGGTGCCAGCCGGGAGCTGGCGGAGGGAAGGGGCCGGGCTGCGGCGCCGCCGGGGATGGGGGTGCGGATGGAGCCCAGGGGAACCCCCCGCCCGTAGCGGGGTGCTGAGCGAGGGCACCGCGGCGCCGAGGTAGGACCTGAACAATGGCCGTGCTGGGAAGCAGAAGGAGGAGGGGGAGGAAAGGGATTTGGGGCTGCCGCACAAAGCGCTGGGGCGGGCACGGGGCTCCGGTGGCCCCCGGGCTGGGGCACGCTCCGGGCACGGTGCCCCGGGCAATCTCCGCCTGTCCCTCGGGGCTCGGGGTTGTGCCGATGATTAGGCTGCACCCCCGGTGTCCCTCGCCCAGCAGTGCCCAAAGCCTGGGTGCACTGTGGGTGCACTGTGGGCTGGCACGTCCTGCCCTGGGGCCCCCCGGGTGTGCTGGGGCCGGAGCGGTGCTGCAGGAGGTGGCCCGGCCTGGGTGACCGTGTGGGCCGGGCAAAGGCTGCTGGCCGTGGCCGCCGTGCCCGATGATTGATCGCAGAGCAACCGGTGCCATCGTAGGGTCCGGGGGCACGACCACCCCAAAGATGCTCCTGGCACCTCCTCGGAGCCTTCGGCGCGGCGGGAGGGTGACGTGCCCGTGTTGCCATGCCGAGCCTCACCGGCTCCCAGGAATGTGCCGGGGGCTGCGTGCCCGCCAGCACGGCCGCTGCCGAGGCGACGCAGGGGTTGACACCGAGGGCTGGGCACCGAGGGTGGGCACCGAGGGGTCCAGGCTCACCGCCTTTGCCCACCCCGCGGTGCAGGGAGCAGCCTGGAGCCCGAGGAGCGCAGCATGGAGCCGCCGGCCGTGCCGGAGGAGGAGGAGGAGGACGAGGAGGGGGCGGTGCCCCTCTCCATGGCGCCCGGCCCCGTGGGATGCCAGCTCTTTGGATACGTGGGAATCGAAGCTGTGCTCGACCAGATGAAAATCAAAACCATGAAGACAGGCTTTGAGTTCAACATCATGGTTGTGGGTGAGCGCCGGGTGTGGGGTTTGCTCCTGGTTGGGGTGGGAATACTGGCTCTGATTCCACCATGCTAGGGGAAATAATGCTTTTAAGGGATTTTAAGAAAATTTAAGTGATTTAAACTGATTTAAGTTGCAAACAATTGAAAAGGAGTAGTATCCCATACCCCATAGCATAGTGATAGGTGAGCTCATCCCAACCTCTGAGATGCTTCCAAATGGATATTCAGGGGCTATTGCCTTGGGGAATAAATTTGTATGGAAGATAAACCAGACTAGCCCAATCTGGGATGCTCCCAGATGTGTACCAGGGGTTATGACCTCAGGGACCAAATTTGTTCCTGGGATAAAATGGACTATCCCAACCTCTGGGATGCTCCCAAGTGGATACCAAGGGGTTACTGCCTCGGGGAAGAAATTTATTTGGGGATAAACCAGAGTCATTCCAACCTCTGGGTTGCTCCCACATGGATATCAAGGTGTTACTGCCCTGGGGGACAAATCAGAGCTGTGGTGTCCCCTCAGGGCAGAGCGGGCTGGGGAAGTCCACCATGGTGAACACCCTCTTCAAGTCCAAGGTGAGCCGCAAATCCTCACAGCCCGGCCAGGAGGAACGCATTCCCAAAACAGTGCAGCTCCAGTCCATCACTCACGGTAAGGTCACCACCGTGGGCTCGTGTCCCTCCAGCCCTTGGGAGCGGCAGGGGATTGGGGTAGGAGTCTGAAGCTGCATTCACAGCCTCAAAACATACCCCATGCCTGGTCTCCTGCTTTTCCCCAATGCTTCCTCCTCCCTGACTCGTCTCTCTGCCCCACAGTCATCGAGGAGAAGGGGGTAAAGATGAAGCTGACAGTGACCGACACACCAGGGTTCGGGGACCAGATCAACAATGAGAACTGGTAGGACACGGGGGTGCAGGAGCCCAGCTCTGTGGGTGGCAGTTTAGGGTAGCAGCTGAGCTCAGACGCTGTCCCTCAACTCGCCATCCTCAGCTGGGACCCCATCATCAAATACATCAATGAGCAGTACGAGAGATACCTGCGGGAGGAGATCCTCATCACCCGCAAGAGGAAGATCCCAGACACTCGGGTCCATGGATGTGTCTACTTTGTCCCCCCCACAGGTCACTGGTGAGTCCCCAGTCATGGCACCATAGGTCATAGTGTCACTATAGGGTGGTTGTGTCACCCTAGGATGATGGTATGATGGTGGTGGGGTGACCCTGAGGTGCTGGTGGTGGAGTCTGGGGTGATAATGGTGGGGTGACCCTGAGGTGATGATGGTGGAGGCACCTCTAGGTGACTCTGGAGTGGTAGTGGTGGGGTCACCCCCCAGTGACAGAGGTGGGGACACCCTGGAGTGACAGTGGTCCTTGTCAGGCTGCGCCCGCTGGACCTGGAGTTCATGCGGCGGCTTAGCAAGATCGTCAACGTGGTGCCGGTGATCGCCAAAGCTGACACGCTCACCCTGGAGGAACGGGCAGAATTCAAGCAGCGGGTGAGGACAGGTCCCTGAGGGGCTGGGTCTGCCCCATGACCCCCCCAGCCCTGGCTCAAGCCCTGTATCCTGCAGATCCAGGAGAACCTGAAGACCCATGCCATCAGCGTGTACCCGCAGGAGGACTTCGACCAGGACCCCGAAGACAGGGCACTGAACGACAGGATTCGTGTGAGTGCCGGGATGCTGGGATGGAGGGGCAGCCCTGGGGAGTAGGGTCGGGGACAGGTGCCCTAGGGACCCCGGGGCTAGCAGAGCTTCTGTGGTGGCAGGAGAATATTCCCTTTGCCGTGGTGGGGGCGGACCAGGAGCACCAGGTGAACGGCAAACGAGTGCTGGGCCGCAAGACCAAGTGGGGCATCATTGAAGGTGAGCAGAGCCCCTCACACCCCCAGCCCTCCACAGGTGCAGGGAGCAGCAACCACAGGTGTGTCCTTGCCTGGGTGGGTGCTGAGCTGTGGCACGTGGCAGGGAGCTGTGCTCTGGTGTTACCCAGAGCGTGCCGGGGTCACTGCCCAGCCATCCCAGCATCACTGAGCCCTCCTGCCAACCCTGCCCCTCTGCCTTGCTTTGCAGTGGAGAACCCAGCGCACTGCGAGTTCCCCCTCCTGCGGGACCTGCTGATCCGGTGAGCAGGGGACAGGGTAGGGAGTGCTGGAGCCCCAGGGGGTGACAGCAGGGTCAGGGGATGACAGTGACATGATACCTTTCCTCCTCCTGCCACCCTGGGTAGGTCACACCTGCAGGACCTGAAGGACATCACCCACAACGTCCACTACGAAAGTTACCGTGTGCGGCGGCTGAACGAGAGCAACCAGCTGGGGCTGAGCCCCCTCAATGGGCTGCCAGGCAAGGGCGAGGCCAGCAGCCACCTCTGAGTCACCTTGTGCCCCCCAGATCACCACTGAACCCCCATGGCAGTGCCCACCCTTGCCCACCATGTCTGTGCCAGGTACCTGCCTGGGATGAAGAGCCCCCCCAAGAGTGCCCAGCTACCCTGACACGGGTCCCTCATCCCCAAGTTCTGCCATGGGCACAGACCCCCAGACCCTGTGTGACATTAAAGGTTAATCCAGAGCCTTCAACCTTCACCCTCCCGCTGGACTCCCAACTTTCGCTGTGCCACCACCCTCCTGTGCTGCTTGGCTGCTGGGCACCCCCAGACATGCTTCGGAAGTGGAGTAGGGTGTGACCAAGGTGCAGATGCCCTGCCCATGGTCACCTCACCCGCTCTGCCCAGTGAGGCAGCTGGCACAGCTGAACTTTGAGCCGCTTATCAAGTGGTGGAGGTGCCAGGAGGGGAGCGGAGGTGCCGGAGGGGTGTGGAGATGTCGCCTGCAGGGGTGTGAAGGGGCTACACCCAGCTGTGGCACCCCCGCCCCCCCCATCAGGAGCACTGTAATGGGTGCAGCCCCTAAACCCCCTCTAAACCCCTCAGGGGGACCCAGACGGTTCTGCCTCACTGGCTGCCAAGCCCTGGTACTTGCCAAGGTGTCGAGGTGGCCCCCCCCGGCACTACAGGGGTGCGTGAAAGTTCCTTTTGCACCTCCTGCCGTGGGCAGGGCTGGGGCTCGCTGCCAGGACGGTGGCAGAGGCGGCCTCCTGCCCGCCCCGGCCCCACCGCGTCACCGCCCTTTGCCCAGCCCCGTGTTAATGATCCACCAGCCCCCAAGCAGCCAGCCGGCGTGGGGGCAGTGCCAGCAGAGCCGGGGGTCCTTGGCACGGGTGGCTCGGGGGGGGCTGACGGCTCCTTGCCCTGTGCCCCACCCCTCTTCCCCAGCGCCCAGATAAGAGTGGTGCAGGCAGCACCCACTGCCCAGCGCGGCGCGGGCACAGAGCGGCCGGACCATGCCCGCGGTCTCCACGAACCTCCGTGCCCTGACCTCCTGGGTGGGCATCGCCCGGCTCTCGGCCGTTGTGCTGTCCTGCCTCGCCTTCAGCCTGGTGGCCTCCACCGGGGAATTTCGGGGTTCCTACGGGACGTGGTGCATGTTCAGCTGGTGCTTCTGCTTCATCGTGACGCTGCTGGTGCTACTGCTGGAGCTGCTGGAGCTCTACCCACTGCTGCCTCTCTCCTGGGATGACTTCACCGCGGCTTTCTCCATGCTGGCAGCTCTGATGGTCTTCACCTCCTCAGTGGTCTACCCTGCCACCTTAATCAAGGGCTCCTGCAACAGCAGCAAGTGTGCCCGGCAGGCCGTGGGCACCACCGCCTCCTGCCTCTGCTTCCTCGCCTACGCCGTCGAGGTGTCGCTGACCCGCGCCAAGCCAGGGGACATCAGCAGCTTCCTCTCCACCGTGCCAGGGCTCCTCAAGGTCTTTGAAGCCTTTGTGGCTTGCCTGATCTTCTCCTTGCTGAATGAATACAGTGGGGAACCTGGCCTGATGTGGTGTGTGGCTGTCTACTCCATCTGCTTCATCTTCACACTCCTCATCATCATCTTCACCATCGGCCGCTGCCTCACCTACATTCCTTGCTCGCTGGAGAAGGTGCTGGTGGGATACAACTTCCTGGCCCTGCTGATGTACCTCACTGCCACCATCCTCTGGCCTCTCTACAGCTTCCGGGGACAGGGCCGCCCCAATCCCTGCAATCAGGGCTGCTCGTGGGACAAGCACCTGGGAATCACCTTCCTCACCATCTTCAACCTCATTGCCTACTTGGTGGACCTGGTCTATTCCACCAGGATGGTCTTTTTCAGGGCACCTCCCTAAGGGCTCAGGGTGGGGTGAGGGTGGTGGGACGCGGCTGGGTGCCGGTGCCGGTGCCGATGGAGCTGAGGAAGAGGCCGGACGCCTTGGAAAGCTCCTTGTCCCCATGCTGGAGCAGGGAGCCAGGGGGTGCTCCCAGAGGTGCGCTCAGCCCCGGGCCCCACGGGCTGCACAGACAGGGGGGCTGGAGTGGCCATGAGGGGCTCCCGAAACCCCAGAGCTTGAGGGGGCTTTGAGATTAAACTGGGTCGTTTTTCACTTGTTTCTGCCTCCTCTTTCTTCCCCTTCCCAACCTTTTGCAGGATCCCTGCTAGGAGGTGAGAACCTGGGGTGGCACCGTTGGCACTGGGAACCACGGGTGACTTTGGGGGGCACCAGCAGCACTGTGGGGGCACCAGGCGCCAGAAAATCCTTTTTACTCCTTGTTGACTCAGCACTGGAGTGAAGCAGGGCATGACCAGGAAAAGCCCAACCCGGATGCCTTTTTCTTGGCACCTGCACAGGGCCCTGCCAAACAGGTTCAGGAGGAATGCAGCTCTTGGGGGGGAGGCTGAGAGCCCACCAGGTACTTGTCACCAGCATGGCCGGGTCCTTGTCACCACCACAATCACCGCAGTGGGATTCCTGCTGGGTTTGGCCCCAGCCACACAGGCTGCAGTTCCCCCTTTGGGGGCTGCTGTGGTGTTCCCTCCCTGGGGGAAAATGGGCAGGGGGATGGCTGCTGTCCAGTGCCACCAGAGCTGGGGATGCTGACACACATCACGGGGGGGACAGTGGCACCACAGGCTAGTGTGTGGGGAGAAGGCAGCAGTGCAGGCAGGCAGGGGAAGGTGTGCCTGCAGGCAGAGGTCCTGGCACTGTGCTCCCGGATGTGGGATGGGCACCCGTGGGGCACCCTGGCAGGCTTTAGGGCCACTGTCCCCATGCTGCTCCTTCTGCCACTGCTTGTCCTGGCCACAGCCTGGGGCCATCCCTGCTGCCTTGGGGTTGCCAGGGCCGTATCAGGGCCCATCACCACTGCCCTGGGGCTCACAGAGTGACACAAAGTGGGGTCCCCACTACCAGGAAATGGCACAGATTGGCAATCCCAAGACAGCCCACAGGTGCCCCAATGCCTGGGCAGGTGGGACTTCTATGGCTAGTGCCAGGGCCACTGCAGTGCTGGGTGCCAGCAGTGCCAGTGGTGGCAGCACCACAGGTGTTGGTAGCCTGGTGGGTGTCCCCTTTGCCTCATCCCTGTCCCCACAGTGGCCGTCACCCTGGCACTGATGAACTACTCTCCTGCACCCCAGGCAGCAGGGCTGGAGGGAGTGGCAGAATTTTGGGAGGAAATAACAGGGAAGTGATAGTGGCGAGGCACAGCCAGGTACAGCACCAGAGCACTGGGTACTGACAGTGCACAGGATGATGGAAATTGGTGGAGGAAGGAGGACGGGAGGTGCAGGGAATGACAGCAGTGTCACTGGTGATGAGCTGTGCTGGTAACGTGTGTCTGTGGATGGCACGTGGGCAGCGCCAGCACCTGGGGTGTGCAGGGGTCAGGCAGACTGCAGGGTGCAGGTGAGTGGCTGGAGGAGCTTTGGGGGTTCCCGGGGGGACACAGCCTAGAAACCACATTGGAGCATCTCCCAGCTGGGTCGCACGGTGGTGCTGGGGGTCGCTGGGAGGACCTGAGACCTGGTGTGTGCCGCTCTGTGCCGTGCCAGGGCTGCCGTTGTGCCCGTGTCGCTGTCACTGCGGTGCGGTGCCGGGGCTGGTGCCCATGTGTCCATGGCAGTGTCGCTGTCACTGCGGTGCCGGTGCGGTGCTGGTCCAGGTGCAGTGCGGTGCGGTGCCGGTCCAGGTGCGGTGCCGGTGCCGGTCCAGGTGCGGTGCGGTGCCGGTGCATTCCTCCCCCTAGGGGTCGGTGTGCCGCGGCGCGGGAGGCGGTGCGGGGGGCGGCTCGCTCCTGCGCACGGCCCGGGACGGCCGGGGCACGGCGGCGGCGGCGGCGGCGGTGGGAGCGGGCACCGCCGCGGGCCGGTGAGTGCGGGCAGCGGCGAGCGGCGGGGCCCGGGGGGGATGCGACCACGGACAGCGGTGGGGAAGGGACGGCTGAGCCCGGCCGGGGGGCTCCTCCTTTTCCAGCCGGCGGGGTCCGGTCTGAGCTGCCGGGATGGGGAGGGGAATGCCGTGCCCTGCAGTGCTCCGGTGAGTCCCCGGGGTGTCACCTCCCTCTGCCCCCAGTACTGGGGTCCCTGCAACCCGCCACCAGCACCCAGCCCTCTGCCAGGTCAGCAGGGTGTCCCTGTTTCCCCCAGGGATGCGTCTGTAGTCTCAAATGGCTTTGTGGCCCCAGGGACACTCCTGTGTCCCCTGGTGTCCCCAAAGATGCCTTTGTGTCCCGCTATGACCCTGTACTCCCAAATGATGTCCCTAGGTCCCCAACTGGACAAGTTGCTTCCAGACAAAACCCCATGTGAGCCTCCATCTGCCCTTCCAAGGCCTGATCCCCCATCCAGGGTGACTTTCAGGAGGGCCCATGTCCCCTTTCTTCTCTGTGGGGCTGGGAGACACGTCCAGTAGCCCCTGAGCTGTCCTGATACTCACTCTGGGCATCCCGAGCCCTGGCTGGAGAGGGGAGGGAGTGTGACAGCCTGGCAGTGCCATGGCTTGGGTGGGTGCTGGGGGTCAGCCTTAGGGTGGTTGCTGACTGGGACAGGTGCTGGAGTAAGCCTCGGTGAAGGGATGTCCAGCTCCTGCCCAGGAAAGGGATGTCCTACATCAGGGACATGGTCCTCTGCTCCCAGGGAGCACCCCTCAGGACAGGAGAGTGTGGGTGCCCAGAGGTGAGTCCCCAGGAGTATCGGGCAGGTCTGACTCCACCCTCATGTCCCTGCAACTCTCTTGCCGCAATGGCTACCACAGCTGGGTGGGGATGTGGCACCCCGAAGAGATGGCATCCTGTTTTGGGGGGGCACGTGTGCTCCAAGGCAGCTACATAGGGACGCGTTTGTGTGCCTGGCAGGGAAGGGGTTAAGGCTGGGAGGGTTTTGGGGTGCCGGGATGTCCCCAGCAGGGTACACCCAGGCTACTCCTCGCACGGGTGACCTCACGCCACTGCCATGGCAACGGCTCGTGAAGTCACGGCGAGCGGGGCGGCTGCTGCGAGCGCGGGGTGCTGGGATGGGAGCGTGGGAGGCAGCGCCGCTTCCCCCTCGCTCCGCTCCCGCGGCCCCCCCAGAATGAGCTGTGTCCCCGGCAGCGCCGACGCCTCCGCCTGACCCCCGTGCTGCCCGCCGTGCCCGTGTCACCCTGCCCGTGTCACCCTGCCCGTGTCACCATGCTCATCAAGGAGTACCGCATCTGCATGCCGCTCACCACCGAGGAGGTGAGCGCGGGGCAGCGCCAGCCGGGAGTACCGGGGGTGTCAGGGACACCCCCATGGAGGGGTTGTGGGCGGGGGTCTCAGAGCAGCGCCAGGGGATCGGTTCCTGCCCTGAGAGGGACACGGGGACCTCTTTGCTGTCTCCTCGTGGCAGGGGCCGGGGTGTGCTGGGCTCGGGGTGTTCCGGGCGAGGGCTGAGCCGTACTTTGGGGTGCAGGTGGGGGGACATCCCCAGAGCCCGACGGCAGCACCGGGGCACAGCAGGACCAGGGGATGGACCAGCAGGCGAAGGGCACCAGGGGTTTGGATTCCCGTGGCACGACAGAGACCATAAACTCCATCCCTGCTCCGGCAGGGAGCCTGAATGCCATCGGCAAACAGCTCTGGCAGCTGGCAGCATCCCTGGGAAAAGGTCTCTCGTGAGCACCTGGTGCCCACGGTTTGAGGAGCAGGCACCTGCAGTGGTGCCCACCCTGGGCGGTGCCATCCCTCCCTGGTGGCACCCGGGGAAGGTTTTAATGTAGGCAGAGTGGGGTGGTAAAATCTTGCTGAAGATTGCGGTGGTGGATGGGATCTTCAGCAGAACAGTCAAACCCATATTGCACAGCTGCATCACCGAAGACACATATACATCCTTACATATCTGACAAAGACA
Source organism: Catharus ustulatus (assembly GCF_009819885.2). Lineage (NCBI taxonomy): Eukaryota > Metazoa > Chordata > Aves > Passeriformes > Turdidae > Catharus > Catharus ustulatus. The sequence goes on along the minus strand of NC_046236.1, from coordinate 1,744,979 downwards.
CATCCCTGCATATCATAGAGATACACATTTTTCCCTGACTCCCAGGTAGTTTGCCAAGCAGAAAACCTCCAGGCACTCTGCAAGGCACTGGGAAAGCACAGGGAGAGTAGGATCCAGGGAGCTGGGGCAGCCTAGGGATACGGGACACAGGGTGTCCCCTCAGCCCCCTGCCCACCGCACGGCTCAGGGTCTGCCACCCCTTGCTCCGTGCCTCAATTTCCCCTCTCGGCAGCCTGGTCAGCCCCCAGGCTGTGCCGGGTGGTCACGGGTGGCACTGAGGTCAGGCACTGTGCTTGCAGTACCGCGTGGGGCAGCTCTACACCATCAGCAAGCACAGCCATCAGGAGAGCGAGAAGGGTGAGGGTGTGGAGGTGGTGAAGAACGAGCCCCACGAGGACCCCATCCACGGCCCCGGCCAGTTCACTGAGAAACGTGTCCACCTCTCCAGGTGAGCCTGTGGCTCTGGTGGTGGGTGCTGGGTGGGCACTGCAGTGGGGGCATGGGCAGCTATCGGGGTGGCCCCAGCTCTTCCTCCAAAATTCCTGGGGAACCTCCTTCCTGGGTCTTGGACACGCTTCAGTGTGGCTGATTCCCAGGATTACCCCATCATTTCCTGGGCTGCCTCCATCACTTCCCGGGGGTGCCTCCATCTCCTGGGATGCACTGATCTTGGGGGGCTGCACCCATCTTCCAAGGCACCCACCCACTTCAAGGGCTGTGTGTGTATCTCCCAGTGGGGTCCCCAAGTCCTGGGGTGCTCCCATCTTGAGATCTGCATCCCATTTTGGGAGCTGCCCTTATCTCTCAGGGTGCACTTGTCTCCTGGGGTGCTCTGATCTTGGGGGACTGCACCCATCTCCTGGGGTGCACTTGTCTTCAGGGCCTGCACCCATCTTTAGGGGTTGTCCCAGGGTGCACTCATATTTAGGGGTTGTCCCAGGGTGCACCCATCCTAGGGGTTCACCTCTTCTCTGGGGAGCTGTGCTCTTCTCATGGGGTGCACTCACCTCAGAACATGCACCCATCCTAGGGGTGCACCCACCCCTTTCTGGTGGGCACCCACCTCCAAGTGCTGCTGAGTGCCTGAGGGGGCTCAGCAATGCCCTGGCCCTGGGGATGTCACTGTGGGGCAGTCGCTGGCCCCCAACACCACTGTCCCCATGTCCCCTCAGCTGCCTGCAGGCACGGGCTGCTCCCCACCAGGAGCTGCTGGTGTGAGACGTGTTATTTTTAGCTGCAGCACTCACGATTCCCCTCTCGCCTGAAATTTATTTATAACGCCTGAAAATTAATCAAAACTCACCTCCCGACTCTGCAGGGGGCCCGATCCTGCTGGGAGGGAACAGGAACACCCAGGGGCTTAGCCCTGGGGAAGGGGTGAGGGTCCAGCATGGAGGGTGGGTGTTTCTTGGAGAAGGGGTCAGGGTGTCTGGGCAGGAGGTGGGAACCTGAGGAGGGGATGGGGGTCCTGGGGTGGAGATGGCACAGATCCCCGGGGGGGTCCTGGTGTGCAGATGAATGTGCTGGGGAGCTGGCAGGGGTCTCTGGTGGGGCACTGGGAGGGGTCCTGGGGAAGCAATAGGGGTCCCTGAGGGTGTTGCGAGGTGCAGGTGTGGGTCCTGAGGTGCAGATGAGGGTCCCTGGAGGCATCCCAGAGTGGAGGGGAGGGTGCTTGGGCAGGGCTGAGGGCCCTGGGGAGGCTTACAGGGGTCCCTGGGGGTGTCCAAAGGTGCGCACAACAGTATTGGAATACAGATGCAGGTGCTGAGGAGCTGGCAGTGTCTCCTGGGAGAGGTGCTGGGGTGCAGATCAGGGTCCTGAGGTGCAGGTGAGGGTCCCTGGGGGCATCCTGGGGTGGAGGTGAGGGCCCTAGGTAGCAGGTGGGGCTCCTGAGGTGGGAATGGGGGTCCCAGAGCCAGACTGTGTTTGGCAGTGCAGGGCTGGGTGACACCAGCCAAGCCCTGTCCTGAGGGGGTCCCCTGACACGGTCCCCACAGCAAACTGCCAAGCTGGGCACGGGCAGTGACCCCCCGCATCTTCTACATCACCGAGAAGGCCTGGAACTACTACCCCTACACCATCACGGGTGAGCCCTGGGCACGGGCACCCCCCGGCACCCTCTCCCTGCCCAGCGGTGGGGGGGCTGCAGGAGCTGCCCCCAGTCTCACTGCTCCCTCTCTCCCCTGTGCTATCATCTGGTGATGCCACCCTGTGATGCCCATGTACCATGGTGTCCCTGCAGAGTACACGGTAAGGAGGTGGCATGGGACAAGTCAACAGGACTACCTGTCCCCTTCCCCAGCAGCTGGCTGGGGATGGGGCACTGGAGGGGCATTTTTGGGGGTGGGTGTCCCTCAGTGTGGGTGTCACCATGATGGGTGGCCCTTGGGTGAGTGTCCTTAGGGCTGGGCATCCCTCAGGGTGGGTGTCCTCTAGGGTTTGGATTTCCTTGGGGTTGGGAGTTCCTTGGAGAGGGTATCCTTGTGGCTGGGTGTTCCTTGAGGATGATTATCCTTGAAGGTGGGTGTCCCTCAGGGCTGGGTGTCCTTTGGATGGGTGTCCCTCAGGATCAGTGTCCCTGGACTGAGTGTCTTTTGAGGATGGGCATCCTTCGGGGTGGGTGTCTCTCGGGGTGGGTGTCCCTCGGGGTGGGTGTCCCTCAGGACAACAGGCGTCCCTCGGGGCCCAGCTGACAGTCACTGCCTGCAGTGCTCCTTCCTGCCCAAGTTCTCCATCTACATCGAGACCAAATACGAGGACAACTGCGGGGACAGTGAGAATGTGAGTGTGCACTGCAGCCGAGATCTGGCAAACTCATCACTTTGTGACTCGTGGTCCGTGTCACTCACCCTCCATCCCCTCTCCAGATCTTCCACAGTGACAAAATCCTGGGTGATCACGAGGTCTCTTTCCTGGACATCGCCTTTGACGAGATCCCTGAGCGCTACTACCGCAGCCTGGAGGTACCACGGCTGGGGACAAGGGAGCTCCCTGAGCCACCCCCTTGTCTCCTGTCCCAAGGGGAGACTCATGACCCTGATCTTCCCCATCCTCCCAGGACCCCCGTTTCTTCAGCTCGGCCAAGACGGGTCGGGGGCCGCTGCGGGAGGGCTGGCGCCAGCACACCAAGCCCATCATGTGCTCCTACAAACTGGTGAGCGTCAAGTTCGAGGTGTGGGGGCTGCAGACACGGGTGGAGCAGTTTGTGCACAAGGTGAGAGGGGCCCAAGGGAGGTTGGGGGGCACTGGGAGGGCAGTGACAGGGTGCTGACCCCCGTGGTGTTGCAGGTGATCCGGGATATCCTGCTGATCGGGCACCGGCAGGCTTTCGCCTGGGTGGACGAGTGGTGCGGTGAGTCCGTGGGGTCACCCTGGTGCTGTGGGGAGGGGGGCACACGGTGCCCATGGAGGGGGGCGCTACAGGTCTAACTGCTGATGCCACTGACCCCACCACAGCTCCTGCTCTTCCTCCACCTCCACTGCTGCCTGCACTGCTGCCTGTGCTGCCTGCACTGTCTTCTCCCCCCTGCCTGCAAACCTGCATGCTGCACACTCCCCTGCACCCTCGGGGAGGACAGGGAGAGGGGTCCCAGCACCCTGCCTGTGCTGTCTGCACCCCATTCCAGCAGGGACACACGCTGCAGGTGGCTGCCACGTGCGGGCACGGGGACGGGAGCCCCGGGTTTGGTGACAGCTGGTGGCGGGTGCCAGGCCATCCCTGTGAGCGGCTCTCTGCCTTCCAGACATGTCCCTGGAAGAGGTCCGGGCCTTCGAGACTCAGATGCAAGTGGCCACAAACCAAAAGCTGGGGAGCCAGCACCCCTAAGCCCCTCTGCCGGCCGGGGATGGACACCCCGGACCCTGCCTTGCTGCCTGGGGGTGGGAGCAGGCAGGGGGACTTGTGCCCCCCTCCGCATCCCGCGGCGGAGTGTCCCGTGTCCCAGCTGCCCTCCCTGCGTGTCCTCTGCCTGCGCTGCCTGCACTGCCGGTCCATCCCTTACCCTCTACTGCCTGGGCTGGCGCTGGAGTTGGAAAGCTGGCTGTGCTGCCCAGCATCCCCTTCCCTGCCCGTCCCCCTGTCCCCAGCCCCTGTCCCCTTGCTGTCCCCCTGCTCGGTGGGCAGCCGGGGCGCGGGCTGCCCCGGGATGAGGGGGTGCCGGACGCGGCCGTGCCGAGCGGCCCCAAGCCCGGCTGTGCTCGGCAGGGATGACGATGGAGGAGGTGCGGCGCTACGAGCAGGAGACACAGGAGGCCACCAACGAGCTCATCGGCCTGGTGGCACCGGCCATCTCGGTCAGCGAGGTGGGGCAGCCCACGGCTACGCACTCGGCCCCTGCCAGCGCCCCCTCCACCCCCCTCAGCGACGAGGCCCCCGAGTTCCTGGCTCCCCCCAAGACTCGCCCGCGGAAGAAGTCGGCGCCGGAGACCCTGACGCTGCCCGCGCTGCGGGAACGCGCTGGCGCCGAGTGACACCGGCAGTGCAACTCCGTGCTGGACTGTGCCAGCTCTGCCGCTCACCCCGGCCCCGCCGACGGGCGCAGAGCCCAGCGAGGGACCCGGACCCGCTGTCAGGGCGCTGGCAGCCCTGGGTTGTGCTGGCCTCTCTGAGCCACCGTGCATGCCCACACGGGTCAGTGACACCGCTGTCATGCCAGACCCGCTGGCTGCACCAGGAGGGGATGCCAGGTCAGCGCGGATCCCCAGCAGTGTCGGGCGATGCCGCGGGAGCTGCTTCCCTCGAGTCCACCTGCCTCGGTGTCTGCAAGGGCCACCGAGGCTGGCGAGCAGTTGGGAGGCGCCAGGCAGGAGCAGTGCCCTGCAGGGTAGGCACCAGCATGGGGCACAGTGAGGATGACAGCAACAGCCAAGTGCTGGGCTGGGGCTCCCCACTGGACCCCAAGGGGCTGCACAGCCGCGTGCACAGCTGGTCCTGCAGTCGGGGTCCCCTTCACTGTCCCTCCAGAGGCCGTGGCTGCTTGAAAGGGGCTGGGGTGGGCTCAGCCCCTCGTTTTCTTTAGGAAAACAAAGGCCACAAAGGCCTTTTTGGAAATAAAGCTCGAGACACGGCAGTTGGTTGCTGGTAGTGATTTATTTGGTGCTGTAGAAGAGTGCCATGCCTGTGCTGGGGTGCTGCATCCCCCCAGGCTTGCATGTGTGCAGTGAGGGATTTCTGGATCACTGACCCTGGGATGTGGAGATGAGATCCTGGATGGGCAGCAAAGCTCTGGGGGTCAGGTGGTCAGGGCAGGCAGGAATCAGCCCAGCCCTGGGGCAATGCCCCTAGCCACAGCAGCAGCACTGGGCTCTCCTCCCTGCCAGTCATCATCATCCTCCAGCTCCTTGACACCTGGCACAGCCTCTGCTCCCAGCAGGGCGATGTAGTGGGAGCTGCAGTACACGGGCGGCTTGTTGGGGCTCGAGTACACCTGCTCAGGCCGCAGTGAGGCAAACGGGTTGCTGGCATAACCCACGATGTGCGTCTCCAGCTCCACAAGGATCTGCAGGGAGGCCTTCAGCTCCTGCTCACTGCCAGGAGAGAGGACAGGTACTGTCAGTGGGTGTTGTGCTGGCTCACCAGGGTGGTGGGGTTGTGCTCACCTGTACACGGTGAAGAGCACGGGCAGGCGATAGTCCCGCAGCAGCAGCAGGGTGGGCAGCCAGCCTGCCAGCAGGTCTGGGCAGGCGTGGAAACCTGTGGGGACATAGAGGGTTCCACCTCTTTCCCATCCCACCCTGGCTCCAGGGAAAGCTGGCTCCAACTGCATCCACTCTATGCTGGACACCCCAGAATATGCAGTGAGTTTGGCAGCCCTCAGCATGTGGAGCACCCCAAAATCTGGGTCCTGGGCTAAGCCCGGCACAAGAGCTGAAGGAATGAATCTGTTTCACCTGCAGGTGGGTGACACAGGCAGCACAGAGTGCCTGGTGGGGAGACAAGGCATCCATGACTCAGGGAGTCCCCCCAGCTGCCCACCGTGCCTTGGTGCAAAGCCCTGGGCATACCCCAGGACACCTTCAGGCTCAGCCCCAGCTGCTGCCGGGGTGTTCAGGACAGTTACTGAGCCCATGTGCCCTGGGGATGCCCCCATCTTGGCAGTGGGGTGTGAGAGTTCAACCCCTCCATGGTGCAGGCACTTACCTGGGTGAAAGCCCACCACCAGGTCAGGAGGGGCAGCAAGCTTGGTTTCCACGTGGCTTTCCCAGAAGTCGTGGTAGAGCCCCTTGTAGCTGCTGAGATAGACCCTTCCCCGGGGTGCCAGCGTGGCCAGGGGTGGCCTCATGATGGGTCCGTCCACCACGTCCACCCCCACCATCACCATCTCCATGCCCTGGTGCCCCGGGAACATCCGCGTCAGCTCGTCGTAGTCCGTCAGGCGCGTGTTGAGGGTCTCCACGTGGGAAGCCCCCACCACGTGCACGGTGAGGGGCCTGGTGAGGGGGTCAATGCCGAAAAGCTGCAGTCCCAGCCCAATGGTGAGCGGGCGTGAGTGGAAGTCGGTGACCAGGCGCCGGATGGATTCCCGCAGCTCCGCGTCCTCCGGCCGGGGCTTCCCGGCGTTGGCCCAGAGCAGGGTCATGTACCGCCCGGCCACAATGGCACCCAGCTTCTCCTCCAGCTGCTCCTGCATGGAGAACCAGTCCTCCCAGCCCTTCACGTCCCAGGCAGGTTTTGTCCAGGTGTCCGTGGGAAATGGGATGTCTCCTGGAGAGTCAGGAGGAGTTGGAGGGTACAGTGGTAGTGCCACAGCTCAGGTTGACTGTCCCACCTGTGCTGTGGGGCTGGAGAATGGACAGTACATCCCAGCACGGGATCTGTGCAGTCTGGGATGGGGGTCAGGCAGGCCTGAGGGAACACATGCCCCACCTGTGAAGACAAGCCACTCCACCAGCCGGTCCAGGGCCACTAGCTTCAGCTTCTTGCAGAACTTCTTGTGCAGTGGCCAGTTGGCACGCTGGCATGCCACACCACAGTAGTACACGTTTTGGCACCTAGGCAGACAGGCAGCATGGCCAGCCATGGGGAGGGAAGGCACAATCCAGCCCACCGAGCCTGGCTCCCTGCCACCCCCTCTCAGGGCTATGTCACTGTTCTGGGAGCGCCTTGTGGCTGGAGGTGGGCACTCCAGGGGACAGATAGCCCTCACTTCACCCCAGCCACCAGGCTGGAAGTGAGGGATGGATCCATCCCTGGGCCATCAGGCCATCTCCCCACCATACCTCTTGCACCGCCGGAGGCTTTTGGGGTCCGGGAGGGCATCGGGGAGCTTCTTGCACTCGACACAAAACTTGAAGGTGTCCTCCATCTTCTGGAACATGTCAAAATATGTCCGGATGCCGAAATCACTGCCGCTCTTCCTCCCGTCCATGGCAGACCTGCAGATGTCAGAGGGTGAGTAGAATCAAGCCCACTGCCACATTGGTGGAGCTGACATCCTCTCTCTGAGGCTGCCAAGATTTTTAACTCCAGTCAGGAGCATCCTGCCCTGGGTGGGAACAGGGAGCCAGGCACCCTGGAGGAGTCCACCTAGGAGCCCATCAGAGCTCCTCATGGGCTGAGCCGGGAGGGTGGGATGAGCCATGGGAGCTGCTCCAGGTGCTGGGAGACACATGGGGATGCTCTTCCTGGGGGAGGGGGTGGGGAATAGGAATCCAAGGGTGCTCACTCACTTGTAGTCCTCGTAGCTCTTCATGTTGAGCTTCTGCAGGATGACATGGGACAGCCCCGGCACGTTGCGGTCCATGGCCTGGAAGCCCAGCGAGTCCACGTCCGGAGCCCTCGCCGCTGGCTCCTCCGGGGCCTTCTTGGAGCGGCCGGTTTTGGGGGCAGTGCCTGCGTTTGGCTGGGCCGTGGTGGCTGCAGGAGAGAGGGGTGCGGGCGAGGAGGCCGGTCTGGGCGTCCCCGGGTTCTGCCGGGGCCCCCCGCGCCGCCCGCCACCCCCGCGGCGCCTCCTGCCCGCCATCCCGCTCCTGTCCCGGTAGTGCCGGGAAATCCCGGGCAGTGCCGGCGCCCTTCCCGTCCCGTCCCGTCCTCGGCTGGGCTCAAATGTCAGCCCCCAGGAGCCGGCGGTGCAGACGGCCGTGGCCCCTCGGAATCGGATAGCGGAGCTATTCTGGGCATCCCCTCCCCGGGAACGGGCCAACCCGCTCCGGGGTCCGGCTCCCGCCCCAAAAGCCGCGCTGGTGGCAGTGGGGTGCCCCAAAACCCTGTGGCATCCCACACTGCAAACCTGCGGGGAGCTCGGGTTCTGCCCAAGCCCCGGGACCCCTCTGTCACCACAAGGACACAAAGTGACTGCCCCAGCCTCCCGCCATACGGTCCCCACACCAGCCCGGCCTGCGGGCACCTGCCTCCCACTCCCTCAGGGCCCCCACCGGGGTGTGAGGGAGTGCCTGGGTGGCACCACGGCCTGTGCCAGCCGGGGCGGAGGACAGCAGTGGGCTGTGGCAGCAGCCAGGCACGCCAGGCTGCAAAGGGGGACACGGTGGCCGTACAGCACCGCCCGCTGACACGGGACGGCTCGGAGGAACCCCTGTCCCACCGCTGGCTGGTGAGGGCTGCCCACACCCATCATGGCGGCGGCCGCGGCCTCAAGGGCACGCCCCCAACACGCTGGGCTGGGCCGGGGTCCCGCGAGGTTTCGGGGCCCTGGCGGGAGCAGCCCCGTCGCTGTGGTGACGGGACGCGAGCCCTCCGCCGCATCGGGGAAGCTGCAGGTTCGAGTCCCGGCGCCGCACGGTGCCCCGGCGGGCTCCAGTGAGGGGCTGCAGGTTCCCCCCGGAGCGGGAGGACCTCCAGAACTGTCGGTGAGGGGCTGCAGTACCATTCTGGGGCAGGAGTGCTTCCAGGCCCGTGGCTGCTGGGTGGGAAGACGCCCGGGACCTTTGGTGAGGGGCTGCAGGAGCACAGCAGGCTGAGAGGAGCCCCGAGCCCATCAGTGCTGCCCTGAGGGGGCCAGGCCCTGAGGGAATCCTGAGGGATTCACGAACCACTGGAGCAGGTGGAACCAGGTCCAGGCGGCATTTGGGAGCCATGAGGCGACGGGCTGATGGCTGCCGGCCTTTGGCCCATGGGGTCACCATTAACTTAAAAAGGGAGTGAAAGAGAGCCAGGGATGTACTGGGAGCCAAGAGCAGCCTGGCACAACAAACCTTTCCTGGGAGCTGCAGCTGGGTGAAGCCTACAGAGAAGGATAATTTTCACATTACATTTTTCCCAGTCCTCCCCCTGCACCTTGTGAGAGATTCGTCACTGCCAAAGCTCTGTGCTTTCAATGGTGTTTTGACAGGCAAGCCCTGAATAGCGCTTGCAACCAGCACTGCTGTGTCCTGCAGAGGTATCTGCGAGAGGAATGGAGCAGTTTCATGTTTCTTTCCTCATTCTTTCTCCTGCAGAGCCATGGAGGTCCCTGCGGGGCTGACTAGTGGGAAGGAGCCTGCTGCTGCAGCTCTTCCCGGTGTGTCACTGCCAATACCAGTACAGATCACAGTCGTGAGTGCACAGAACCTGGTAAAGTCTGAAAATGTCTCTACTAATTTAATAAACAAGGCCAGAGGGATTCTATATTCACAAGGATCCCCTGTGAGAGCAGGTGGGGGATGATAAGGCTAAAGGAAGGAGTGGTGGGAGTATTAGAAGTTCAACAATGCCACACTGTCTGTGGCTTCCTCCTCCCTGCTGAGGAGTTCACACAGAGGAAAAAGATTGTGAGGCACATAAATTGGGGACACACCTCCCTAGCAGTAGGCCAGAGATACTGGGATGAAATGTACCTCTCTGCCTCCTCTAACTGTATGGAAATGGCAGATTTTTAAAGCAGAAGACAGCAAAAATATGATCAGTGAGACAAAAACCTGCGAAAGGACCTCACATTGGGTGTAAAGCCAGATTTTCATCCCAGCTCCCGCTGTTTAAATCATATTGAAAGCAATGCTGGTTTTAAAAAGGCAGTGGATCCAGTTCAAGGCTATGAGCTGGTGCCAATCAAACCACCACTGCTGTGATTTCCATGTGATGAACCCAGCTGTCCTTAAAGTCTTCCAGAGGATCTGGCATTTGGGAGGGAATGTGGAGGTAAAGCTCAGCTCCTGCTGCAAGCAGAAAAAAATGCATATCCCTGCTTGTACTCCAGCAGCAGACAGAAAAAGCAATCCAAAAGCACCTGCTTGAGGCTTTCACATTGTAGTATTGAAGTACTTCTTACACTGATAGATTCAGCAAACAGCAGCTTAGGTGAGGCATGAGGTGAGAGGAGGATAAACAATGCTGGGAAGAAAAGACTCCTGGATTGATTGCATCTGGAATGTTGCTTTGTGGTTCTGATTGCTCCACCGTGAGAAAGGGCTGTACAAAAGGGAGGGGGTGTTACAAAGGGGCAATAATCACAGCAACAATATGAAAAAAAATCTGTCTATAAGAATGTGGAGTCCACTTCTAGCTGTAAGTGTGGAATCTGCTTAATTAGAGGCAACGTAGAGAAGGATGAGAGAGGAGTCTTGGATAATTAATGGTACAGGGAAAGGTTAATTGGATTCTTCTGTTTAGCCATTCATGGGATGTATGCTCAAGGAGACAGTGAGAAGGGATGAAAATTAAAACCAAGTGAAAGAGATCTCTTTGTGTAAGAACCAGCATAGAACTAATTACCCCAGTGACAGGGAGAGAAGGAGCTGAGGGCGGGTTAGGCATCCCTGTGGCTCAGCACTAAGGAAAAGCTGGGTTTGGAGACAATGGTCCTTATGTTCAGCCACTTCTCTGTGGATTGAGAGCTAAACTGTGTTTCTGCTGCAGGGAGCCCTTTGGTGCTTCCTGCCCAGCACTTCCTCTGCTGTGCAGATGCCTGATGCTGCCGTGTGGGTCCCCACTGCCACGTACTGTGCCCTCACTGTCCCTCTCCAGCGCTGTTTAAGCCCCTCTGTTCAGGCATTTGAAATTCAAAGTAAAAGCTAAATGTCCTCATCTCTGATTAAAGCAAGTGGTATGAAGGTGGTGTAATGACAAATTGCAGAGCTCCCAAAGAGCTTGCTGGAGCCCTTCCTTTGATTTCACAGAATCATGGAATCATTTAGATTGGAAAAGGCTTCTAAGACCATAAAGTCCAGCCTTTAACCCAGCACTGCCAAGAACACCACTACTAAAGCATGTTCCCAAGTGCCACATGCATGTGTCTTTTGAACACTTGCGAGGATGGGAACTCCCCCACTTCCCTGGGGAACCTGTGCCAGTGCCTGACTGCCCTTACAATAAAGAAATTTTCCCTAATATTCAACCTAAACTTCCCCTGGCACAACTTGAGGCTGTTCTCTCTTGTCCGTTTCAGGACATTCTGAATCATGTGACATCCACAGCTGATCATCCCTGTAGCTCAGGAGCTGCTTTCTTAGGAGACAGCAAAGGTTTCAAGCTTCCTGGAAGTACAAAAATATCAGTGGAGTATTTTGGGGTTTGTTTTAGATGTGTCTTTCCTGAGGTGAAGCCTGAACCTTTCTATCTCCCTTGCCATAGCTCCTGATAATCTTTGGAGCATCACGGCATGGTGAAACAGGAAATTTCCTTCCTAAAGACTGGGAATGGTGAGGTCTCAGTGTGGCCAAGCTCTCCTTCTCTTCCCCATTTCTGTGGTGGAACAGACCCCCACGAGTGAGCCCTGTCCTGGTGACTGATCCAAGTTGCTGCCAGATAAACTCTGATCCTGGGATGCTGCCACAGAGCCAGCTGCTCACTGAGCTCTTTTTTTGACAGAAAACTCTCAAAAGCAACGTGCTGTTTACAATGGTGCATGTGGAGTACAATGGAGCAGTCCTGGGAGACTCCTCCAAGACTGCTGTCCTGCCAGATGGAACAGCAGAATACGATTTCATCACCAGCTTTGAGTGCAGCCCTGATGGACCCAACTCCTTGGATGTCCTTGTGCAGAAACCACTGCTCTGTAAGTAGCTGGTGCCAGTTCTCCCACCTTGAAGCTGGGTGCTGTCGCTGCAGCAGTCACTGATTCAGGAATAGCACTTCAGCAGCAGTGGTGGGAGGCTCTCAGCACTTCTTGTCCATCTCTGCCAGCTGGAAGAGTCCCGTTTCATGTTGGCCCATGCTCCTTTGGCTTTGCTGTGCTTATCAGCCTTGGGAGGTGAAGAGGAGCTTGTGCCAGAGCTCACACAGACCCTCCCTGGTGCCTGACCTGCTGCTCCAAGGAATTCTGCCAGCTCCTCTCTTTTTATCTCCCTAGTGACAGTGCTAGAAGTGGTGCCAAAGGAGAAGAAAAAACCGGAGAAAATCACTCCTCTTGGCCAAGCTGTGGTGGACCTTCTACCTCTGCTGCAAGGTACAACACTGAGATTCACAGCCTCCACGACCACTCCTTGCTCCCTGGCACTTTCTGATCTCTGCTTATGGATCCCTGACTACAATTCAGCTCCTTTGGATACATTGACCTTCATAGCTCTGCAAAATCTGACTCAAGGTGGGAGGGGGAGAGAGGGTAGCTCAGCACTCAGAATTAGACCATGATTTTGTCTCATGTAAGGTGTCCCTGCCCATGGCAGGGGGCTGGAACAAGATGATCTTTAAGGTCCCTTCCAACCCAAATAATTCCATGACTGTGATTCTTTGCAGAGGGTCTCACTTCATGCTGTTCTCATTCCTGTCTCTTCCCAGGAGTGCGTTCACTGAAGGTCTTTGCTCCTTTGTATGCAGTGCCTGCCTCCCCATCAGAGATGCTTCACCCTGAGGCCACGGTATGTGGAATTTGGAACTGTTCCTTCCCTCATTCAGCTCTCTGCTGCTTTTTAATGGGAGGGAGAACATGACTCAGCTGCCTGGCTCATCACGGATGTGGTACAGCCCTATAAGTTACAGGCTTGGAGGCCTTTCCCGCTCCCTCTGACGTCTGTCCCTTCTTCCCTCTGATAGGTGAGGTCGTGCTGGGAAGTGTTAATGTGTGCAGCTACCCAATTGGTCTGCAAAAAATAACAAAGATGGAAAGCACAGTGCTGAAAACCCCCAGAAAGGCAAGGGCAGGGTCACCTGCCCAGCTTTATTTGCCTCCTGTCTGCAGATAAAATGAGTCCATTATTGTACAAACTCTGACTGCCTTTCCTGCAATGAGTCCTTATTCATCCAGCAGGTTGCAATGTAGCCAGTGACTAAAACAGGGAATGAAGTATGAGGCTGGGAAAATGTGTCCAATTTTGCTCCTGAGCCTGCCTGCAGTGAGCGCTGGGAGCAAACTGGAGGGGTGGATATCCCATTAACAGCTCTGTGTTTAAGAGGAGTTCACAGTGAGCAAGGTGGGGGGGCACTCATTAGGGAGAACAGGTAATAAATGCCGACCAGCTGGTTTTCCCTCACACACCATCCATCCAGGGCTGGGACAGGTAATTAAAGACTGCACACAGAGCATGGAGATAGGGCAGAGGCAAAGCTGTGGCTCTCTGAATCACCAGGGGAAAAGCATTGTTTTCCACCCTTGACGTTCTTTCTCTGTGACTCCTTTCATGAGACCCTGCCCTTCTCTCCACAGCTCATTTTATGAGACCCTTGGGGCATGTGCCATACCTCAGCCAGGCTGTGATTTAAACAAACAAATACCACAATTGAACCAAATAGGTCCTGAAATTCCTTTCCTGTGCTGGGCTGTTTTCTTTTACATGGGAGATGAGGCACAAGATAACATTATATGTTCTGGCCTTGGGTTTCTGCTTGCTTCTCCCTAAGAGCAGGCAAGTTGTTATTGTCTGTTTACTGGCTCGACTTTATCTTTGTCTCACAGAGTGGCCTTGAAGTGACAGTGAGCACCAAAGAGCTCCTGCTCTCTGCCACCCAGTTCTCAAGTGGGAACCTCTTGAGCATCACGCTGGAGGCAGCTTATTCTGTCCCTGAAGCCTTTACCACTGACGCCCAGCAAAACTACATGGCTTGCTTGCAAATACCAGCAGCTGGCGAGGTGAGAATGGTCCAGGCACAGTGACAGGCCGTTTGGCTGGCTTTGGGTTGTTCTCCCACCCCATGGAACAAGTGTCCAGGCACGTGGGGTGCTTCCGTGCTTATGCACCAGCAGCTTTTGTTGGGAGGGCTCAGAGTCTCTGTGGCGTGATGTGTTTCTTTAACACAAACAAAGGTCAGTTTGGAAAGATTTGGATTCAAACTGGCAGGGTTTTTTTCCACGTGGCTCTTTATTTTTATTCCATTCTTTGTATGCATGTGGTGGAGTGCATTTTCCAAACCAGGCACCCTGTACTGTTGCTTTTCTTTGTTATCCCAGCTTGGAGCAGCTGGCTCTTGCTCCTGCTCCTGTTAGAAATGCAAATCCTTAGTTTCTCATGTCTCTCTAGAAAGAACTGCCATTGCTCTTCAAGAATGGCATCCTGAAGGCTGATGGTGAAAAAGAACCATTGCCCCGGCCCAAAAACTGGCCCCTTGGCTCCATCCTGGCCCCTCGTGCTCTGAACATCCCTGACTCCTTCATCATTGGTGGGCGCTATGAGGATGAGGATGGAGAGCTCACCAAAAGTGAGGTGAGGAAGGACTGGCAAGTTTGGAAGAGAACCAGGAGGAGCTGAGAGGCTTAATATGAGAGGCAGGTGGGTGATCACTGTGCAGTGTCCAGCACAGAGGTGGTTCCTCTGGGACAGCAGACATGCTGACTCACTGCTGGAGACATCCCAAGGGAGAATGTGGCAGGTCTGGTCTGCAGGAAAGGCTGTCGGCCTCTCTGTGGGGCTGGCCTGGCTATGGGCACTTGGACACCTCTGTCTGACTCACATTCTCTCCCAGGGACACTTCTGGGGATGATGCAGACTGTGGAGTTTGCTGTCCTGTCCTTGACTGCACAGTGTTTGTTACAGGACAAGGAATTCAGGATGCAGGCGGAGAGCACGAAGAGAATCGTGTGGGACACAGAAAGGCGCTGTTTCCTGGACGCTGCTGCAGTGGCCGTGTAAGGGACCTGAGCCACCCACCCCAGAACATGCTCAGGATCACCTGAGGCAAGGAGCTGCAACATGCAGCTGCCCTTGGACCACTCAGGGGTCAAACTGTGGTTCTGCCTCACCTCCTGTGGCTGCTGTGGCTGTCTCTTAGTCACTAGTGTTCACCTGAGCAAGGGCACAGCTCTTGAAGTACCTTGAACTGCAGGCAGTAGCTTTATTCTGCTGTGCTGGGAGAAGGAGAATTGGCTGGAGCTATGTCTCAGATGTGCCACAGATGCTCTCCTACTGCCAGCAGCTGGGGCTGGGGGCTGGTCCCTCTGTAGTTTGAAGGAAGGGGCAGCAGTTATGGTGAGCAGACATGGAGTAGAGTGGCATCCACAGCTCTCCTCTGAGCTGCTAATTAGGTTTTTACTGCATCCCAAGTATGTTCAAACCTTTCACTCCATGTGGACAGTCTTCATTTGCTTTTTTATTGGATAAGTGTTGCCTTTATCAGCTCCAGATAAGCTCAAGATCAGGATGAGTGTTCCATTTACCTTTGAGTCCTGCTATTTTCTGGCCTCAGCTGCATCATGGCTGTGCATTTCACAGCCAAATTACTCCTTGTGTGGAAATACTCACTTCTATCTTCCTTGATTTTTTAAATTATTTTCCCTACACATCCATCCACCTGCCTGCTGGTGTCAGAGTCACAAGCCACACTGAATGCAAGCTCAGGATTCACTTGCTCTATACAATTCAGATTTTATACTAAAGTTAATCACATTCCTTCTTACTTATTTCTGAAGTAACTGGGGGAGAGAGAAAACCTAGTATGTTGCTCTTACAGTTGTTTTAAAGCTGGCAGTGCCATAAATCCACACGGCAGTGGGTAAGGAGAAAATGTACACAGCCTGCCCCAAATCAGTGTTCCTATGGCCTGAGAGTGTTTGCTGAGGGAATAGGGTGAAGCAAACCCAAGAGGAGGTGCTGGAGCACAAAGGAGGGTGGTGGGACTCTCCAGCTGGGTTTCTGCATCTCCTCAGTGCATCCTGCATCTCCTTTGTGCCCAGCCTGCAGAAGCGCATTGCTGAGTGCCGCTACTGGCCTGTGGAGCTCTGCAGGATGTCCATGGCCTCAGCTGGCAAAGGGAAAGTCACCAAAATTGACAAGGTAAAAGTGGGGTCTGGCTTGTGGAGTAGCATTGCATTGTCAGGCATTTTCCTCTTAAGGCTTTTGCGATATCAAAATCAGCCTTGAAGCTGCCAAAGTGAGTCAGAGAGCAGGAGGCTTTGTGAAACATCAGCGTGATACGGCTGTTAAATAGATACAGGGTCGTATTTTCTCCTTATAGCTCTCATTGATGGTCTGTGGTGGCTCAAAGGAGAGGGTGGCTTTTAAAATCACAAAATAGTTTGGGTTGGAACAGACCCCAAACTCCATCTCCTTCCAACCCCCTGCCATGGGCAAGGACACTTTCCACTAGACCAGGTGGCTTAGAGGCTTGTCCAGCCTGGCTTTGAAGAGAATTAAAAATAATTCACTGAGGTGATCTTTGGCCAGGGGGGTTCTGGAACAGCTTGAAGAAATTCATGCATTCTTTCTAGGTAAGTTATGCTTTTGCATCTAAACTAGGGTGGTTTAACAGAGAGAGAATGGTTCTGTTCCTGGCAGCTGGTTGTGTGAGATCTCCTAATGTATCCCAGTGCAAAGCCATATAAGTTGGTGTAAATCCCTTTCAGCACTCACCAGTGCCAGGATTTTGCAGCTCTGATGATCATCCTTCTAGCCAGGCCTCCCACACCTCCTAAGCCACTTGGTTCCTGTCCAGGCTGAGATGCACAACTCTGGTAGGGTCACCTGGATTTCTAACCACACAGCTGATAATCTTCCAGCTGTGTCTCAACAAGACCATCCTGAGGAACAGCAGAGTGCAGGAATTAGAGAGAAAAGCTGCCCCACAGGGATTGGGATAAAATTAATATTCTACATATGGAATGACTCTAGTGTATTTGTCCAGATTGTCTCAACTGCACGCCAGTGACAGAACCACAGGCTCATCAGGTGCATCAGTTTGCTGTGTGGCCTCCTCTTAATGAGATTGGTGACCTTATTCCCTTAAGGAGAATAACAGCCTGTTCAGGATCTCAGTCCCTTGCTCTGTGTTTCCAGGGAGATGAGGACAAGCAGATTGCCTTCCATGGCGTGGCATATGTCAACATGGCGCATTTGCTGTGCCCTGGGGTGCAGCAGATCCGAGGGGCCTTTCGTGTCTTTAACTACGATGACAGCGAGGTGTTTGAGAAGGTGAGAGCAGCAGGCTCTACTCCAGCTCTGCAGCTGGGTTTGCACTGAGGGGCTGGGAGCAGGGACAGTGGACAGCTGGGTGTTTAGGAGCAGGCAGTGGGTATTTGGAAGCAGGCAGTGTGGGCAGTGGGTGTTTGGGAGCAGGCAGTGGGTGTTTAAGAGCAGGCAGTGTGGGCAGTGGGTGTTTGGGAGCAGGCAGTGTGGGCGGTGGGTGTTTGGGAGCAGGCAGTGGGTGTTTAGGAGCAGGCAGTGTGGGCAGTGGGTGTTTAAGAGCAGGCAGTGTGGGCAGTGGGTGTTTGGGAGCAGGCAGTGTGTGTTTAGGAGCAGGCAGTGTGTGTTTAAGAGCAGGTAGTGTGGGCAGTGGATGTTTGGAAGTAGGCAGCTGGGTGTTTGGGAGCAGGCAGTGTGGGCAGTGGGTGTTTGGGAGCAGGCAGTGTGGGCAGTGGGTGTTTGGAAGCAGGCAGTGTGGGCAGTGTGTGTTTAGGAGCAGGCAGTGTGTGTTTAAGAGCAGGTAGTGTGGGCAGTTGGTGTTTGGAAGCAGGCAGTGGGTGTTTAGGAGCAGGCAGTGTGGGCAGTGTGTGTTTAAGAGCAGGTAGTGTGGGCAGTGGATGTTTGGAAGCAGGCAGTGGGTGTTTAGGAGCAGGCAGTGTGGGCAGTGGGTGTTTGGGAGCAGGCAGTGTGGGCAGTGGGTGTTTAGGAGCAGGCAGTGAGTATTTAAGAACAGGCAATGTGGACAGTCTGCTAGTTGGAGCTGGATCTGAACTTTGAGTGCACTTCTGGTGATGGAGAAAAGTAATGATACAAGCTTTTAGGTACAGATTTCTGCAAGGCAGGGGATTTCAGGGGGCAGTGAGCATGTCTGAATGCTGAGAGAGGCTTTGAATCTCACTCCACTCTCCCCAGTCTGGAACATGGGCAAGGGAACTGTGTTGCTGGGAAGAGCAAACAGTGGCTTTAAAAGGATCGCGTTACCCCTGGCAACCACCAAAAAAGCTGTCACTGGAGCTCTTTCAGCTCTAGTTCACCGAGGTTTATTTGTCTTTGCATTTTTCCCTCTCTGTTACTAAGAGTGACAGTTACCTCTCCATTTTCCCACAGTCTGTGCCTCCTGAACAGTCCTGAGCTTGTTTTAGGAGGGCAGATGTACAGCCTGGTTTTACCACCCGTGTTCCCTGTGGAGCTGTGGTCCAGGTTCAGGGTGAATTCCATCCCCTCTCCTGCTCCCTGTTCCCACTGGCTACTGCAGAGCTGGCCTGGGCATGAGTGTGTCTGCTGAGCTCTGCTTCCCTGCCATGAGTAATGACCCCTTGACTGCATGGTGCTGCTTGTCCTGTGCCATTCATCTGTCACAACTGAAGTCCTTCTCATTCCCCAGATGCTTTGGGCTGCCTCTTGGTCTGAGGAGTTTCCCTACAGCTGCTCCATCCTCTCCACAGGATCCCCATAACTCTTGCTAGCACGATTCCTGTAACCAGGATGTGTGGGAAGGAATAACCTGTCTAGGTGGTCAAACACTGTAAACACACAGTCTGGCAAACCTGTTCCTTGCAATTCCCTGCCATGTGTCAGCAGAAAATTAGCTGGGGAGCCAGGAGCATGTCAGGCAGGTGGGACCCCCAAAAAAGTGTGGAGCAGGCCTGGTGAGAGTAGCCAGATTCATCCTGCAGCCCTCATCACCAGGCAATTCTGTAGGTGTGAGGCAGGTCCAGAATCCTACCAGGAATTCAGGATCACAGATCTGGGTTCCAGCATGTTCAGCACATATCTCAGACAAGGATCAAGGACCTGTCCTCAGTGAAAACACAGTTCTTTGAGGGAAGATGGAGAGACCTCCACTGAGTTTCATAGTCTAACCTGGGGCTTCACAGCTCCACAGGATCAGTACTGGCCTGGAGCACCAGCAGCTGAACTCTAGGAGAGAATGAGGTTACAAAACTTCTTAATGCATTTAAGACCCTGACAGTGTATTTTGTGATGAGAGAGGGTAAGGCAAAGGAGTGAGGAAGCCTGCTTTGTCCCTTGATTCTCTCTGTTTCCTCTGTTTTTCAGACAAAAATCCAGTACAGTATTTTCCGGGATCTCAGGTCACAGCTCAGTCTGGTCAAGGAAGGGTTGGGGAACTCTCCTGTTTCCAAAGCTGCTCCCAGTAAGGCTCCAAAGGAAGAGAAAGATTCCAGTGCAACGGTAAGGTCTAGGGAGGCACATGTCACCATGGGTGCTCTGTTTCTGTGTCACAGAAGTTGGGACATGCAGGAACCAGGGATGGATGCTGTGTTGCCTCAGCCGGCTAAGAGATACTCATTATCCTAGAATCATAGAATCTCCTCAACGTGAAGGATCATGAGTCCAACTCCTGGCCATGCACAGACACCCCAGCAATCCCACCCTGTGCCTGTCAGTGTTGTTCCAACACTCCTAGAGCTCTGATAGCCTTGGGGTTGTGAGAGTGCCCAGCCACCCTCTGGGGGAAGAATCTTTCCCTGACATCCAGCTTAATCCACCCCTGGCACAGCTCTAGCCATTCCCTCATGTCCTGTCACTGGTCACAGACAGCAGAGATTGGAGCTGCTCCTTGGAAGGAAGCTGCAGCTTTCCTTTATCTGAAATCTTAGGATATGCTGCCTGAACAAATGTACCATCTCACACCCTGAACTTGCAAAGATTTATTGAGTCTAAAACAAGAGACATCTTTTCTTTTTCTTAATAGTTACTCAACCCATCTAAAATCCAGTTGTCAGATGGCACTGGAGAATCTGAAAATGGCACAGATCTCAGCCTTGAAGGACAGGTAGTTGTGTCTCTCCAAAGTGAAGGTGGTGGTGTCTCACACCTTTCACACAATTAAATTCCTCAAGAGTGAGTTGGACAAGGGATGTTTTATGCGGATGCTCTCCCAGAGTTCTTCCAGTGATGTCCATCTGGACAGCAGACTGGCACTGGGCTAGAAGGTCTCTGTAAATTGTCAGGCATTTTTAAAAAATTCATATTTTGACTTCTTCCTCTGGAATGCACATTCATTCTACAGGTAGATTGATATCTCTCCTTTTCCCTAGCCTGGTTTCTTGAGCTGGGTTTTGCTGCTGTAACTCATTCTGAGGGCGGGTTATAAAACAAGCTGGATCTCTGCAATTTGGAAATCTGTGGCTGTGTGCTCAGTATTTCACTGTGCCAGCACTGTCTGCAGACAGCACGACACAGGGAGCAATGTTTATCTCCACAGCAGTACAGCGAGGCAGGAACATTCCTGGTGATGGAGATAAAGCTGGACAGGCCCTTGGTTCCAAAGCGGCTGCGGGAGGAGCTCATCCGGCGGTGCGTAAGGATGGGCTGTGGGGCTGACAGCTCCTCTCTGCAGGGTGGAGAGAGGCTGGTGCAGCAAACCCCCCTTGCAATACACCATAAAGAGGGCCTGAGACAAAGCCCACAGGAATCAGGGGGAGGATTTGGCCAGACTGCTTTCGACGTGGCATCTGGTGTGTTGGGAAAACACTTGTTCATCCCAGCTGGCATCTCCCTGCCATTCCTCTCAAAACAAGAGACACCAGAGCAATACAGCAGTGTCTGTGTTCCTGTCAGGGCTTTGTTTCCCTCTAATCCCCATGTGCTCGCCTCTTGCATGTGATGTTCAGTGGCTTGGTCAGTCCTGGCCACCAGCATGGACTGCCCTGGGTAGTGCTGCTGTAGCTTCACCAGAGCATTCTCTCATTTTTAGCTTTCCAGAAGTTTTCTCTCAATGTTTTACCCATTCCTCAGCTTTCATGTTAGTTTTCATGTCGGTCTGCTGCAGAGCTGCTCTTTCATCTCTGCTGCTTTGAGGCTTCCAGTTCCTGTCCAGTGGCAGCCCTGCTGTGTTATGGGTTAGAAAGGCATAAAACATCTAATTTATGGAATAAAAAAATAGAAAACGCAGCAGATTAATAAGGTGTAAGAGGTGCAGGTTTATGTCTCTCTCCAACAGAAACATCATCCATTTGTTGAAGGTATGTGTGTTGTCCTCACTGCTCCTTGCTGTCTTCCAGGAGGAACAAGCTGAGGAACAAGCTTAGAACAGACCTTTTCCTGGCCTATTTTATACATTTCTACTCTTCTGCAATGTGTGTGGCTTCAGTGTAACTCCTTGTTCACCTGCTTGTGTGCACCTGAATGAGCCCTGTGGTACCTTGGATTGGTAGGATGGATTGTGTTCTGAGGACTGAGGGTGCTATGGTGTCCAGCAAGCAGGAAATGTTAAAAAAGCTTAAATTTAATTAAATTAATTAAATTAAAATAATTTAATTAATAAGGCTGGTTTGGCACCAGGAATGTTAATTCCAGAATCCCAAAATGATTCAGTTTGCAAGGGAGCCTTGAAGGTCACCTAGTCCAAGATTCATGTTCAAGCAGAGCACGTTATTCTGTGTCCAGATGGTTTTTGGATATATCCAGGGAAGGAGACTCCACAGAGAATCCTGCTCCAGTGCTCAGCCACCTTCACCTTAATAAAATCTAAAAATGTGTTAATCCTAATGAAAGGTCGTTGTAACTCCAGCAGAGGCCCAGGCAGGGCTGTGTGGTGTCTGGGGGTCTGAGGTTGGTGTTTGGGGGTCAGTGTGTGCCCAGTGGATGAGGTGCCACAGCCAAAGCTCATCCCTTGGAAGCTGGAACTGATGGGTCAGGTGGTCTGGGCTGTTTAGTGACCCAATTCTACAGAGTTTCCTCAGGCTGGTTCCTTCCTTACTCCTGTGCAGAGCCAGGAGCTCCAAGATCCAGCTCTGCTGCTCCAGGAGAGCAATTTGGGTTAGCAATAAATGTTAACCCTGTCATGACAAAGCCACAATCATCAGTTGTAGGGACCTGTTCACTCTTGGTCTGAGACTTCAGGTTTCCTCCCAGGCACCTATGGACACGATGGCAGGGTGGAGCCCTCACACACACAGCCGACATCCCTGGCAGTGGAGCTGCTGATCTCTCCTCTGCTCTCACTGACAGGGTCAAGGAGCTGATTCCTCTCCTCTGCTCTCACTGACAGGGTCAAGGAGCTGATTCCTCTCCTCTGCTCTCACTGACAGGGTCAAGGAGCTGATTCCTCCCCACCCTGCGCTGCCCCCTCGGATGGAAGGAGCCAGGAAGGTGAGAGCCTGTGGCCTTGCCATCATTCTGCCACCCCACCCTGCCCTCATCCCACTACACAACAGCCTTCATTCTCAGCCCACAGCAACATGGGGATGAGGTTTGAAGGGGACAAGGGTGCAGGGCCACAAAGGTGGTGAAGAGTCTAGAAGGGAATAGGGCAATATGAGGAGTGGTGAGGTCACTTGGAATGCATAGCCTGGAGAAGAGAGACTGAGGGTAGAGCTCTTTGGGTTCTGCAGCTGCCTCACAAGGGGCAGCTTCAATCTCTGCTGTCTGTGACCAGTGACAAGACCCAAGGGAACAGCTGGAGCTATGTCAGGGAAGGTTTTAATGGATATTAGGAAAAGAGTGGCTGGGCACTGCCCAGGTTTCCCAGGGAATGGGCATGGCCCCAAGGCTGCCAGAGCTCCAAGAGCATTTGGACAACACTCTCAGGGATGTGCAGGGTGGGATTGTTGGGGTGTCTGTACAGGGCCTGGAGTTGGACTCAATCCTTGTAGATCCCTTCCAATTCAACATATTCTATGAAATACACAGAAAAGTGTATTCTTCTGTATGTGTTATCTCCACAGCAGTGTGCCTTGGGAACCCATTCATCACTCATGTTCACATCCCATTCAAAGGGAAGTGGTGAAGAGCTGGAGCAAAGGGAGGGAAGGCAGCCATGCAGGGATGTTTGAATGGAAATGGGATACTGGGAAAAGAGGCTACCAGAACCTTACATTTATATCTTGGGCAGTCCCAACAGATTTCTTGTCTCAGACCAGCCCCTGTGTTTCATCAGACTCAGACAAACCTGAACAGAATCAGCCCTGACCTTTCTCAGGTCACCAAGAATTTTTGAGGATCAAGATAATGGAGATTACAGGTTCTGCTGAAGAGGGCTGGCTGTGGGTTTCAAGGCTCCCAGTAAATGAGATATATTTTACTCACAGCCAATTATATTGCTGTAGGAGAGATAGCAGTGACTGGAATACTGGGTTGTGATGGAAAATCCTAGCAGGAAGGAGCTCTTTTATATTTACCTGTAGATATTTTTTCAGCCCTCAGGCGTGGACAGGAAATGATGTGTGACAGACTAATTGAGACTTGAGTCAGGTGGAGTTAATGGGAGGCGTGGGCTGTGGCAAATCAAACACATATCAAGGTTGATTGCATAAGTGGCTTGTGAAATTTATTTATTTCTTTCCTAGGTGGTGGAAGATTATCACAAACGTGTCACCAGTGTTGCTCTTGCCATCCTGAGGGAATACCATGAGCTTTTTGGGAAGCAGCAGGCTGACCAGGGAGTGATGGACCATGAAACCCTGGAGGAACAAAAGCGTCAGCTCAACTACGAGCTCAATACCTCTGGGAAATATTTTGCTTTTAAAGAACAACTTAAGGTGAAAAGTCCTTTATTTTTTTTGCTTGTTTTGTCCTGGCAGTTTCTCATTGAGGAACTGCTGCTTCATGGTGGTAACTCAGGATGATGTGGTGCTCCAGAATCCTTTCCTGCCACCTGAAGCTGTTGCAGTGGGCACTGAGGGGACAGGATCCCCCTCTAACACAGAATGCACCAAGCTGCTTTGGTCCCACACCAAGAGAACACTTCCTATCAATGGGAGTTACTCACATCCATTTGCCCCATGCTCATGACCTGAGAAAGGCAAAGCTGGCTGCTCTCACATTCCCAGTCTGCCCCAGCAGGGAATGGAGATTCCACTCTCTCAGCTGCTCAGCCTCAGCCACACTTTTCCTAGAGACTCCCTCTTTGTCCTGATGAGATGAGCCATCCATATGCTGTCCCTATAGGTTGTGCCATGGAGGTGGGAAAGGAAATCCTCTTTGCTTGCTTTTTTTTTGCTTTTATCAGTGGTGGGATGGATTTATTTCTCAGAACTAAGTTGGAGCTTCAGACTCTGATTACAGAGCTGATGGGGGCACAGGAGGGAACCTGCCTTGTCCAATGTCTCTTTCTCCACAGTATTCTGTGGTGAAGATTGTGAGGGAGAAGTACCTGAAGACCACAGCATTTGAGACCAAGGAGCAGCTCCAGGCATTCCTCAGTGAGCTCTATGTGTACCTAGTGGACAACATGCACATTGCCCTGAACAAGGTAGGGGGAAATCTGGATGGCTTGGGCCAAGGCTTCACTGTGGGTCCAGGGCAGATGAAGGTCTTCAGGCTCATGTGGACCATTGGCCACACTCGAGGCAGGGATCCAGTGCCTTTGTATCCACTGCTCAAAATCCTGATGGTGAGATAGGTGTGAGATGCCACTGGTAAAGCTGCTGTAGCTGGTGCATGGTGAGGGTGGCTGGGCAAAGCAGGAGCTGGGGTCACCAGTGAGTGGCCCCACTGGAGTTTGTTATCACCTTGATCTAGGGAATGCTGTGAATAATCATAGAATTACAACAGGTTTCGGTTGGAAGGGTCCTTAAAGCTCATCTCATTCCACCCCTGCCATGGACAGGGACACCTTCCACTATCCCAGGTTACTCCAAGCCCCATCCAACCTGGCCTTGGACACTTCCAGGGATCCAGGGGCAGCCACAGCTTCTCTGGGCACCCTGTGCCAGGGCCTCCCTACCATCACAGAGAACAATTCCTTCTCGATATCTAACCCTGCCCTCTAGCAGTGGAAAGCCATTCCCCCTTTTCTTGTTACTCCATGTCCTTGTAAAAATTATTATTATAAATTATATTGCCCTGTGCCTGTGTGGCAGAGGTATTTGGGAATGATTGGAATGTGTCCCACCACAGAGCAGCTTGCCCTTCCCAGTGTTCAGCCCCAGCCATGCTGGTCTGTACTGTGTGCAGTGCTGGCATGGGACCTGCACCCATACTGGGATCACATGAACTGCTCTTCCCTTCCCCAGGGCTAACACTGTCTCCTTCCCTACCAGCTCCTGTCTGGGGAAGATGTTTCTCCTGCCCCTCCATCCTGCGCGACCAGGAAGCAGCTCTGGCTCTTTGCTCGAGAAGCTGAAGCAAACAAGGACTTAAAACTGGCCTCTGTCTTCTACCAGCAGGTTAGGGAGCCCCAGTTCTTTCCTGCCATCATCTGTGTGGACTGGCTCAGCACAGCATCACAATGGGGCCACTGCTCACAGCTCAGCCAGCCCCGACTGTGGTGGAGGGAGAAGGAGCTGAGCATCACCAGGATACTCAGGCTGAAGGGGAGGCATTTCCCAGGGAGATGCTGCTCTCTGCAGGATGTGAGACTGTCCCTGGGCAGGTCACCAAGGAGTCCAGCCTTGAGGCCAGGGGAAATGGGATGTGCTGGGTCAGTTTTGGGGACACTGGGCCCTAGGAGGCATCAGCTGGAGCTGGAGGACACGTGTTAGGTGGAGAAGGCTTAGAGGAAGTGGGCTTCCAGCAAGATCTCATTTAGGGGACACCCTTGCATGTGACAGACAAGGGCTTGATTCCTGCTCAGCTGGGCTGGAGTGGCCAGGGAAGCTGTGGTCATTCCAGAATTACCTCCCCAGACCATGGCATGTGCTGAGGCTGACTCCAGTGATGATCTCTGTTGTCCAGAGAATAGCTCGGGATCAGCGCAGCGTCCAGTCCTGGATGGACTATGGAGCCTTCTGCCTCCTGTATGAGGATGCCACCAAAGCCCAGGAATGCTTCCAGCAGGCTGTTTGTCTGGACCCCCAGCACATCCAAAGGTTGGTGGGTGGAGAGGATGTAGAGTGGATCTCCCACACCACTGCTAGGGCTGCAAGGCTGATTGCTCTGCCCTTGCCCTAGCTTGCTGCTCTGTGGGATTGCAGCTGTCAAGCTGCAGCACTATGAAGAAGCAGAGATTTTCTTTGAGGATGCCTGCTGCTTGGAGCCAACCAGCATCATAGCCTGGACCCTCTCAGGTATAAACCAAGCCAGTCTGGTGCTCAAGGTATTCCTGTAGAGCCAAGCATCGTTTCTGCCCCCAGTCCTCTCCTCCCTGCTTCAAGTTGAGGGCTAAGGGAAGGATTTTGCTTCCTTTGGGTGTCTGCTGATGCTGCTCTGTCTCTCCCACAGGTTTGTTTTACGAGACACAGAATAATTATATTCAGGCAGAACGGAATTTCCGTGAGGCTAAGAAGCTCCTGCGAGCACAGTTTGAGGAGGAGGGGAGAATCCTTGAGGCTGCTGAGGGAGAAGGGAAAAAGCCCAGTTCTTCCAGCACAGACCCAGGTAACAGGCAAACCCAGGAGGTGCCCAGACACCAGCAAGGAGGGGCTTGGAGCTGTGTGGTGAACAGTGGAAGGAGAGGAGAGTTTTTAAGAGGAGAAGTACAAAGGGTAGAAGATGTGGACTGTGAGCTAGAACAGAATTCCATGGAAGCTGTCACTGTGAGTTCGCAACACAGTTTGGAAGGCTCTGCCTCACCAAACCAGCTGCTTGGCAGTGACCCTGAGGCCAAGCTTCCTTGGGAGCCTCCCTGAGTCCAGCCTGAGCTGAGACTGTCTGTCCTGAGTCCCAAACATTTGGCCAGGCTGCAGGAAATTCTGACTGGCTTTATTTTTAACATTATCACCACTCATGCACAGTGCCTCAGGCTCATGACACGTGGGTTTTTGTCCTTTCTGATTAGGGATATTCATAGAATCGTAGCATGACTAAGGCTGGAAAGGACCTCCAAGATCATCAAGTCCAACTGTTAACCCAGCACTGCTGTGTTCATTGCTAGCCCATGTCCCCAGCTGTTACATCCATCCAGGGATGGGCACTCTTCCACTGCCCTGGGCAGCCTGTCAGCCTGTTCCAATGCCTGATCACCCTTTCTGGAATACATTTTTTGCTAGCATTGAACATAGACCTCCCTGGTGCAACTTGAGGCTGTTTCCTCTCATCCTGCCTCGCTTATATCTGTTTCTGGCTTCACATGGTAATCTTGTGCTCAAAACCCTAGCCCCAGGTATTGCTACCTGCAAAGAACAGCTTTAAAAACCTGGTAGATCTTTTATATATTTATTTATTTGGTTGGTTGGTTTTTAATTTTTATTTTTAATTTTTTTTGTGGAATCATGTTCTAAACTGTGAAGTTTATGGCTTTTCACCTAATGGTTGGTGGGGGTTTCATTCTAGAGAAGATTCCAGATGTCTCAGCTGACAAACAAGCAGTGGAGGGTGTGACATCCAAGGAAGAGGCTACAGCACTGCAGCAAGCCCCAGAAGGTTTGGGAATGAGGACGTGGAGAGCTGGGAAATGGTCCTGTGGGAATGGTTGGGAGTAATGTGGGAGCAATGAGCCATGGCCTGTTGTCTCTCCTGAGCCAGGGAATCTACAGGCAGAGCAGGTTCACTCTGATTTTCAGAGCAGCACATCTCAGGATGGACAGCCAGCAGGTGAATGCAGCTCTCTCCTTCATGTAACTGCATCCTGCACCTTCCTCTTCTTCCTCCTGAGATGCCAGCTCTTAAAGTGTCCCTAGGGATCCCCTCTGGTTTTGTGGTGTGGGATTTGCCTCCTCCACAGCCCTAGTGGGGTGGAAATGGCAGTGCTGGGTGCCTCAGGGCCCCCTGGTTGGTTTGGGGAGGCAGGAGCTTCACTTTAGTTATCTCTCATTCATAAATTTCCACCTTTTTTTCCACTGGGTTTGGACTGGAAAATTAGTGGGTGAAGAGCATAATTTCAGATCTCCTACAAAACTTAAGCCCTTCAGAAAGAAATGCTGAGTTTATATCTGCTTCAGCCTCCCCTGCCACCCCCTGGGTTTTGCTCCATGTTGCAGGGATTTTTCTGTCCCCACTGGGATGTCAGGTCCTACTTTGCCTCCAGAATTAAAAACCCCACTTTGGGACTGACAGAGACATTTTCTTGCAGCATCATGTCCTGCTCCAGGACCTCAGCCACTTCCCTGCACAATCTTCATGAAGACAGTGGAATTCCTGATGAAAGTCAATGCTATCCGGGTCAGTTTAACAGTGAGTGGAGGAGTGGGAAGGGAGGTTGGTTTATTCCCAAAGAGCTCCAGCCAGCCCTTTTCTTGGCCTCAGGGAATGAGCCATGGCTACTCCAGAGGCTGAGCACAAGAGGGAGCAAAGCCACCACTGCCCAGAGATGCAGGAGTGTGGCCAAGCAGAGTATTGAGCCCACAGTGCTGGCTGTGGACACACAGCCCAGCACTGCCTGCTGCACAGGGAACAAACAGCCAGCTCAGAAATGGTACAGCGTGCTCTTCCCAGTGCATTCAAATATTGTGATGCTTCCAAGATGCCTGAACTGCTTTGATTCAGACACTTGCATATGTTGGAGTGATTTTTATATCAACTGTGGAACGTGCCTGTCCTGCCAAGTCATCTCTGAGACCTCTCTAGTTGCCACATTGTGCTGCCTGCCTAAATTTGACATGGCAGAAGGAGTTGCTTAAAGCAAAACACAACTGAATGGAATCCTGGAATGGTTGGTTTGGAAGGGAACTGGAAGTTCATCTCATTTCAACCCACTGCTATGGGTAGAGACACCTTCCACTGGAGCAGGAACACCTTCCACTAGACCAACATTCAAAAGAGAGGGTAAAAGAAATTTTCTTTGTGGAAGTCAGAGAGGTGTCAGTCAGCTCTCCTGCCCTGTCCTGCTGGCGTGTCCATGGTGTCCCTGCTCCCCTAACCACCACCTGTGCTGTTCTTCCCCAGTTTGTTAACAAGGCACTGGCCCATGAGTTGCTGCTGAGCCTTCAGGAAGGCCCCAGCTATGCCTACTACATGGCACTGGCCTGGAGCTACATGCTGCAGGAAGACTTCCCCAGATGTGAGGAATGTCTGAGCGAGGCCGTTCGGATCAACCCCCTGGTAATTCCTGTGCAGTCCCAGTGTGCGTGAGCCCAGAGCCCCTGCTTCATTTCCACATTACCATTCCAATATTAGTCCAGAGCATTTCAGGGAGGGCAGGCACACCAGGCTGTGGCTGTAGCACTGCTGTCTTTGTTATCCCATTGTCACAGCCTCTTGTCACTCCCTGCACAGGCAGGCAACTCTCAGAGCCTGTCTCTGCCTTTCCCTCTGCAGCATCTGCCTTTGTTTTCTCTCTGAATAGGTACATCCTGATCCTCTCTCTCTGGGTGGGGGAGTTGGGTTCTGTTTCATGACAGACAAGATTGCTATTGAGCTCTCTGCAAGGAAGGTGGCTTTGGGGAGGCAGCTTGAAAGAAAGGCAGGGGGAAGATGACACCTGGGAATGCTGTGTGCAGGCAGAACACTGGGCAGGGAGCTGGAGGGGGATGCCATTGCTGGTGTCCTGCAGGCAGCCCACTGACTAACTCTCTCCATAAATCCTGCCCTGGTATCACAGAATCATGGAATTGTTTAGGTTGAAAAAACCCTCTAAGGTCATCAAACCCAGCCATTCCCCAGCACCACCATGTTCATAATTAAACAATGCCACATCCACATGGCTTTTAAATGCCCCCAGAGATGGTGACTCCACCACTGCCCTGGGCAGCTGCTCCAGTGCATGACCACCCTTTCTGTGAAGGAATTTTCCCAATATGCAACCTAAACCTCTCCTGGCACAACTTGAGGCCATTTCCCCTCGTCCTATCCCTATTCCCTGGGGCTCCAGCCCCTTCCCCAGCTGCCTTCCCTTCTCTGCACCCACTCCAGCCCTTCAATGTCCCCCCCACCATCGAGGGGCCCACAACTGGACACAGCACTCGAGCTGTGGCCTCGCCACCCCCCAGCACAGGGCCACAAGCCCTGCCCTGCTCCCGCTCACGCCATGGCTGACACAGGCCACGGGCCATCGGCCTTCCTGCCCACCTGGGCACACCTGGCTCAGGTTCAGTCACAGTCCACCAGCATCCCCAGGTCCTTCCTTTCCACCAGCAGCTTCCAGTCACACTATCCCCAGCCTGGAGCACTGCACAAGGAGTTGTGATAATACAATTAAACACTGCTCAGCTCCTCCTTTCTGCTGCTTGCAGTGTCCCAGCACTCCTCTCAGGTGTTTCTCCCATCCATATCTCACTCCTGGTTTTTGGTGCACAGAATCCAAATGTCTGGGCTCAGAAAGGGCACCTGTGCTACCTGCAGAAGGATTTTGTCAATGCAAAGGAGTGCTATGAGCGAGTCATCAGCTTTGTGGAGGATGCTGAGGATATGCACTTTGTCTACCTGCGCCTGGGCTCCATCTACCTGGAAGAAAAAGAGGTGAGGAGCCAGCAGGGCTGTGGAGGGGAAGTTCCCACAAAACAAATCACTCCTGCAGCAGCAGTGGGGACAGTGGTGTGAGCCCATGGTACAGGGTGTTTGGCAAACCCCTGTGTGTGATGTGATGATGCAGAGGGGTGTGTCTGTCTCTCCTGGCAGTACGGCCGGGCCAAGAACATCTACCTGCTCGCCTGTGACAACTCTGCCTCCTGTCTCACCTGGCTGGGCGTGGGCATCGCTTGCTACAGGGTGAGTGCAGCTGCCTTCAGGTCCTCTGGGCTTCAGCTGGTGGCACAGGCCTGGCTTTTGCAGGATCCTCTTGTTTAGAGCAACTCTTGGCTGCCTGTGAGCCAGTGTCCCCAAAGGCCATAGTGTCCTGTGTGCTGTGACAGACCCAGTGTGGCACCCTGATGGTGTCACCTTCAGTCCCTGCTCTGGGAGCAGCCATCCTCCCCTCTCATCCCAGCTCCTGCCAGCACCTCATTCCCCAGATTGTCATGGCAAACAATCTAGGCTCTGCTCTGAGTTCCTGCCTGCACATGACCTGCACCAAGGCACTGAGTGGGATGTCAGCAGGGAGGAATCTCGGTGCTTTCCCTGTCCAAGGGAATCCAGCACTTCTGAAGGGCTGCCAGAGACAGCCAGCCACCAGCAGTATGGTATCTCCCCAAGGGACACTTTGCCATGTTCCTCCAAGGGAGTTTGGCTGGGGAGGCAATCAGGGAAGGAATCTGATCTTCTGTTTCCCCCTTGGCAAATGTTTACATCCTGGGAGGCTGTGGAATCGGGTCAGGGAGGTGAGTGGTGGCCTGGGCACCAGCTACCACTGCCTGCCCAGAGGTGCTGCACAGCAGGAATGGGGAGCAGGAACACAGCCATGTTTCCTCATGGAGCTGGATCACTCAGTTCCTCTGCTGCTTTCCTTACAGATGGAGGCGAATTTAGAAATAGTGTGCGATCCCACAGGGTTCAGCAGTGGCAAGCTCCTGCTCCAGACTGGAGATCTGGATGCTCTGGCACGGAGGATAACTCCTTGTCTGTGCCCTAAATCCTTTCCCCCACATTTCTGTCACGGAAGCCCTATTAGGAGCTTCTGTGGCACTGATTTATTCTGCTGTTAGAGCAATGCCTGTTCAGTTGGGAAGCCCTTTCTCCTGCTCTGTCATTTGTCCATGCCTCTCCTTCTCTCCCCCAAGCTGGAAGAGATGCTGGAAGCAGAAGATGCCCTCTCTGAAGCCAATGCCCTAAATAACACCAATGCTGAAGTGTGGGGTTATCTTGCCCTCATCTGCCTGCAGGTGAGTGCCCAGCCCCTGCCACCCTGATGCAGTAGGGGTTTATGGGACTGGGGTGAGGGGTTGGCATCTACTCATGAAGAGCTGGTGTAGGGCTCCATGATAAAAAGTTTGGGGGCTGAGCTCGGGATGGCAAAAGCAGCATGCTGACTGCCCCAGGGCATGTCCTCCCTACTAAGCTTCTTACAAAGGTCATTTCAGGGAGATCCCATGTCTTTCCACGGCTGAGGCACATCCTGGGGTCAGTATTGGGCCCATTCATGAGACTGAGAGGCTGGAGTGTGTCCAGGGAAGGGAACAGAGCTGGGGAAGAGGCTGGAGCACCAGGAGAGGCTTGAGGGAGCTGGGAAAGGGGCTCAGCCTGGAGAGGAGGAGGCTCAGGGGGAACCTTCTGGTTCTGCACAACTCCCTGACAGGAGGGGACAGCCAGGGAGGCAGGACTCTGCTCCCAGGGAACAGGGACAGGACAAGGGGAGAGTTGTGCTAGGGGAGGTTTATGCTGGATATTGGGAAAATGTCTTCATGGAAAGGGTGGTCAGGCACTGGCACAGCTGCCCAGGGCAGTGGTGGAGTCACCATCCCTGGGGGCATTTAAAAGCCGTGTGGATGTGGCACTTGGGGACATGGGTTACTGGTGGCCTTGGCAGTGCTGAGGGAAAGGGTGGATTTGATCGTCTCGGGGGTCCTTTCCTGTCTAACCCACCACACGATTTTCTCCCTGGTTGCTGTGTGCAGGGCGGGCGGCAGCTGGAGGCAGAGCAGTGCTACAAATACACCGTCAAGGTTCGTGTCCGTGCCCCGCGGGGCGGGAGGGGATGGCGGCAGCACGAACCGTTCACCCTGCTCCCTTCCGAGCTGGGTGTGCGGCGGTGCCACGGGATGATCCCTGTCGCGCCGGTGTCGCAGCCGAGCCACCGAACAACCCTTTATGTCCAGGGCAGTGCCGCGCAGCCCAGCCCTGAGCCCGCTCCCCTTTCCCGCAGCTCGGCCTGCAGAACGAGGCGCTGCTGCAGGAGATCCGCGCCGCCCAGCACCGCTTCGGTTTCGGCGACCCTTCGCTCTGATCCCCCAGGCACATAAAATCACCTCGACCCGAGCGCTCGTCCCCGCCTCTGTCGCGATCCTGTCGCGATCCTGTCGCGACCGCGGGGAGGGGCGGGGGGCGTGGTCACAGTGTGGGGGCGGGGTGAAGGCGGGGTTTGGTCACGTGACACACAATAGCGCGCCGCTGATTGGCTGCGGCCGCGCGGGACGGTTGAGACGGCGGCGCGCGCCATGGCGGCAGGTGGGGGGGAGCGGGGGCGACAGCGGGGATTGGAGGGGGGACACGGGGTAATGGGGGTGTGAGCGGGGATGGGGGACATCACTGAGCATGGGGGGACACGGGGTAGTGGGGGTGTGAGCGGGGGTGGGGGACATGACGGAGCATGGGAGGACACGGGGATGGGGGACATGACGGAGCTTGGAGGGACACGGGGATGGGGGTGTGAGCGGGGATGAGGGACATGACGGAGCATGAGGGACACGGGGATGGGGGACATCACTGAGCGTGGGGGGACACGGGGTAATGGGGGTGTGAGCGGGGATGGGGGACATAGAAACAGCACGGAGCGTGGAGGAGGCACGGCACAATCGTGGGGTTCCCGGGCATGGGGGAGACATGGGGGTCAGTGGGGATGGGGGAACCGAGGCATCCCCCGCTGTGAGAGGTCGAAGCGTGGGGGTGCCAGGAGTGTCACCGCGGATGGGGGAGCTCCAGAAGGACTGGGGGCACAGGGATAACGGGAGAGTCATCGGGGAGCGGGGTGGGCTCCGGGCGTGGGGGACCTCTGGAGCACGCGGTTAGCGGGGGCTGAGGAGTTTGTGGGTTTGCGGCGTGGCGGTAACGGGGATGTCAGTCCTGCCGGGGTTGGAGTTGGGGCTCAGGGTCGTCACTGGAGCTCAGGGGCTCGGGGCGCTGTCACCAGGCACGGGGGATTCAGAGGATGCGGGTACCAGGGGTGTCACCGGGCACAGGAGCGTCCCTGGATCTAGGGGGCTGCATACACTGAGATACGAGGGCATCACTGGGCATGGGGGCTCTGCACATGGAGTTAATGGGGTGCCACCAGGGCTGGGGAGGCTTGGAACGTGGAGATACTGGGCTGTCACCAGGGTGGGAGGACCCTGAACATGGGGTTACCAGGTCTGTCACCATGCTCGGGGCACAGAGACAGCACCGGGGCTGCAGGGTCAGGGGTATGGAGGTGGCGGGGATGTCGAGCTCAGGGCTTGAGGTTGCAGGGGAATTCCTGGGGCTGGAGGGGCCTGGAAGAGGGGAGTAATGGGATCCTCAGCAGGACATTGGGGCTTGGGGCTAGGGGGAATTGGGGTAAAGAGGTAATGGGGGCGTCACCAGGCTTGCATCACGAGGTTGACAGTGGGGTTGGCGAGACTCAGGACATGCAGACGGTGGGGTGCTAACAGGGCAGGGGACCTCGGGGCATACAGGGGGCAGTGTGGGGGGTGTCCAGGCTGGGGTTCTGTTCCTCCAATGATCCCGGTGCTGGCAGCCTGGCAGCGTCCCTACCTGAATATCTTCAAGCACTTCCGTGTGGAGGAGTGGAAGCGCTCTGCCAAGGAGGGGGATGTGGCCGCCCTCACGGTAACAGGGGCACCATGGGGCAGGGAGGCACTGGCCAAGAATGGGCAGTGCTGACCCACCTCCCATCTTTCCCTGGTTTCCAAAGGACACGAGGTTGAAGGGAACAATCTACCGGATCCGAGGCTCCAACCCAGCCAGCAGCTACCTGCAGCTGCCACGGGCAGGGACACAGTCCCTGGGGCTGACAGGGCGCTACCTCTACCTGCTCTTCAGGCCCCTGCCCCGCAAGCACTTCCTCGTGCACCTGGATGTCACCACCGAGGTCCGTGGCACAGGGTGGCCTCTTAAACTTCTATCATGGCTGACTGGGGATGGCACTGGTGGGCTCTAGGGCTGCAGGGTGGGGTTACTCTTTGCTGTTGGTGGGTCACCCCAGGCTGGAGATGGTTTCCACCCTGGCGGCATCTCTGCTGGGGCCTGGGGACATGGAGGGAACAGGAGACAGGGCCACATGCCTTCTCTGCAGCACTTCCCTGCCGAAGCCACCAGGGTGACTAAAGCTCCATGTGTGTGTGTCTCTTCCCAGGAAAACCAGGTGGTTCGCATCTCCTTCTCCAGCGTCTTCAAGGAATTCAAATCCACAGCCACCTGGCTCCAGTTCCCCTTCGTCTGTGGGGCAGCCAGCGAGGGCACGGCCCGGCGGGGTGAGGAGCTGGGGCTGGGCTGGCACACCACCACCAAAATAGATTGTTAGAAACTAAATTGAGTTCTCAAGTTGGCTCAGTGCATTTGAAGAAAAGCTGTGACTGCCTCATCCCTGGGAGTGTCCAAGGCCAGGTTGGATGGAGCACCCTGGGATAATGGCAGGTGTCCCTGCCCAGGGCAGGGGGATGGAATGAGATGGGTTTTAAGGTTGTCCTCTCAACTCAAACTGCTCCAGGATTTTATGATATTTATGATATTTTTATGATAACCTGATCTCTGCAGCCAGATCTCTGATCTCTGTAGCTCCTGGTTGGGCTGTCCCCTATCCCTGTTCTCCCAAACAGTGGGGTGCAGTGTCAGGCCAGGCACGAGCCCATGGAGGTGGTGGGATGCCTGTCTGTCCTTCCTCCCCTGAGCCTACAAGACTTGTTTTCCCATCTCCCACTTGGCACAGGCCTAGCGGGAATCTTACCTGGTAAATACTTTGTGCTGAACCCTGTGAACCTTGTGTCTCCTGTCCAGCAAGGTCTATCACATTTTTTCTTCTTTTTTCTCTTCTTCCAGAGTTGGGATTAAAAGGTCTAGAGATAGATAGAATTTCATGTTCGGACTCAGATGTTTATTAATTCTTATCTATGTAACAGGGAGTGCTAAAGCTCTTTTAGCTAACACAACAAAGATGGCAAAATGACAATCTGTCTCTCTTGTTATAAGGTCTTTTAAGCCCAAAGTGTCCAATTAAGAACTAATACCTAAATTATTTTTGCTTTTCACTCAATAACCAAACACCCATGACCCGCAATGTGGATTTTTCTATACAATTAAACAAGACCCCACCTAGACCCATGAAAAGGAAGATGAGGAAGAAAGAATCCTCTGCCCCAAAACCTCCATCTTGCCCTCTATATACCGCTATATTCTAAAACCTCAAATTCCAAATTTCCCACCATGTGACATTACACACTTTTATTCAAACTATACACCTGTGATCTTAGTTCTGTCATTTAATTTTGGAAGCCTTCTCCAAGGCCTCAGGTCAAAAGCAGTGTTTTCTTGAGAGTCAGTGCCTATCAGCACAGACAGTCTAAAACCCTCAGTTTCAAGGGATCCAACAAAGACCCATGTCTGCAGCCTCTTTCCCACCATCCCATTTCCCAGCTGTCCTCTCCTCCCCAGGTGCCCCCGGAGCAGCCCCAGCTGACACGCGCTGGACGTGCCTGGTGCTGGACCTGCCCTCCATCCTGGCCCTCTACCTGAGTCGCAGGTACAGCCACCTCAGGGGGGTCAAACTCTGCTGCAACCTGCTCGTGAAAAATCTCTGCACCAGCGACCTGCTCTTTGAGCCAGGTGAGGAGCCCAGAGCTCAGGTTGGCCCCTGCTTTCTCCCTGAGACTCCAGCCCAGCCTGGGGGGATCCTGTGGGGGTTCAAAGCTGAGTTTGCAGCCGTGGCAGAGCACTGGGTGTCTGGTGCTCTATGATGTGAACAGCAAGGGCAAAATACTTGGTACAATGTTAAATTTCCTCATGGGCAGGGACACCTTCCACTATCCCAGGTTGCTCCAAGTCCTGTCTAGCCTGGCCTTGGACGCTTCCAGGGATCCAGGGGCAGCCACAGCTTCTCTGGGCACCCTGTGCCAGGGCTCTCCACCCTCCCAGGGAACAATTCCTTCCCAACATCCCATCCATCCCTGCCCTCTGGCACTGGGAAGCCATTTCCCCTTGTCCTGTCCTTCCATCCCTTGTCCAAAATCCCTCCCCACCTCTCTTGGCACTGGAAGGAAATCTGGTCTCCCAAACTCTGGAGGAAAGTATCCTCTCATTATCCAGCTGTAAAAGTGAATGAAAACAGTAAAGTATCTTTCTAAGGTTAGAAGTTTTTTAGGGGTAAAAATGAAAGGTGTGGTCAAGCCTCACTTCTGCAGGACTTGTGCTTTTATCTGCTGGAAGAGCATGTGCTTTTTTTGTGTCAAAGATCTTCCAACCTGCTTTTTTTATCCACCTGCTCAGTGTGGCAGAGGTACTTTGGTCAAATCTTTTGTTTTCTGTCTTTCCTTTCTTCATGCTGGAATTCTGTCTGAACTGCCTGGCCTGCTGGGAAGCATCAGTGAGGAAAAAGTTACAGGGGCCGCTTTGAAATTCCTGAAACTTATTGTATCTTTCCTGAAACCTTTCCTGTTTTACTTTTCTAAATTTAAAAATACATGGAGGAGGTAAGACAAGAAAATGGGCAACAAGCCTTTAGAGAAATCATGTGAAACTGCTGAGTCAGTGAACAGAAATGACATGAAGCTTGAGCCTGGGGGTTTCTAACTGGCATCCAAGGGTTTGTGCTCTGGGCTCTCCTTTGGAGGTTGGGAGTTACAGGAACAGACCTGTGCAAGGTGGGCTTTGTTTCTGAGGTGGGAAGTGCTTTGTATCCCACAGGGAATGTGATTTCAGGCAGCTCCTTGGCCTTGGAGAGCTCACTCTGTGTGTCCCTGTCCTGGCAGGTGTGACATTTGGTGAGGCCCGGCTCGGTGACCTGTCCTGTCGCGGGGTCGCTCCCATGCCCCGGGAATTGGCCTTCCCTGTGCCCAAGGGGGAGAAGTGGCACAATCTCTATGACTACATCAGGTACAGCTCCTCTGATCCCACTGCAGCTCCCAGACATCCCCATGCCCCTGGGAAGGGCAGGATGGGCAGTGCCACTTAAGGAACGACAGATCCAGGTGAACCTGGGGCTCAGGTGGGCATTTAGGTGTTGTTAACAAAGACTCCCTTAGTGTCATCTTCCTTTGGTACCCCTGTATTTGAAGGACCATGAGGCAAAAGGGGAGGGATCTTATAGGAGGCAGTGAAGAGGCCTCCGTGCCAGGCTGAGGTGCCAGGTGCCAATGCAATATCCCACTGACACCGTGCCTTCCTCTGGTTCTGCTCAGGTTCCCATCTGAGGGGGCTAAGCTGCTGCACAACTCCATCCAGAAGAGCTTCCCAAGTCCTGTGGCAGGTGGGAATGCTGGGGACGGCAGCCAAGGCTGTGCCACCCCAGTTGGTTGCCCTGGGTTTCTGAAAGAGCTCAACCTGCTCCTTGTGTTGCCCAGGTGACCAAGTCCTGAAGGAGCCCGACCGCCCGCTGACCCAGCTGGTGACACTCTCCAGACCAGTCTGTGACCGCCTGTCCCTTGTCCCACAGACAACCAGTCCCAAAGCTGTAAGTGTACCCTGGAGGAGGCTGCAGCTCCTTCCTGCTTCCCATAGAGCTTTACCCTGCATCTGTGTCTTAAATTAAGTTGTAGAAGCTGCTTGTTCTTGGCAGCTGTTCCAGGCACAGTCTGGTGACCAGAGCCCTGCAGTCTGGGGGTTCAGTGTGGTGCAGCACAGACAGGAGATGTGCCAAGTACCTTGAAATCTCCAGACATCCATCTTCCCTGTCTCTGTGGAGGCAGCAGATCAGTGTGTCTTCAAATCATAGATAAGGAAGTGAGGTCTGGAGACTAAGGAATGTGATCGGTGCCCTCAGGGAGCAGAGCAGTGTGTGGAGCTGGGACTGCAGGCAGCTGCCCTCCTCTTGGTTTCTTCTTCCCCACTGGGGGTGATGTGGGAGCTGGTGTCCAGACCGGCTTACCAGCATGGTGGTGGTGTTGGGAGAAGGACTCGGGGAAGCCATCCTCATGCTGTGGAGAGGGGGAAACTGAGGAGCACAACCTCTCTTATTAGCAGGTGTCCAAAGGATGGCTGTGAGGATGGTGAAGAGTCTAGAGGGGAAGAGTGAGAGGTGCAGCAGTGACTTGGTTTGATCAGATGGAGGGAAAGAGACTGAGGTCAGACCTTGTCAGAGGCTGCAGCTCCTCCCAAGGGGCAGCTCTGATCTCTGCTCTCTGTGACAGAGCTAGAACCCAGGGAATGGCTGGAGCTGTGTCAGGGGAGGTTTTAATAGATATTAGATAAAGGTGCTTCTACTGGGCAGTCCAGTCTGGCTGACCAGTCTCCCCAGGGCAGTGCTAGACCTGCCAGAGCTCCAGGAGCGTTTGGACAAGGCTCTGGTTTGCTGTCTGAGGAGATGAACTGTGCACAGACAATACTGGGAGCATGAGGAGAGCAGCTGGTTAACAACCTGGCCAAGCCAGGTACCCACAGGGCTGCTCTCCCTCCACATTTTTTCCTCCTTGTTTGTGTTGCTGTGAAAAGCCCTCAGGACAGATGTGGGTGTCTCCCTGTCTCTGCCCCTGGGCAGGTGGAGGGCACTGGCAGGAGAGCTGAGCTCTGTCTGAGGCTTTCTTCATTCTCAGGTGCCACATCGGTGTCCTGTGGTCACGAAAAGCATCCCTGAGGTTCACCTGGCAGTGCCAGGGCCCCCAAGAGCTGTGCCTGCTGGAGACCCCATGCTGGAGGAGAAGCAGAGGCTGCATGGTGCGGGGGACTGCAGTGATGGTGGCATCCATGTCTATGCTCATCAGAGGCGGAGACACACAGCCCGACCTGTGCCTGCCTCAGAGGAGGTGTGTGAAGTTCTGAGGGTCACAAGGTGGCTTTGGGGTGTTTATTTCTAATGAAGGGAGAGAGGGATTACAAGGTTCATGCTGGAGTTTCAGTTAAACTTACAGAGTCCAAAATGCTTTTTTCTGACAAGCAGTTCTTCCACCAGCACCCTACTTGCCTTGACAGAGGGCCCTGTGTTCAGATGTGGTGACCTTAAGGCACAGGTTTGTCCAGTTGTGTACAGGAAGGGCTCTGGGCCTTATGCCATCCCACAGGTGAGCCCAGCCTGCAAGACAGCCCTGGAAGTGTCCAAGGCCAGGTTAGACAGGGCTTGGAGCAACCTGAGCTATTGGAAGATGTCCTTGTCCATGGCCAGGGGGGTGGAAGTGGAGGGACTTTAAAGCCCCTTCCAACCCAAACCAGTCTGGGATTCTCACAGTGTCCCCAGGTCTCTGGGCATCACTGGGGCTGGATGGGAGAGCTACTTAACTCAGAACCCCTAGCTCCTCCTGCTGCCAGCTTTGACTCTGCCAGGTTAAATGCTTTAAAGTTGTCTCGTCTGACAGGAGAAACCCAAAGCTGCCTCTGTGCTTCAGAGAGAGCCCCATGGAGGGAGGACCCCAGTCTGGCTCTAAGCATGATGGTGCTGTCTGGTTTTCTTTTCCAGGGACTTGTACCAGATCCCATCCTGAAACTGAGAACAATTATTGGCTTTGGAGGATGCAGCACCAAATGGGTCAGTGGCTTGGAGGATCTGGGGAGCTGATCTGTAATTGTGTGACCAGGATGTTTTGGAGGTGTGAAGTGCAGCTGAGTGTGGCACTGCTTGATGTAGAAAATGATCCCAAGGGGGATGGGCCTGAGCATCTGTGATAACTGCTCTGCTGTTAGGATGGTGAATTAAAAATTCATAGGAATTCTTGATTCTTCAAAAAGAATCATAGGATGGAAAACCCCTCTAAAGACATCCATTCCAATTGGTTTTCCCAGGATTCCCAGGCCCACTCATGACCCATGTCCTCTAGTGCCACATCCACATGTCTTTCAAATCCCTCCAGGGATGGTGACTCCACCACTGCCCTGGGCAGCTGTGCCAGTGCCTGACCACCCTTTCTGTGAAGAAATTTTCCCAGTATTCAATCTAAATTTCCCCTGGCACTTGAGGCTGTTTCCTCTTTCCCTGTCCCAGTTCCTTGGGAGCAGAGGCTGACCCTCACCTGGCTGCCCCCTCCTGCACATGGAGTTGTACAGAGCTGAGGCTCCCCAGCTGCTTCTGATCAGAATTGTGCTCCAGACCCCTCGCTAATTTCACACGTTTTTAGCACATAAAACTGGTGCTGCTTTGTTGGAGCATGGAAAGGAAGGGCTGTGTTCTGGATTATTTTTTTGGGACACTGGGCTTTGCTTGTGGTCTGTGTTAGGGTAAAGGAAGGGTTGGTTTGATTCAGTCAGTTCAAGACTGCTATCAATGTTGTTTTCCTTGGATCTGCTGTTCAATAGTAGGGAAGGGACCTTAAAGCCCATCCCATTCCATCCCCTGCCATAGGCAGGGCCATCTCCCACTAGCCCAGGTTGTTCTACACCCCATCCAGCCTGGCCTTGGAGACTTGCAGGGCTGGGGGAGCAGTGTGGCTGTGCTGTGGGGCAGTTCTGGAGCTGTGTCCCCCCTGTGTCGGTGCTGCAGGCTCTATGGACACGGGACAGCACGGCTGTGGTGTACCCCTGCCACGCTGTCATCGTCGCCCTACTCCTCAAGACTGGTGAGCAGAGGTTCTTCCTTGGCCACACAGACAAGGTGAGTGTAGCCCTTGCTGCCCTGATGGCAGCCCTGTCCTGGCACCCTGGTGCCAGCTCCTCTGTGCTTCCTGCAGGTGTCAGCGCTGGCGTTCAGCGGGAGCAGCACCTTGCTGGCCTCAGCACAGACCGGGCCCTGCAGCCTAGGGCGCCTTTGGGACTTCCCCACGGGATCCTGCCTCTGCCTCTTCAAAACCTCCCTGCAGTCTCTCGTGTCCCTCAGGTGTGTGTTCAGCACTGCAGCACAGCAGCTTTTCTGTGCTATTGCTGCGTGATAAAGCACGGATGAATTACAGCTGCCCGTGCTTGTCGCCGATCCTGCTGGCAGCTGGCCTGGATGTGCTGCCAGCTCTCTGCTGGGTTTATCCCTCAGGTCTTGCTGTCTCCCCATCCTCACAACTTGTCCCCTTTTATGCCCTGTGAGGATGAACCCAGGGTACAAGGAGCTGTTTTTCACCAGATCTCTCTTCTTGCAGCTTTTCCCACAGTGGAGCTGTTCTGTGTGGTGTCGGGAAGGATGTGCACAGCAAAACGGTGAGAGCTGACTCTGGACTGAGAGGTTTCCCTGAGAGCTTTTCTCCCAGATTCTGTAGTTATTTTCCAGGCAAACCTTTACTCTTGGCTTTCCTAGGCATGTTCTTGGGTGACATCCCTTTCTCTGCCTAGAGAATACTTTTCCCTTTGCCTGATGCTTGTGGGTGTTCTTCAGCTGCAAGAGAACAAATCCTTTTGGAAGCAGCTGGAGAGACCTGCTGGGTTTGTGCTTTGGGGCTGTTCTATCCCTGGAATGATCCTAGCTAGGACCCAGGCAGAATGATGGGGTTATATCTTTGTTTTAATAGCATTTAGGGCAAGATGTGAAGTGAAATCTTCCAGCTCCAGGCATCACTGTGGGAAGGGATGCCGGGCAGTGGAGCTGCCGCCCAGCTTTGTAGCTGGGGATGACGCAGATCCCACATGTAGCAGTCAAAAATAAACTTGTTCCATGGGACTGGGGGTTTTGTTTTGTCAGTGGAACTGTTTTTCATCCACTGTTTTCATCCTTTAGTGACGACCATCAGCAATTAGCTGTGCCATCACTAAGTGAAGGAAAAACCACCCAGTGCTCTGTGTTTTTCCCAGCATGTGGCAGTGTTCTGTGATCCATGTGGGACTGGGGGCTGGGATCAGTGGGGGGAAAGCACGGTGGGAGAATGGGGTGTTGGGGGAGAACCTCTCCCAAGGTGATGCCTCAGCCCATCCCAGCCTCTGAGGTGATGCTGGGTTTGGTTTTAACACTGTGCTGGAGTGCAGAGCACCTGCCTGCTTTTCTGCAGGCACCTGCCCCTTTGCTTTAGGCAGAGGGTTTGACTCTTGACCCTGGTGATGGGCACTGAGGGGCACACAGGCCTGCCCTGAGCAGTGGACATGTGCTGCCTCCCGCTCCCTCAGCCCTGGGACAGCTCCTGTATCCCAGCAGGCAGAGTTCCTACTGCTCTGTGGATTTTCTTTCCAAGTCTGAGCCCTGTTGCCAGGCAGCCCTGGGATTTAGAATCTCTAATTATGGATTGCAGACAAGGATATTGCCATGAAGCTTTGCTAAGCTGTTGGACTCTCCTAAACCCTGTGTGCAATGGGTTTTATTTCCCTGCTCCAACTCTGTTATCTATATTTTGTGCCCAGCTCTAGAGCAGCTGCTGGAGGAAAAGCTCTTCTGCTGCCAAGGTTTTGAGCAGCTCTCCCATGGTATTTTCTTGCTTCAGATGGTGATGGTGTGGAACACTGCTCAGGTGACCCGTGGTGGAAGTGTGACTGTGCTGGCCAAAGCACACACAGATGTGGACATCCAGGCCATGAAGATTGCTTTCTTTGATGATACCAGGTAGTGTGCTAGGAAGAGAAACTGAAAGTATTGATTCTTAGATATTGGGAAGAAATTGTTCCCTGTGAGGGTTGTGGGGGGGCCCAGCACAGGGTGTCCAGAGAAGCTGTGGCTGTCCCATATCTGGAAGTGTCCAAGGCCAAGTTGGACAGGGCTGGGATAGTGGAAGGTGTCCCTATCCATGACAGGGTGGAACAAGATGAGCTTTCTTCATGAGTCCCTTCACCCAAAACCACTTTTATTGGATAACTCTGGCCTGGCTGGGGGGGATTTGTGGTGCTGTAGCCATCTGGTTGCCATTCCTGTTCTCAGTCCTTGCTGTCAGTGGCCCTTGGGACAGTGCCCTTCCCTCAGGGGCTGGGGAGCCCTGCCCTGGTGCTCAGGCCGTGTCTCCTGGACAGGATGGTGTCTTGTGGCCGGGACAGCATCCGGCTGTGGCGAGTGCGGAACGGAGCCCTGCGCTCGTGTCCCGTGGCGCTGGGCGAGTACCATTCCCTGGACTTCACCGACCTGGCCTTCGAGGAGGGGCCCAGGGACGAGCAGGAGCTGGAGAACCGCACACTGTAAGGGCCTGCCA
Organism: Catharus ustulatus; assembly: GCF_009819885.2. Taxonomy (NCBI): domain Eukaryota; kingdom Metazoa; phylum Chordata; class Aves; order Passeriformes; family Turdidae; genus Catharus; species Catharus ustulatus. The sequence goes on along the minus strand of NC_046236.1, from coordinate 1,701,264 downwards.
CTGTCACCTCTCCTGGGCAGAACCGCAGGAGGGAGCTCTGCACCTCTCCCTGCTTAGCATTCCCCTTCCCCCTCATCCACCAGGCTTTGCTGGGGTTCTCCCTCAAAATACAGCTGCCTTCTGGAGCTGGGAGGGGCTCTCCCCACTCAGCACCTGTCACCTCCCAAAAGGGATTTGGCTGCTTGCAGAACAGCCTCTTTCCTCTTGCCATGCTGCTGTTCTGCCATGTTTAGTGACTCTCTCCCCACCTGAAGCTCTCTGTTGGATTCCTGGGTCAGCGGGAGGAGCCCGGTGCACATCCTTTTGCATACAGACACTTTGTTGTTTTATTTTAATCATCAAAGCCAGACCTTTGTTGCCACCCCATGCTGTCCCACAAAGGCAGAGCTGTCAGCTCAGCCAGCCTGTGGCAGAGGGAGGCTCCTTTCTGGAGTTTATGGCAAGCTTTTAGCTCTTTTGCTAATTTCTGTTCCAAAGGATCAGGAAACCAAATAGGAAGCTCTGACTTATTTGGAGGTGTGTGGAACACTTGGACCCCTTGTTGATCTCTTTTACTACTTGTGAGCCAGGATTGCTTTACACAAACCAGTTGAGCCAAGGGTAAACCAAGGTGGTTTTTTACTAAAAGAAGGCTCTCCTGTTTTTATTTTTTACAGCTTTGTGTGCAGCAGAAGTGGCCATGTGCTGGAGGTGGACTACAAGAACGTCTGTGTGCGGAGTGCACGGCGCCTGCTGCCTGCACAGCCCCGAGGGGACACGGAGGAGCAGGCAGAGAGCAGCTCAGGTGGGAGCCCGGAGCAGGCAAGGAGCAGCTCAGGTGGGAGCAGGGACAGGCAAGGAGCAGCTCAGGTGGGAGCCAGGAGCAGGCAGGGAGCAGCTCAGGTGGGAGCCAGGAGCAGGCAGGGAGCAGCTCAGGTGGGAGCAGGGACAGGCAGGGAGAGGAGAAAACAACCAGGGACCACCTCCACCACCAGTGGGGTCAGAAATCTGTTCAAACCAACCAGTTCTTTACCTGCTGCTGAAGGATTATTTTGGGGTTGATTAGATCATTGCTATTTGCCTCTTAAGGACTGCAAATAATCTTCCTTAGTGCAGCAAAGTAACGTTTTAAGAAAGATTTTAGCATTTTAAATGCTGATTGCACTTTCAGAGAAACACTACTTTTAGAAACATGAGACAAGGTCTTCATTTGCTGATGGGAGGCTTAATGGAGGGATGGAAAAAGAACTAAGATTAACGAAAAAGATGAATTTGGGAATTTTTTCATTATTCAGCTGGTGCAGAACGTTTGAGGAATCTTTGTTGCTCTGCATTAAGTAGACCAAGTTCCAGCTCTTCCATTAACTTGAACAGCGGGAAGAATTCACTTTCTAGTGTGATTGCTGTGATATCTTAAAACTTAGTGCATAGTTTGCTTTGGCAAATTGAACTAATTAATCTATAATGTGGCCTTTGAGAGATGTGCAACTGCAGTTCTCACTTCATGGGCAAGAAGGGGCCCAAAAGGAGATGAAATAAAATCCTTGGTGCCTCCTGGTCTCAGTGCTGGCTCTGACTTATGGCCTTTATAGCTGAATTTAGGTTAGATATTGGAGAAAATTTCTTGACTGAAACTGTGATAAGACATTGAAACAAGCTGCCCATTCTATCACTGGAAATGGTCAAAATGCCTGTGGATGGGCACTTGGGAACATGGGCTAGTTGTGGGATAATGGTTGGACTCAATGAGGTTTCCAAACCTTAATGATTCTATGAATCAAAAGCTCCCTGTTTGTGGATCTATATCTCCCTTCTGCAGAGAGGCTTTGGGACATGGCAGTGAAGGAGTTTGTACCTCAGGCAGTTAATCTGGGATATCCTTTGCTATAGGATCCTGATTGAGGCAAAAATATGGCACGGATAGGAATTTTCTGTGCCTGGCAAGAGTTTCACAATGGTAAGGAGGAGTTTGGAGCCCTGAAAAGGGCTGGCTGAGACCCTTCAGCCTGTTCTGCCAGTCACTGTGGGCTTCTTGCATCCTCCTCAGGCTCCAGCTGGGTATGGGTGGACTACTAGACTCAGCTTTTGGATAGGCCCCCCTCTCAGGTTGAGTTTTCTTGCTTCACCTGTATAAGGAGGTGGTGTTTTTTGGGTTTCCAGGCCCTGGGATTGCTATAAACAGTATCAGCATGTCCTCGACCTTCTGTGCCACAGGATCAGAGGATGGCTACATGAGGCTGTGGCTGCTGGACTTCTCAGCTGCTGTCTTAGAGGCAGGTGAGTAGAGGTGGGAGTGGTGCTTCCGAGCTCCACATCTGCTGCTCCGCATCCAGAGCTCCACTGCCACAGCTCCCACAGAAATCCTCAACAGTGAGGGCTGTGTTATCTGTGCTGCCTCCAGGGCTGGCTGCCTTGGAAATGTTCAGTGGCAACTACTCACATTTATCATAGGAGAAAGGCAGGATCTCCTGGGAGAGAATAGACTCTCCATCTTGATTTTTGTGCCCTTCTAGCCATGGCTCGTCTGTCCATGAAAAATTAGGGAAGAAGTTGAGCAGTGCTTGATTGTTTTGATTGTTTTTGAACCAATCATCATTACAGAAGAGCCTGGGGCTGTTAGGAAGGGCAGAGACTATTCTCTCTAGGCTGTCACTAAACTCAGAAGCATTCAAACACCTGCAAGCATTCAGTCTTAAGGTCGTAGGCTGCTCGTTCCTGTGGCATTGCTTTCCTAAATGTGGGCCTGCAGCTGTGTTCCAGCTGCTCCTTTCCCAGAGGATTTGTTGACTCCTGTGTCTTTCTCCAGAGCATGAGGCTTCAGTGAGTTCTGTCTGCATCAGCCCAGACAGCCACAAAGTCCTGTCCACGACAGCTTCTGGGAATCTGGGCTACCTGGATATCCAGGCCCAGGACTACAACACGCTGATGCGCTCTCACAAGGACTCTGTGCTGGGCTTCTCAGTGGAGAGCAAGTGGAAGCAGATAGCAACAGTGTCCCAGGACAACACCATTCGAGTGTGGGACCTCACCTCCAGGCAGCAGGTGGGGGACACAAGAGGCAGGTGGTGTCTTGTGTGTTAAGAGTCTCCCTGGTGTCTGTTTGATCCAATTATCAAAGCCCCACAGTTCAGGAGCCCTCCCTGAAGCGTGAGGGGTACCATGGGCAAGAGACCCTTTGGAAGTACAGAGTTCTGAGGTATTGTAAGACAAAACTATTTCCTTTTCCTGCATCTTTAGAAGGTTGCTTTTTAGCACAAACCATAACACCTAAGGGCTGTCTAAATGGCCAAAGACCCAGGACTTCACTGGGCTTTGGATCCATCCAAGCAGGAGCAGGGACATGCTCATGGTGGAGATGAGCATGGTGGAGATGTGAGGCTGACCACTTGTTGGGTCCGGCTGCAGCTCCAGTCTTCCTCATCTTCATGCCTGTGGTGTCTCTTCCCTGCAGCTGTATGACTTTTCAGCTGCAGAGGAAACTCCATGTACTGTGACCTTCCACCCCTTCTGGAAGATCCTGGCCTGTGGCTTTGACAGCGGGGTGGTGCGGACCTTCAGCCTGGCTGCCTCTGACCTCCTGCTGGAGCACAAGTGAGTGAAGTGGGAGCTGCATGGGGTCTAACTGCGTGTCCTAGTGATGAGACAGAGACACAGTGACAGTCGTGGAGCTCCACAAGCCTCAGGTGCCAGCTGCGTTTGGGACAGATCCTGCTGTGCTGAGGCTCTGGGTGGTGAAAGCCCAAGTTGTGAAAGCCGTGAGGGCTTTCCTTGTGACTTCCCAGTGGACAGCAGTAGGAAAGAGCTTGTCCTAGAGGGCAGCTGGGCAGGGAGCCCTTATGAGCCTCAGTGTGGGATTTGGAGAATGGTCCAGGGAGAGGGAGCAGGCTCCATCCAGGGTGGAGCATTGCTCTTGCTGCTCCGTTTCCCAACAAGTTGGAGTGTTGGTTGTCCTGGCTGCTACAGGGGTGAGCACAGCGGGGTCCTGCTCTGTTCCTGGCTAATTCATTCTATTGGGTTCTTCACCATGTTACACTCAACGTCACCACTGTTCCCTCTGTCTGTGAGTCCTTTTTCTCTTCACTTTTTCCATGTTTTCTGCCCTCTTTCAGGCAGCACCGCACTGCGATCACTGGGCTGACCTTCTCTCCAGATGGCAATTTTATGTTCAGCTCCTGCTTACAGGGAACTCTGGCTCTGTACAGCTTGGTGGCAAGGAAAACCCAGGTTCTGAGAGTTCTGGGTAAGACTCTAGGGTTGAGGTTGCCTTTCTTCTTTTCTTTGTATTAGCACAAAAATCCTGACACCAGAGCCAATCCAGCCTCAGCCTGCTTGGAGTGATATTTTCCAATGAACTTCTTGAGCTTTGTCATTTCCCCCTGCACTGGGGACTGCTGAGGCACCTCCAGTCCTGGGGTCAGTTCTGGGCCCTCACAACACTGAGAGGCTGGAGTGTGTCCAGGGAAGGGAACAGAGCTGGGGAAGGAGCTGGAGCACCAGGAGAGGCTGAGGGAGCTGGGAAAGGGGCTCAGCCTGGAGAGAAGGAGGCTCAGGGGGAACCTTCTGGCTCTGCACAACTCCCTGACAGGAGGGGACAGCCGGGGGGTCAGGCTCTGCTCCCAGGGAGCAGGGACAGGACAAGGGGAAACAGCCTCAAGTTGTGCTGGGGGAGGTTTAGATTTGATCATGGGAAAATTTCTTCATGGGAAGGGTGGTCAGGCACTGGCACAACTGCCCAGGGCAGTGATGGAGTCACCATCTCTGAAGGGATTTAAAAGCCATGTGGATGTGGCACCTGGGGACATGGGTTAGTGGACTTGTTGATCTTAGAGGGCTTTTCCAACCTTAATGATTCTGTGATTTCTGTTTGTACCTTCTGTGTGAGCAAACCCCACTGACTGCCAGCACTTCCCTACCTGTCGTGGTTCAAACCCTCTCATCCTGCTGGTGTGATGATTTCATTAATGTACTGGGGTCACAGAGATTATTCATGCCCAAGCTCTGACTCTTTCCGTTCTGTGCATGTGCAATTTAATTTGTTTGAAGTGGGTTGTTGCCCTAATCCTGCCTGCAGCAGAGCTGCTCTGTGCTGGTGAATGAAGCTGGTGGAGAGCTGGAGGCAGGGCACAGGCAAGGCAGTTTGGAAAAATTAGTGTCACATTTGATGTACACTTTGGAAATGAGTTGTGACAGCACAAGCTTGGGCAGGGAAAGGGAACTCTCATTTTTTTACAGTGCAATATTGCACAAAGAGGAGAAACCTGCCCCAGGAAGTGTGTAGGAAGAGGAACAGGGGTTGGAGGAATCAGGGAATTAATCCAAAATCACCCAGGTTTGATGTCAGTGCTGCAGCTTCAGCTGTACCTTCACGTGGTGACTCTGCTCTGAAACTGTGTTTGCTGCCTGGTCACGTTCCAGGGACAGAACAGTGGAATTGTGGTCATGGAATAAATATAGAGGATTGCTGTAATTTCTGTGATTTTCAGACCTCTGGGTCTCTCTGCCCTCTGGACTGACATCAGTGTGGTGTTCAGCACTGACCTCATTCTGCTCTGGGTTCAGACACCCAGGCTGCAGCTGAGATTTTGCAGAGTTCCTCATCACAGCTTCTTGCAACACTAAAAAATAAGCCCTAAAATCAATTTTATTCCTCTGACTTTGTTCTGCTCTCCTTGAAAATGCTGCTTGTTCACTCAGGCAACAAGCTGTGCATCTCAACCTTTTTTTTGAGGTGGTTCACTGCACATTCTGGCTGTGTAAGAAAAATTGGTAGCATCTCCTACAGTACAGGTTGCTTTTTTTCTTAGGCTGCAGGAGAAGCTGCAGTTGCTGCTCAGCAGCACCATCAGAGTGGGCTTTGCTCCTCCTCACACTCTCTTTGTTCCTCTCACTCTGTGTCCCCCAGGCAATGTGGTGGCCAGGGATGCTGGCAGTGGCGTGGACACTCTGGTGGTCAGCGGGGACAGTCGCCTGCTGGCCTTTGTGGGGCCCTCCAAGTACATCGTGACAGTGATGGAGGCCTGCTCACTCGATGAGGTACCCAGCAGGCTGCCCTTTGCTCCTGGGGACAGGGGTGTCCCCTGGAAACTCCACAGGCAGCATCCAGGCAGGTGGATCAGGGCATTGCCTGTTTTCCCTTCTGTGAGACAGAAATAAAAAATTCAAGGATTCTTCTACTCATGGCTTCATTCCCCTCTAGAAAGATAATTTGCAGAGGTGCTGTGGAGATTGTCAGCTCTCACCTCTCTCTTGACCTGCTCTCCTGAGCATCACCTGGACCTGCAGCGCCTCATTAAGTGGGAAGGGAAGGGTCCAGGGGACTCCATAGCCTGGTGTTAAGAGCATGGGAGCAATCCTGAGGCTCCTGCAGTGGTTGTTCAGTGGCTCTTTGTTCCACAGCTGCTGAGGGTGGACATTAGCATCCTCGACCTGCACAGCACCTGCACTGTGTTGGACTCTGCAGTGAAGGTCTGCTTTGGTCCTGTGCTTCAGGGTGAGCTCCTGGTATCAACTTCATCCAATAAAATCCTTGTGCTTGATGCAAAAACTGGACGACTGGTGCGAGAGGTAGGACTCTGAAATTCGTCTGTGAAGTCTTCTGTGGGGGCTGGGCACTTCATGTCTCCTTGGGAGGTTAAATGGGAGCAACACCTCCTCCTGGAGCTCACAGACTTCAAAGAAGCACAGGTGGGACGCCTGCAGCTGTCCCAGTGTGCTCGTGCTCAGGGTGAGCCTGAGCTTGTCCTCATTTTCTGCCCTGTCACACTGCTGTTCTCTTGCTGAAGTGTAAATAAGGATATAAACCAGCTCAGCTAAGGCTGCTGGTGCCATTTCTTGTCCTCAGGTGTCCCCTGTGCACAAGCTGACCTGTTCCTCCTTGGCACTGAGCAAGGATGGCCAGTACCTGCTCACTGCTGGTGACAAGGTCATCAAAGTGTGGGACTACCGGATGCGCTTCAACATCAACTTCCAGGTACTGCCCCCACAGGGAGGGCAGGGGGTGGTGCTGCACTGCTGAATCCTCAGAGAAGAGAGCAGCAAGTGGGCCCTGTATGACTTTGCCCAGTGTGCCCAGTCCCAGTTTGCCCAGCAGAGAAATGCAGCCACGATCCCACATTGTAACAATGCCTGGCAGTGGGCACAGGCTGGGGCTGCCAGTGCACCTCAGTGAGACCCTCTGTGAAGGACAGAGGTATGTGATAGCTCTGTTTTAGGGACAGGGCCAGGTGGAGAGGAAAATGGTTCACCCAAGGCTTCAGAGGCAGGATAAGACTTAGGACTCTTCAGCTTTTGCTTCCTTCCCCAAATGAGTGTGTTGGAGGTTGCCCCCAGGTTGATCAGCCTGTAGGTGTGATAGTGTCCTAGTTTGGAGGACAGGTGTCTGCTGAGAAAGGCAGGAGCTTCTCTTTGAAATGGAGAATGTAAACCCCCTTCCTCCAAATGATTATGGTTTTGAAATCAAGGGGCTCTCAGGCAAAAATACGGGAATTAGGAATAACAGTTCTTTAATAGGGAAATTAAAATAGAAATACAGTACTACAAAGAAACAAACTGCAAACCCTGACAAAGTCAGAGTACAGCCTGGCACCCTGTCAGGCAGGGTGTTGGTGGCAGTCCCATTCCATGGTGGCTGGATCCTCCTGCAGTGACAGATGTGGCTCAGTTGAAGCAGTGGTCCTGTAGAAAGGGTGCAGTTTTCCTCCAAAGGTCCGGTGATGATGTGGAGAAGTCTGGTTTTCCTCTGAAATCCAGTGGAAAAAGGGCTCTCTTGGTGTCCCAAAATCTCAGTTTTTATCTTGGTAAGAAAGGCTTGGCTCTTCCCCCTGGCTGGAGCATCTCCCCATGGAAGGCAGTAATTTTATCAGTAACACAGTGGGACTCAGTGGGCCATTAGCAGAAGATACCTCCCTGGAGGAAGGATGGGTTGTGCAAAGATAAAGAACAATGCCCTGCCTGGTTTCAATGGATGGCCCATTAGCAGAATATCTCCCAAGGAGATAAGGATCACTGCCCCACCTGGTCTCAACAGATGGTGATAGAATAGATACTTTTCATCACATCCTGTGTTGCAACCCAAGACAGATAGATCCTCTTCTGGACCTTCTGCTGAGGCCTGTAGACCCTGGCTGTGCAGGACAGGGAGTGGAGTAACCCCATCCTGACAGGACAGGTGTTGATGGGGGATTCAAGGCGTGCTCTCTCCCAGGTGTTCATCGGCCACTCAGAGCCTGTGCACCAGGTTGCCTTCACCCCAGACCAAGAGCACGTCATCAGCGTTGGGGATGCCATCTTCCTCTGGGATTTCCTAGCTCCACCTCCAGTCAGGTCATCCCCAGGCAGGTAATGGTGCTGGGCAGTGCCTTGCCTGTGTCCCCTTTCCATGCCCCATCCCTGTGTGACTCCAGTCTCCTCACCTTCCCAGGGCTCATTCCTGCACATCCACTCTGCTGCTGAGGTCAGGTGAGTTTGCCTCTTCCCATGAGTTGTGCTGGCAGCTTTTCCAGAGGGTAGGGATTTGTGGGGGATGGTTCCTTCCCTGAAGGAGTCATGTAGTGGGGGGCAAACCAGCTAATTAGCTTTGAAGGACAGTCTCAAATTAATTGGCACTCCTCAGTCTGCCTAGATGGGGTTGTTCTGAGCAGAGCCATTCTGGGCTTTCTGGTAGATTCTCAGCTTTTACCTTCTGTCTTTCTCCGCCTCCATCTCCTCTGTCTTCTTTCTCCTGCATTGTCCCTTCCTCTCTGTCCCTCTCTTAAAACACAGAGAAGTGGCTTCTATGGAAGCTGGAAAACTGAGCTTGGAGGTGTCACCATCCAGAAGGATGAGAGAAACATGGGGGGAAGGAAGTGACACCAAGCCTTTTCCTTTCCCAGACAGCAGTAGTGAGGAGCCCAAGGATATCTCTGACACACCTCGGCAGACAGTGCCTCTTCCATCACTGTCCTCCCCACCATGTTTGGATATCAGCTCTGCCCACCCAGCAGGATTTCAGAGTAAGAGGAACTGCTTGTGGGAAAGGGGAAAAGTAACCCCATTTTAGGAAAAACTTGCCTAGTACATCAGCATCCTTGGAGCCATCCCTATCTGTAATCCCTTCTGGCAGACTGACAGACCAGTCTGCAATTCCTTCCCCTGATCTGGGCAAAGTTGGGGTTCAGCACCTCTATCCTCTACTCTCCTCCATACTCAGCTGCTGGCATAGCTTCTCTGTGCTGAACACCTTGTTGGTCACTCCTAATGGGAATTGTCTGTTTTGCCCTCCACCCTAACAACTGGACTGTTCCACAGAACAGGGGAATGACACTGCCAGAAGTCAAGGGGTCAGGCACATATGAACTGATCCTGAAGGACATGGATGGCTCCATCTTCCCACTGATTTTTCTCCCCAGGTATCTTCTCTGAGTCGGACAGGGAGGAGGAAGCAGATCTGCCAGGCAGCAGCAGGAAGGTGGCAAATGGGCACAAAGATGTCTCAGTCCTTGTGGTGGAATCAGATGGGAATGAGAAGCCTGTTGTGAGGCCCACAGTGGGGCAGGAGAGCCCAAGGTCTCCTGAAAAAACAGCAAATGGTAAATCAGGGGTATTGCCACTTTGTACAGAGCTGCAGACCTGCATGGCAGCTTGGTCTATTCCCCAAAACCAAAGAAAGATCATTATTGTTATGGGGCAGAGAGACTCAGACACGTGCTGTGAGGTGAAAGGCAGCATGTTCCTTAGGAGTTTTCTCTTGGACATGATCTTCCAAGGGAAGTCAGTAATGAGGGAAGTTCACACTGATCCCTAAAACTGCTCGTTTTTTGGCTGTTCCCCTGCTGCTGCTTCTGGGCACACCAGAAGCCTGTCTTCAGCCTGGAGCCAGTATCATCTCTGAGTGGCACATCCCATTAAATCCAACTGCAGTTAAAGCTCCCAATGGCTCTATTAATAGCTGCAGAGCCTGGGAGCTGCAGCGGTGTGTGGTGATCTGCCAGGAGCAGGCAGCTGCCAGCGCTCAGCCCCAGCAGCACTTGTTGGAAAGCCTCAGGATGAAACTGCCCCCAATGCTCCTGGAGCTGTGGGGCTCATGGTTTCACTGGGATGCCTGGAGCATGAGGTGTGGGTGTCCTTGGGCTGTTTGCAGTGTGGTGTGGCTGAGTGGGGAAGGAGCTGACCCAGGGAATGGCTGGAGCTGTGTCTGGGAGGGTCAGGCTGGATGTCAGGAAAAGGTTCTTCCCCCAGAGGGTGTTGGGTGTTGAGCAGGCTCTCCAGGGAATGGGCACGGCTCCCAGAGCTCCAGGAACACTCCAGGATGCTCTGAGGCACAGGGTGGGATTGTTGGAGTGTCTGTGCAAGGCGAGTGATCCTTGTGGGTCCTTTCCCACTTGGGATATGCCACATGTGACACTGCACTTTGATTTTTGCTTGTGTTGTTAGCATGTGCACAGCACCTGCATATAAGCAAGCCACAGCCTGGGTGCTGCTCCCAAACCCTTTCCAGGACTTTTCTCCTTTGTGTGGCAGAACCCAGGAAGGGGACCAAACCTCCCAAGTCCCGGTGTTCCATCCGCCCAGATTCCTACCGGCATTTCACTCCTCACTTCAAGGCATCAGTGCTCCCCCAGGTGAGAGTTGTGCTGGTTACCAGGTGGAGAACAGGCATTTTGGGGCTAGGGTAGGTGGATTTTCCAAATTGTTTCCATTTTGTTCTCTGTTGGAAAGCAATTTGGGAAATAGACCCCTAGGCTGATGTTCAGTGAGAAATCCTAACATTAATTCCCTGTTCTCTACATATAACTCTTCTCAGACTCGTAAAAAGTGAGTTGTGCTCAACTCTTTTGGTGTTGCCCAAATCTCCATACATTTTTATTCAAAAAGCATGGAAGTGGCATGTGTTATTGAGAGTGAAAGACGAGTGAGCAATGGAGTGATTCATTGTGCTCCCATATTTGCGAGCAGCTGCATTGGCAGAGCAGGCTGGGGAAGGCAAATCCATGGAGTGTAGTGAGGAAAGACACGGCACAGCTCCTGCTCTGTTAATAAACACAGCAGGAATAAAACAGAAACTTAACTCAGCCCTTCCCTCAGCCCTGCTGCTACTGCTGGGAGAACAGCCACATCCAGATTTCTCCCCCAAACCTCTCCTCTGTCCCTCCACCTGGTAGCATTTTTCTCCCAGTTCCCTTTCTATTGAAATATCTGCATCCCAAGTCAGCCAAACCCATGCAATTTTTTCCCAGCAGGATTAGCAGCTACTCCTCAGCTGGGCATTTGTTGCCAGCCTGTTTTGTGCCCCATCTGAAAGCATCTATGCCTGGCTGTGCTGGGGCAGTTCTCTTTTGTTAGGGAATATTATTTGTCTCTTCCGTTACAGAATTGAGTGAGTGTTGACATGGATCTGTGTGGGATGTGTGTTTGAGGACACTCACTTTTTCCTGTGTGGGTGTTGATGCACCTGACCAGACCATTCTTACAGAGTTTATTTTAAGCCAGTGTCTGTTTTTCTTGCAGAGTTTCTTGTCTCCTCCAGCGGGCAGTGAGGTGCTGAAGCTGAAAGCAGTGATCGGCTACAATGGGAATGGCAGAGGGAATATGGTGTGGAACCCAGATACAGGTACACTGGGAATGCTCTGGAGTGGTGGGATGTGTTGCCAGAGAAGCTGTGGCTGCCCCTGGATCCCTGGCAGTGTCCAAGGCCAGGCTGGACAGGACTTGGAGCAGCCTGGGACAGTGAAGGTGTCCCTGCCTATGACAGGGGTGGAATGAGATGAGCTTTAAGATCCCTTCCAACCAAACCCACGAGTGATTCTATTCTGTGATTCTAGGGGTGTATACTGAGTGAAGTTATGATGTTCTGACTGTTGGGTTGGGATCTTTGCTTGAACATGGGTTCTTTGTGTTGGTAAAATCCAGTAGCTCTTTGCTGTTGGCAAGCTTTAGTTGGTGGGGCAGACTGAGGCTCCAGTTGTTGAGTGGACAGAGCAGGAGGGAAGCTCACAAAGCCCATCCTGCCTCCTTTCTCCAGCTGAAATGATGCCCAGCAGCTCTGCTTTACTCAGGTTAGGGAAAGTGAGATTTCACCCTGCTCCCAACCTGCTGCTGCTGAGCTGCATCAGAGTGTCAGCTTTTACGTATTAATGAATCATAGAATTTTCCACGTGGGCTGTGGTGGGGGCTGTATGTGCAGCCTTTCCATGAAAACATCCCCTCTCCTCCCCCTCCCCTGCCAGGCTTCTTCGCCTACTCCTGTGGCTGCGTCATCGTGGTTGAAGACCTGCACTCGGGCTCCCAGAACCACTGGCTGGGCCACGCCCAGGAGATCTCCACACTCGCCCTCAGCCACCATGCCCAGGTAGGAGAGGCTGCTGCTGCCCCAGGCCAGGGCTTGTCCCTGTCACTTTGCAATCCCACAGCCTAAAATCCCATTTGTCTGTTACTCCTTCTGCCTGGAGGCTATGGAAGTTATTTTGGAGTCAGCTAGCTATCTGATGTGCTGGCTCAGTGTGGGCTGGAGAATGTCCAGAGAAGGAACAGAGCTGGGGAAAGGGCTGGAGCACAAGTCGCATGAGGAGCAGCTGGGAAGGGTTCAGTCTGGAGAAAAGAAGGCTCAGGTGGGACCTTCTGGGTCTCCACAAGGAGGGGGCAGCTGCCAGGGGTCAGGCTCTGCTCCCAGGGAAAGGGATAGGACAAAGGGAAACAGCCTCAAGCTGTGCCAGGGGAGGGTCTGGTTGAACATCAGGAAGAATTGCTCCGTGGAAAGGTGTTGGAAGAGTCTGCCCAGGAGTGGTGAGGTCCCCATCTCTGAAGGTGTCCAAGGAATGACTGGATGTGGCACTCAGTGCTCTGGGCTGATGACAAGGTGGGGATCAGACACAGATTGGACTCCATGGGCTGGGAGATCTTTTCCAACCTCAGTGATTCAGTGATTCTATAAAGGCTGTTCTCTTCCTCTGGGTGATGCTGCCTTTCCCTCCTGCCATCAGCTGAATGGTTGTTTCTCAGTGAATTCTCCATTTGCCAACCACATCCCTTTAATGTGGGACTGAAAAAACTGTTAAGGCTAATGAGCATTGTCTAATTACTTACACATTGCTCTGTTAGGTTCTTGCCTCTGCCTCAGGGAAGAAGGATGGAGACTCCCACTGTCAGATCTGCATCTGGAGCACCCAGGATGGGGCCTGCACAGCAGAGCTGTTCCACCATGAGACACAAGTGCAAGTCATGGCATTCTCCTGGGATGACAGGTTCCTTGTCACCATAGGTGAGCACTTCTGTAACAGCAGCTGTGGGTGCAGGGGTGCACCCCAGAGCAGACGGCTCATGGCAGGAGGGTGCTGTGAGCACCAAATACCTGCCAGATGTGCAGCAGGCTCATGGGTAGAAGGCTGGTCTGGGGTGTCCTTGGGACAACAGGAAATGCAGCAGTTACAGCTTTGTTCTCCTGACTTACTGGTGCTTCTTAAACCCCCTGTAAATGGTTTGTGGTTGCTATTTATAGTGTGCGAAGGGAAAAGCCTTCTTCTGGACTTGTTATTGCTGCCTAGATGGACTTGGACAGAAGTAGCCAGGCTCCCAACTGTGAGGCTCCTGCCAGGCAGGCATGCCAGCACAGGATGGATGCTCAAGCTGTCTGTTTTGTTCAGGCAGGGAACATTTAAAGGACAACATGCAATTAGGAAGCTTTTGTTTTGCATGAGAGGGGACCTGTGGAGCAGGCAATACACTCACTCCAGGCTGGTGAGGCTGCCTTTGGAAAGAAAAGCAGGCTTTGCTGGAGAGAAAGGGAGCTTTGTGCTGTTCAGGGAGCAGTGTGGGAGAGGACCTCTCTTCCTCCAGCTCTGGTCTGGGCTGCAGGGGAGGGAAAAGCTGAAAGTTTCCACAGAGCTTGTGGAGCTGCAGAAAGGCAGCAGGAGAGCACTGTCCTCCTGAGCTCTCTGGAAGCTTGGGAATTTTGCTATTACTGAGGCCAATGCTTTCTGCTCCCACCCAGCTGTGGTGGCTTCCATGGAGGTCAGCTCCCACTTCAGCTGGAACCTTGGCAAAGATGACATCCTGTTCTTTGCCAAGACAGAGTTAGCCCTGAATGCCCAGTGTCACTGCAGAGTTTGTGGTGTGCAACAACTCCTAAGGATGGAGGAACAGCAGCAAAACTGCTGCCTGCTGCAATCCCAGCCCTGGCTGCTCCAAATGACTCCACTGCCAGGACAGGTTTGCTACAACCTCCAGTGTGAAGTGCTGGGCCAGTTCTGTCTGTCCTTAACTTGGGCAAGCATCTCTCGTGTCATACAGTTTGTGCTGAGCACAGAAGGAGTTGTGTCCATGCCTGAAATGGTGTTTGGGACAGTTTGTCTCCCAACAGCTGGATGAGGGAGTGGCACAGTTGATGTGTGTGTGCTGTGTGGATGCTTGTGAGCATCCTGGGGGAGCAGAATTCTTCCTCCTATCTTTCCCCTTCTCCTTAGGGGACTACAGTGACCAGACCATGGCTCTGTGGAGCACCCACACCTATGAGCTCGTGCTTTCCACTTGTGTCTCAGAGCCTCTCCACGATGTGGCTTTTAGCCCTGTCTCTCACCAAGGCCTGGCCTGTGTGGGGAGGGGAGCTGTGATGTTCTGGTTGTTGGAGCAGCAGGGAGCTGCTGTCAGACCCAAGGTAAACCTTCCTTTTACCTTTTAAGGTTTATTTTCAGCATCTCTGACTTATTTTCCAAGCCCCTGATGAAACCTCTGTAAGAGCTGATGATTTCTCTCAGTGAGGTGATATTGACTGTGCACAAGCAGCTTTTGGTTGTATTTGGGGCATTAACTGCAGGAATTGAGAGGAGGATTTTTTTTTTTTCTCCTAATGCATCTAAGCATGTTCATTCCCTTTGACATTTCTGGTTTTTGTGCTCTGGCAGATTCATCGAGCCCCTGCCCCAGATGTGCTGGGGCTGGTGGAGATGACATCTCTGTGTTACGGTGCTGATGCTCTCCTTTACACTGGCACCAACTCAGGCCAGATCTGTGTGTGGGACACAGAGACCAATTCCTGCTTCATGACATGGGAGGCTGACGAGGGCGAGATCGGTGGGTGCAGTGTCGGGGCTGTAACAGGGATTGTGCTGGGAAAGAAGTGATCAGCTTGCAGGCTTCCCATTTCAGCTGGGCTTGGAAAACCAGTTCACTGTGTTGGATGCAAGATGTGGGGGGAGCAATGGATCTGTGACCTGGGTTTCCTGGGGGCTTCATAGAATCATTAAGGTTGGAAAAGGTCTCTGAGATCATCAGGTCCAACCATTAACCCAGCACTGCCAGGTCCAGCATTAAACATGTCAAACATCCACAAACTGTTTGAATCTTTCAGGGATGATGAGTCCACCACTGATCTGGGCAGTCTGCCAAAGCACCTACAGACTTCTAGTCTGTAAAACAGTGTTGGGCTGTAGAACCCTCCCACTTTCCTGCCCACGTGGCTGTCAGGAGCAGCCTTGGAATGATGACAGGTGCCCTTCCTCCCCAGGGGTGCTGGTGTGTCGGCACAACCGGCTGGTGAGTGGCAGCAACACCAAGCGCATCCGCCTGTGGTCTGTGGCCACCGTGCAGGAGCTGAGGCTGAAAGGGCCCAATGCCAGGTAGGAGCTCATGGCCCCTTACCTGGCAGCCCCCAGGACTGTCTGAGAGTGGCTTTTCACAGACAGACACCACATGCAACCATGCTGCTCCTGCTACTCTGCATCCTTAGCTTTTTCTCTCCGTGCTGTGACTGCTGATTCTTTCTGTCTGGATCTTTTCGCTGAATTTTTGCCACAGGTAGCTGAACCCTCTTAATTAGTGAAAGTGGGTATTTATTGTGCCTGAAGTTTGTGTCAGTGGTTTGTAGAATTTAGGAGAATTAGGGAAAATACACTGACTTTGTTTCTTCTCTCATGCTATTGCATGCCCTGTTTTTTTTCTTTCCTATAAAAAGATGGTTGAAGTGCAAATCACAGAATCATAGAATGGTTTGGGTGGGAAGGAACCTTCAAGACAATCCCATTCCAACCCTCCCTGCCATGGGTGGGGACACTTTTCACTATCCCAGGTTGCTCCAAGCTCTATCCAACATGGTCTTGGATACTTCCAAGGATGAAGCAGCCACAGCTTCTCTGGCCACCCTTATGCCAAGGCCTCCCCACCCTCACAGAAAGAATTCCTTCCCCATATCCCATCCAACCCTGCCTTCTGTCAGTGGGAAGCCCCTCATGCTGTCACTCCAGGCTCTTGTCCCATGTCCCTGTCCAGCTCTCCTGGAGCCCCTTCAGGCCCTGAAAGGGGCTCTGAGCTCTCCCAGGATGAACAGCCCCAGCTCTCCCAGTCACTGTTCCATGGACAGGAGCCCCTCATTGAACTGGTTCATCACAAAGTTGGATTTAAAGCTGGCAGAGTGGCTATTCCAACCTCTGAACCAGTCCTTCTCCCACCCTGCCTTCCTCTAGGTGTGGCTCAGTCCTGCTGGAACACGAGATCACCCTGGATGGGACGATTGTGAGTGCAGCCTTTGATGACTCCCTGGAAATGGGAATTGTGGGCACCACAGCAGGGACCCTGTGGTACATCAACTGGGTGGAGAGCACCAGCATCCGACTCATCAGCGGCCACAAGAACAAGGTCAGAGAGCTGGGCCTGCTTTGAGATTTGCTGTTGCTTCAGGGTATCTTTCTGCTACAGAAGAAAAGGTTCAGATGGTAGGAGAGAAGGTGTTTCATGACAGCTTGCAGTGCACCTTGCCTGGCCCTACCTTTGGGGTTAGGTTTACTGTACACAGTGCCTGGTCCTGCCTTTGGGGCAGGGTTTACTCTTTCCCATGATTGGTAAGGTTGGAAAAGAGCTTTAAGATCATCAAATCCAAGCACCAACCAGCATCACCATGACATTCACCATTAAACCATGTCCCCAAGTGCCACATCCACACATTTTTTGAGCACTCTCAGGTATGGTGACTCCACCACTGCCCTGGGCAGCTTGTGCCAGTGCTTTACAAGCCTTTCTGTGAAGAAATGCTTCCTAATATTCAATCTAAGTCTTCTCTGGTGCAAGTTGAGGATATTTCCTCTTGTCCTGTTAGCCCAAAAGCAAAGCTCTGCACCTTCATTTATGTTTCCTCTCATTTGGTGTCTCCCATGAGCAGAATCCTGGGGGATGAAGGGACAGGGCAGCTGAAGAAAGAAGTTAAAAAGCAATAGATGTACTCTGGGCTGTGGCACCCACAGAGCCCCTGTTCTCTGCCTTTTCCCTGGAGCAGGTGACCGAGGTGTGCTTTAGTCCTGACGAGAGTCACTGTGCCACGTGTGGAGAGGATGGCAGTGTGAGGATCTGGGCTCTGGGCAGCACAGAGCTGGTGGTGCAGTTCCAGGTGCTCAACCAGGTAATTGTTTGTGGTACATCAGTCCCTTCCTCTTGGCACAGGGAGGTGTCCCCTGTGTCACCGGGTCTCTGGCAATTTCCTTGCAGAGCTGCCAGTGCCTGGCCTGGAAGCCTCGTCCCGTTGGGGTGTGGCCTTGTCCTGGTGAGAGCCAGCACGTGGTGGCAGGGTACAGTGATGGCACTGTCCGTGTGTTCAGTGTTTCCAGGACAGAGATGGAGCTGAAAATGCACCCCCACGCTGCTGCACTGACAGCAATCACCTACTCCACTGATGGTGAGGCTGCCTGAGGTGACTGGGGACGTGTGACCTCGGGGAACGTGGCTTGGTGCTGCCTGGGTTTACTCTGACCTCCAGCTGCTCTGTGTCCTGGCCACCTGCCCAAAACCCCAGGGCCAGGGAGAGCCACAGAACTCGTCTCAGTGAGCTCTGGTGACTCTGCCAGCTGAGCACATGGTGGGTGGGACATGGGAGGTGCATTGGCTCTGGGATAGCCAAGGGATTTGGGTACAACAAACACCTTTGTTTTATGAGCTACTCTTCTTTGGTGTGGAGGTTTAATGGGTGTCTCTGAGACATCTCATCATTCCCAGCCCTTGACTGGGATGTTCCCAGACTTTCACAGTGTTTAAGAACACTGGTATCCCATTGTCTTGGACCTTTCTCCTCTGACCTTTTTCTTCTCCTACAAGAAGTGTCCCATTCTTTTCTTTGCCAACAGGGGAAATGATCTTATCAGGGGGCAAGGATGGGATAGTGGCTGTCAGCAGCCCTCGCACTGGGATGACCATCCATGTCCTGGCTGACCACAGAGGCTCCCCCATCACTGTTCTGCAGTGCACCAGGAAGCAGGTGAGACCTCAGGAGCGAGTCCAGTCCCCACATGTCACTGCACAGCTCTGGGAAGCAGCATGGTCAGCAAGTTTGCTTTGGTGTCCCTTGCTTTTCCTCTTTGGAAATCTCCCTCCATCCCCTCCAGCAACTTCTGATCAGTTTTTTTCCAGAGATATATTCAGTAGAATAAAGCTCCCATGTGTTGCAGGTGCAGCCTGAGTGAGGCTGTGCCTGCAGGGGGACCTTTGGTGGCAGCTGTTGACACCCTGCACGCTGGTGTGACTTGAGCCTGTGCCACAGGCTCTTGGTGAGCAGCACCCCTCAGGAGCAGTCCAGGCTGTGAGCTTGCAGCTCCTGTGTCCCCAGAAAGGCTCTTTGGCAGCCTATACCATTCCTCTGTGGAGCTGGGCAGACTTGGCCGTGCAGCAGTGGGATGGTGTGAGTAGTCCTCCTCTTCGTGGGGAGTTTTTTTTCATTTGCAGAGCAGAAATGGGAATAGTTTTCCCTAAGCTCTCAGGCTTTAAAATCATCTACACTGCAAGGCTGTGTTTCCTGGTAATCTGAGACTGAGGAAATCCTCCTTGATTTGAGGTGAAGGACAGTGTTAGGAGACACGTTATAGGAAATAACTCCCTTAGGAGATGTGCAGATCCAGAGAGTGTCCCAGGGAAGAGAACTGTGTTGTTCAGACCAGGATTTGGGTTGAAAAGGACCTTAAAAAATCATCCATTTCCAGCCCCCTGCCATGGGCAAGGACCCCTCTCACTAGACCAGGTTGCTCCAAGCCCTGTCCAGCCTGGCTTTGGACACTTCCAGGGATGGGGCAGCCACAAACAGAGGTTAATTCTGGCTTTGTTCCCCTAAACACAAGCCCCGTGTTCCCATGAGTTCCTGTCCCACTCTTTACTATCCCCTTCCTTCAAAGCCTCTGTGCTCCCAGAATGACAGGGTTGAGTTTCTGCTCCACAGTACCACGACTTGGGGGTGGAAGGAGGGGAACTCTGGCTAGCCAGCAGCTCCGACCGCCGAGTCAGCGTCTGGGCCTCCGACTGGCTCCAGGACAAGTGTGAGCTCCTCGACTGGCTCAGCTTCCCAGCTCCTGCTGGCCCCGAGGTGAGCGTGGCACCTGCCTGGCCCTGCCTGCTCCTGGTCTGAGGCTGGACACCAGCAGAGATGGAGGAGGGAGGCACAGGGCTGTGAGAGATGAGTGTGTGCTTAGGAAAGGCATCTCTGTTAGTCCAGTTCACAGAGTGTCTTGCTAACGCACCTTCTTGGGTGTGGAAAGTGTAGCAGTGCCAGACTGCCTTGGAGCACTGACTTCTAAGCATGAGGAGCCCTAAACTGTACCTGCAAAGAGCTGACAGCCCTGTGCCAGCAAAGCAGAGCTTGGGCAGCAGTAAGCACAGTGTGCAGGAGGGAGAGCTAATTATGAGCGTACTGCTAATTCTGACACTCCTGAATAGTGTGTATATTCCAAGCCAGGAGCATAGTGATGGCTTCTCAGAGCCAAGTACTCAGCCTTGTGTGTCCCTGCTGCTTGGCAGAAGCCTCTGGCTCCAGCCCAGGGGTAAGGTTTGGGCAGCAGGACACCTGCTAAGAAAGCAGGAGGATCTGTGTTGGAGAGGATGGAGATGCTCCCTGGTCCAGGTGACATTGGCAGACAGAAGGGAGCTGGGTGTTTTTGGGGGAAAAGAGGCAGTGCCTCAGCCTGTGCCCATACAGCAGCTGGGTTCTGTCAGCTGTTCTGTTTATTTCCAACAAAATGGATTTCCTCTGGAAAGAAGCTCGCTACAGCTCTCCATACAGCATGAAGGTTTGATCTTGCATCCACTGCTCAAGATCTGCTTCATGGGCCCTGTTTTCTTGTGTTAAACTGATCCATAACCAAATCCCAGCTTCAAGCCCATGCAGCAGCAATATCTCAGTGGAATTCGACCTATTGGACTCTCATGGGACCTGCTCCTACAACACTAAACTATTTGCTTCAGGTTTCCATGGCAGGGTGTGGTGGTTCCTTGCCTGAGATGGTTCTTCCTTCAGGTTATTCCTGAGCCTGAGATGGGAATGCAAAAGGGAGGAAGCAGCCTCCAACATACTCATGTCACAACTGCTCAAACACTCACAGCCCTGGTGTCCCTCTGTACTCTCTTTTCTCTCATTGATAGAAATAAGAGAATCCAGCCTCAGTTTTGTTGTCTTTGGATTCCCTCACCAGGGTCTGGACAGCCTCCCACCCAGCCTGGCCGCCTTCTGCCCTTGGGAACACGGTGTCCTGGTCTATGTGGGCTTTGGGCTGCAGAAGGAAGCTTTGTTCTACAACCTGAGGAAGAAACAGGTACCTGTCACCTGCCATGGGCAGTGGGGACATTGGGGCTGGCAGAGCTGCCCTGTGTGTTACCCTCGGTCACAGGGGTGGGGACACTGGGGCTGGCAGAGCTGCCCTGTGTGTTACCCTCGGTCACAGGGGTGGGGACACTGGGGCTGGCAGAGCTGCCTCAGGCTGCATCCAGGCCAATCCCTGATCCCACTGGAGGGGAAGGCAGCTGCTTTCAGAGTATAAACATCTCCCCGTTGTCTCCTGGATGCCCGGGACAGTTTTTGGAGCTGTGCACCCTCAGCCTCCCCATTACCCTTCTTAGGGCTGTGGCTGCACAGCTCTGGGTGCTGCCTTCCCTCTTTGAGCTGCTGTTGTTTCTCTCGCTGGGCTGCAGGTGCTTAGGAAGATCTCTCTGCCAGCCTTTGCCACGTCCCTCAGCCTGTCCCCATCCACACCTTTCATGGCCATCGGCTTCAGGGGTGAGTGCCTGAGCCCCTCCTTCTTTTGTCAGAGGGGAAACAAGTGTCATTCCTCCAAACAAGAGACATCCTCAAACCTGGGAGCTATGGTCCAGGACAAGGAGAAACCTCTTGGAGACTCCTGAGTCAGAAATGAGATGCATGAAGTCAATCCTGCTTGTCCAGGGGCAGGGTTTGTCATTGGAATGACTTCCTGGGGTTCTGGGCTGTCTCCATTTCTGTGGCTGTGTGAGCTGCAGCCTCTGAGGCAGCAGGGACCTTCCCACAGCGTGGGGACAGGCAGGACTCTGCTCCTGGCAAGGGCACCTCACTCCTGGAGCAGTTTGGATCCTCCTGTCCTGTGTCACTCAGCTGAGCGACTCAACTTCCAGCTCAGCAGTGTGGAGAGAGCCTGGGGGTGACTGGAAACAGGGCTGCTGATGGGGAGAAGACATGGAGAGGGGCTGAGAGGGAATGATGCTTCTAACTCGAACAAGACATGGAAAGAGGGTGGGAGGTGACCGCGAATGGTGCTTCTGTCAGGGGCTAGAGATGGAGGAGGTCTGTGAATGACAGGGAAGGGTGGTCGTGGCACGGACAAGCCCCAGGGAGCGGGTCTGGAGGGTGGTCGGGGACAGCCAGAGCCCCCAGGGCGGTCCTGAGCCGCTCCTCTCCGCAGACCGGCTGCTGAGGCTGCAGCCCTGCCCTGCCGGGGACCCGCAGGACTACGCCGGCCATGACGACACCGTGCACCTCTGCCGCTTCGCGCCCTCCGGCCGCCGCCTCCTCACGGCCTCCCACAGCGCCGTGCTCGTGTGGGAGCTCACGGGCGCCTGAGCCGGGCTGGCCCTGGACCAACGCCGCTTCTCCAGCGGGGTCCGCCCCGGGACAGGCCCCGGCTCCGGCCGCAACCAGGCCCAAACCTCCGCCCCCCCCGGCTGCAGGGGCCCACGGCGGCGGCTGGCCCGCCCGCGCCCCGCCCAGCCCTGGAATGCGTTTCACGGCGCCGTTCGCCGTTGGTTGCCGTTAAATGTTCTGTTTTCGTTAATAAACCGTCGAAAGACGAACGTTGGAGGTCTCGATGTGCTTGCCCCGCTAGAGGGCGCCGGGCCGCCCGCAGCGCTCTGCGCCGCCGCTCGGTGGTGCGGCCGGAAGAGGGGGGGGCCGGGGAGGCGGCGGCGCCGCCATGAAGCGGGACGTGCGGATCCTCCTGCTCGGGGAGGGTGAGGGGCGCGGGGGGCACGGGGGCGGGGGGGCTTCTCCAGCCCGGGAAGGGAGAGCAGGCACGGGGATCCCGGGGGAGAGAGTTCTCCTGCAGAGCAAGGCCGGGGGCGGGCGGGGGGCCAGGTGCAGCCCCCGTCACTGGCACGACCAGGGGAGAGACCGGGCCCGCCCGTGGCCCCAGGCCCGTGGGTGTCATTGTCACAAGCCCTGGCTCTGATCGTGGATCCCATCTGCCGCTGTCCCCTCAAGCTCTGCGGTGCCCGTGCCAATGTCAACGTCCTCCCTTTATTTCCTAGCCCAGGTGGGGAAGACGTCCCTGATCATGGCTCTGGTGGGAGAGGAGTTTCCTGAAGAGGTGAGTGGGGAGGGGATGTGCACACCCCCAGCCCGGGCCCTCGCTGCGTGGTACAGCTCTGTCCCCGGTGTCCCTGCTGGAGGTGGGAGTGTCTGGGAGGTGCTCACAGCTCCTGGCGCTGTGACAGCCGTGGGGCTGGTTCAGGTGAGGTCAGTGAGGACCTCACGGAGCTCCAGCCGAGGTGGTGTTTTCCTCAGTTTGTGCTCCGATTCCGAGTTGGGAGCTGATCCTGCTTGCAGCTCTCTCTGCCCTGAGGAGCGTGTTAGTACCTCCCAGGGCCCCACTTGCTGCTGCTGGGGATCTCTGTCACCAGCACTGCAGGGCTGGCACCACCACAGTGCCCTTGGAAAGGGCCAAGCCCTCTAGAAATGGGTTTGGTGCTCCAAGCCAGGCCAGCTGTGAGCAGCAGCATCCACCCAGCCTGTGCCTACAGCTTGCTGTCCCAGCACAGTTTGGATAGGGGAATGGCATCAGTGTGTCCAGGCACGTTTTCCCTGTGCCTCAGATGGGTTCTCCCACGGCCCATGAGCAGCTGGTGCCCTCCATGGTGGTGTGCTGGTCAGCATCATCTCAGGGGTTCGGAGGGGAGCAGCCCTGCACACCTTCCCAGCTCCCAGCCCAGACAGTCAGCTCGGCACTGCTCCCAGAGGAGCTCAGGGAGTGCTGAGGGCTTATCTCCACCGGGATCAGGAGCCTGAGTGAGGCAAGCAGGTGGAAGTTCCACCTCGAGGACAGTTTGAGGGCTGGAGTGCAGGGGGCTGCTGCAACCTGGTGGGCCAAGAGCAATCTGTGATCCACAGCTCATCCCACCCTAGCAGCAGCCATTTTGGGGTCTGAAGTCCCTTGTCACCTGTCCTGCTGGCTGCCTGTGGCTGGATGGGGTGTGCTGGCTTTGCAGGTGCCCCCCCGGGCAGAGGAGATCACAATCCCAGCCGATGTCACTCCTGAGAAGGTCCCCACACACATAGTGGACTACTCAGGTAAGGCCCTGTCCTGCCTGGCTTCTCCCCTTCTCTGCCTGGCTGAGGGGATTGGGAAGGGGTGCCCCTGGGCAGGTAGTGATGGTTTCATTCCCCTTCCAGAGTCAGAGCAGACAGAGGAGGAGCTGCAGGAGGAGATCGCCAAGGTGAGCAGGGCTGGCCAGGATGGGGGCAGAAGGCGATGGTCCCCCAAGGGACACATGGCTGCTCCCTCCCCTTCAGCTACCCAGAGAGGCACAGGCAGTTGGTTATCCACGGATTAATGCTCCTGGTTTGTTTAGAGGCTTGTTTAATCCTGCTCTGTCTTGTAAGCTGTTGTGTGTGGCTTGTCCAAGCCCTCCAGGGGAGCCTCCAGAAGGCGAGCGGCGGGGGGCAGCTCGCTGCCCACGAGAGGTGGAGGAGACTGTGGAGCAGATGTTGTGCTCTCAGCCTCAGGACATTCCCCACAGACTTAGAAGAGGGAGGAGCAATTGCTGGGTTTGGGCAAGACCCCTGCTCCCTGCATTAGGTCCCTGTGGCTGCCTGATGAAGCGGTGGCACAGAGGAGTTAATTTGGGAGCTGGAGCCCCTGGCAAACGCTGGGCAGGGAGGGGTGAGGGAGCCCTCGGAGCAGCCATGGAGGAATAATTAAGTTGTCTGGCTGGGGTGAACCCAGCTGCTCTTTGCCCTCGGATTAACCTTGACTATGCAGACGTGAGGACCTTTTAATTATGGATAATAAAACCATCTCTCTCATGTGAGCAAAGCTATTTAATCTCCCAATCCTGGTGGCTAACGACTGAGGAGGTGGGCATGGGGGTCCTGCTCTCTCCACCCAGACAACAGGAGTACACAGAGGCTTTAAATGGCTCCAGGAAATCCTGCCTAAACCCTTGTGTGTCCTCGGATTAGCATTAAACTCTCCCCTGAAAGGACCAGTGATCCCTCCTGTCTGCTTCCGACAAAGCCTCAGTATGGCCCTGTCTGCACAGGGTCAGGAGGGGAGGAGGGCTGGGACAGGGTGGTGTGGGAGGGGGATCCTGAGGCAGAGGAGCTTCTCCCAGCAGCTTCTGAGACAGAGGAGCTGCTCCCAGCAGCTCGTGGGCTCGTGCAGGGGGTGGCCCAGCCCGGGGCTGTGTACGTGTCCATGCTCACGTGCGCTCGGCCGCTGCGTTTCCCTGGCAGCTCAGCCAGCATTCCCTGCTGCCATGGCACTCCCTGCTGCCACGAATGTGGCAGGGACCCCTTCACCACTCTCTGCTGCTTCTCTTGCAGGCCAACGTGGTCTGCATGGTGTACGATGTCACCAAGGAGGCCACCATTGACAAGGTAATGGGTCCCCACCACGGCCCTGCTCCGGCAGCAGGACAGAGAGGGTTCCCAGTGCAGGGGTTTCAGTGCTGTCCTGTGGTGTGGGCACGTACTGATGGGCCCCAGCTCTGTGGGATTTTGGGTGAGACTCCTGCAAGCAGAAGCTGAGCTCTGCCCAAGGTTGCTGCCTCACAACAGGACAACAGGCTTGTTGCATCCTGGTGCTAGCATCCAGCATCCCTGGGCCTTCTCTGCCTGCTAGTGTGAGGGAATGCAGGGGAGCAGATGGCTGCAGGGCCCTGGTCCTGCCTGCCTGCCTGCCTGCCTGCCTACCTCTCCCCAGCCTGTGCTGACAGTCCTTTCCCTCTGCTCACCTTCCAGATTCGCACAAAGTGGATCCCCATGGTGAACGGGGGACTTGAAAAGGGATCCAGGTACTGTGTGAGGTGTGATCTATGGGTGCAGAACTGGGGGATTCTGGGGGCTGTGGGATTCTCACCACCCTCACCTCCTTCTGAGGGTACTGAGGGCAAACCGGCTTTGTGGTTTGATCCAGGCCAGGTTGAATGGGGCTTGGAGCCGTGGTCTAATGGGAATGTCCCTCCCCATGGCAGGGGGTGGGATGAAATGAGCTTTAAGGTCCCTCCCAACCAAAGCCATTCCACTGTGGCTTGTGGCCAGACCACTTGGAGCAGAAGCACATGGGGACTTTTGTCCACCAGAGATCTATTGAGCCAGGGGGCTATTGTATCCAGATCCCCCTGGCAGCCACCTCTCCCTGTCAGGCTGAGAAGAGATCAAGGAGGAAGAAGAGGCTGCCCGGGGGATCTGGATACACAGAAACTTCAGTCTGTGTGTGGATCTCTTGGGCAGAAGGCTGCTGTGCTGGATTAAAGGCAACATATTGTTGCTGGGTGAAAGCATAAGCAGGATCAGGCAGGCTGTTTCTCCAGATGGATGCTCCCGGCTGTGGGAGGCAGGAAAGCTGCTCTGGACCTTGCAGAGGGGAGATGGGGCCTCTCTGACCTGCCCATGGAAGCACCAATGGCCAGATAGTGCTGGGACCAAGAGAGGGGTGGCCTCACTTGTGCTCTGTGTCTTTCCTAGAATCCCCATTATTTTAGTGGGAAACAAGTCTGACCTGCAGGTGGGCAGCTCCATGGAGGTTATCCTGCCCATCATGAACCAGTTCTCGGAGATTGAGACCTGTGTGGAGGTGAGGGAGCTGGAGGGAGTGTACAGAGCCTCCCTGAGGGGTTGGAGTGCTGGTCTGGTGGGAGTCAGGGAGCCTCTGTGCTCCTGGAGAGCTGCCCTGATGATGTCCAGGGGTTGAGAGCCTGTCCTTGGGGCTTTCTGTCCTTTACCCTTTGCAAGGAGCAGCTTTCTGTGTCTGCCCTCTGTGGCTCTCTACACAGACTCTGTTGGTTCTGGGGTTGTGGAATGGGCACAGCAAAGCCCGAGCAAAACCCAGGAGATAGTCCCTTTTGATTTTTCCTCATGGTGGACAAATGTTGCTCTGGGCTTTGAGGCACAGCTAGTCTGGCTCGGGGAGGTTGTATCATCCTCCCCCTGCCCTTCTCATCAGGGCTGTCTCTTCCTCTGAATCCCCAGTGCTCTGCTAAGAACCTCAAGAACATCTCTGAGCTCTTCTACTATGCCCAGAAAGCCGTTCTGCACCCCACTGCCCCACTCTATGACCCAGAGGAGAAGCAGGTGAGCTCCTGGACGAGTCTCCTTCCCCTCACATTGCTCTGGGCTGGACTTTTTGGAATGGAGGTGGATGGTTGGGGCTGGCACAGACAGGCCAAGGGAACAGTGCCCATGTCCTGTGCTCAGTACAGCCAGCTGGGCAGATAGACACCTGCAAGGACTTGAATGTGTTGGGGCAGAAGTCTTCATGCTCCAGGCTGTGTGTTGATTGTGGAGGGAAGGGTCTGGAAGAAAAATTCCTTGTGGATTGTCCTCTCTGACTTTAGATTGGATATTAGGAAAAATTTCTTTATGGTAAGTCACTGGCACAGGTGGAGTGGTGGAGTCACCATTCCTGGAAGGATTTAAAAGCTCTGTAGGTGTGACACTTGGGGACATGGGCTAGTGGTGGCATTGGCAGTGCTGGGGGAATGGCTGGACTCAGATCTTGGAGCAATTTTCCAACTTTAATGATTCAGTGATTCCCACCTCCAAGGTGGTTGTGGTACTGGCCTAGAAGTGCAGGAAGAGAACCCACTGTGTGTGGGGCTGCAGGAGGAAGGGCCAAGCTGTGGCTGGTGCCCTGCCACTGTCACCATGATTGTTCCTTGCAGCTCAAACCCACCTGTGTTCAAGCACTGACCCGGATCTTCAACCTCGCAGACCAGGACAACAACCAGATCCTCTGTGATGAGGAGCTCAACTCCTTCCAGGTAGGGTGGCTGCAGAGCTGAGGAGTCCCCCAGTGCCTGGGATTCCCTTTCCAGCAGGAATCTGCCCCTCTTCTGACACAATCATCCTGTTCCTGTCCCATGTTTCTGTGGCGCAGCTGAAGCACCACAGGGTGCATCTCTGAGTATGTGGGGTTCCATCTTCCTAAGCCTGGGCTGAGTTTGCTCTGCCATGGGAAGACCAGGAGGCTCTGGAGATGCTGAGAGTCCTAAATTATTTGGATGCTAAAAAACATAGGTTTGTTCAAGGCCTCAGTCAGAAATCCATGAGCTGGGTGGATTTTCCCTCCCTGAAACCCCATTCCTTGTCAGGGGAGAGGGAACCTGGTGAGACAGGATTGTGCTCTCTGAGTGCTTTGCTGACAATGGCCTTCATTCTCTTGGGAGGCAGAAGTCTTGTTTTGGAAACCCCCTGGCACCCCAGGCCCTGGAGGATGTGAAGATGGTTGTGTGGAAGAACACAACAGATGGGGTGCAGGACAACGGCCTCACCTTGAATGGTAACAGCCCGAGGGCTCCCTGTTTCTTCTCAGGGGATGGGGGGACCTACCTCCTTCAGCACATCCCAGGGGACCCTGTCCTTGGCCTGAGCCTCCTGGCTCTCATTCCAAGCCAAATTAGTCCTTCTTGTTAAAAAAAACCTGCTGTGGCTGCTATATCTCTCTGTCCCAGTAGTCTGTTTTCCCAGGAAAAACATGGCTGAGAAGTGGATCCCTGAGCCTGAGCTGACTCCACTGTGGCTGAGCCCCCAATCTCTCCTGCAGGCTTCCTCTTCCTCAACACCCTCTTCATCCAGAGGGGCCGGCACGAGACCACCTGGACCATCCTGCGCCGCTTCGGCTACGACGACGAGCTAGAGCTCACGGATGATTACCTGCGCCCACAGTGAGTGTCCAGGGCTGGGCAGGGGGCACATTCCCATGGTGCATGGCTCAGCATCCCCAGCACCTTGGCTGGATCCTTCCTGCACCCCAGGAGCTGCTGTGGGCCCTTAGGTTAGAGTCATGTTTGCAGTCCTCGCCTTCCCCGCGGGCAGGAGCTGACACGTGGGATTGGGAACACGTACAGCAGGCCTTGGGGCTGCTGGTTTAGGCAGACAGGAAGGTGGGGAATGAAATCCCAGTCTTCTCTTGACATCAGCAAGGGATTCTTGGAGCTGCTGTGTTCCTGGCTGAGTGAGGCAGAACAGCTCTGTCAGGAGCAGTGAGCTGTCAGCATGGCCCTCATGGCTGGTTGTGCAGCTGCTGTCTCTTCTCTGTTCCCTGCCACTCTGGAGATGAGGAGCTGGCAGGAATGGAAGGCTTGACTTGGGAGCTGCCTCCTCCTCTTCTCAGAGAGCAGGCTGCAGGGAGGTGACAGGGACATGCTGGTGGATGGCACTCCAGGGCACTGCTGTGCCCTACTGAAGCCCTGGGCATGAGGCAGAGAGTGGGCACAGCATCTCCTGGGCTGCTGGGGATGCAAGGAAAGACCACTGTGCATCCTCAGGGCATTCTCCCCAAAATAAGGGGGCTGTGTCAAGGAATAGTCAGGCCTGGAGGAAGTTGCTGACCTTGAGCAGGGAGGGAGTGGGGAGCTGTGTCTTCTGGGTAATATGTGCTCACACACTGCCCTTCGTTCAGGGCTTGAGGAGGCTCATTTGGGTGTCTGAACAGGAAGTACGAAAGATAAAAGGGAGGTTTAGGTTGGGTAGTAGGAAAAATTTCTTCGCTGAGAGGGTGGTCAGGCCCTGCCACAGCTGCCCTAGGCAGTGGTGAAGTCACCCCATCCCTGGAGGGATTTAAAGCCATGTAGATGTGGCACTTAGGGACATGGGTCAGCAGTGACCTTGGCAATGCTGGAACAGTTGGACTCAATCATGGAGGGGTTTTCCAACCTAAATCATTCCATTGTTTTCCTGACAGGTTCCGTGTGCCCTCTGGCTGCTCCACAGAGCTCAACCACTTTGGATACCAGTTCCTGCAGAGGCTCTTTGAGAAGCATGACAAGGTGGGCAGCAGTGCAGGGGCTCCAGGGGAGGGGATGCTCTGCTGGGCCTGTCTTCCCCTGACTAGTCCTGTGTGCCAGGGAGCCCACAGAGCACCATGGAAGGGCTTTCCTCTGCCACAGCATTCCCTCTTTGGGGGCTTTTGGCCACAGCGAGCTGTAGGCAGTCTAATGGTTTATCAGGGACATGGGGTTGTGGTCACTACTCTTGACCAAAGGGCAGTTTAGACTTCGAGGGACTGGGTCTGAGTTAGCATCAAGCTGGCATGGCCCTTGTAGTGTCTGGCTGCAGTGGGCAGGGAGGTAGGGAAGTGGGCAAATAAGTGGGCAGGGAAGCAGGCAGGGAAAAGGGCAGGAAAGGGAGCAGGGAAGCGGGCAGAGAGGCAGGGAAGGAGGCAGGGAAGCGGGCAGGGAGGCAGGGAAGCGGGCAGAGAGGCAGGGAAGCGGGCAGGGAGGCAGGGAAGCGGGCAGAGAGGCAGGGAAGCGGGCAGGGAGGCAGGGAAGCGGGCACAGCTGCTGGCCAGCAGCCATGGACCAGCATCTGCCAGCCTGGTGGAAGGCTGCCAGGCTGGAGAGAGGGAGAGAAAGCAACACATTTGTGCCAAACTCAGGCTCTTGGAGAGTGGGAGAAGGGATGTATTGGATCTGCATGTGCCTGCTTGGACTGACTATTCAGATGTTGATGTACATCTGGGGTATGGCAGCTCTGTGACAATGGAGAGTGACTCAGGAATGGCAGCAGAGAGTGGACACACATCCCTGTGTATCCAGGTCAGCTCTGTGGCCATGGGGAATGGCAGAACTGGATGGATGCATATCCCTGGGTGCCCAGGTGCCAGCAGGTTCCCTTCAGGTACAGTGGCCTGTGTGCTAAGTTGCCTGTGGAAGGCCGGGCTGGACTGATGCAGGCTGCTGTGGCACAGCTGGCTCCAGGAATGCTCAGGACTGTGGGGTAGACGTGGACAGGTCCTGCCTGGTTGCAGCTGCAATCCCAAAGCATGTTTGCTGTTGTGCAGTGCTGGCAGTCCCTGAGGCACAGGCTCTGCGAGCTCGCCCAGCTCCAGCCTCACTGCGTTCGATCGATCCCTGCCATTGGCAGCATCCCTGTGATGTTCCACAGCAGGGAGGTGCCGGTATGGCAGGGCCCCCTCTGGGCATGGGCTGGGTCCTGCCTCCCCTGGTGACTCCCTGTATTTTGGCAGGACGAGGATGGAGCCTTGTCACACACAGAGCTGCAGAGCTTCTTCAGCGTGTTCCCCTGCGTGCCCTGGGGCCCTGAGCTCTACAACACGGTATGCACCACTGATAAAGGCCTGCTTTCCCTGCATGGATTCCTCTGCCAGTGGACGTAAGCTCAGTCCCTCTCCCTTGCCCTTGGTCACATCCCTCAGCCCTTGCTGACCCTCCTGGCGTGCTCTGTCTCTTCAGGCTCGTAGCTTACCTGGACGTACGGCACTGCCTGGAGTGTCTGGGCTACTTGGGTTACCCCATCCTCTCGGAGCAGGACTCCCAGACCCAAGCCCTCACAGGTACAGCCGTGCCCTCCCCTTCTGTCGCAGCTCAGGTCTCTCCTGGCTCTCACTAGCCTCTCTCCTGCCAGTGACCCGGGAGAAGAGGATTGACCTGGAGAAAGGGCAGACCCAGAGGAATGTCTTCCTGTGCAAGGTGCTGGGAGCACGGGGTGCAGGCAAGTCCGCCTTCCTGCAGGCCTTCCTCGGCAGGAGCCTGGCGGTGAGTGGCTGCTCCCAGGCTGGCCATGCTCCCAGGGCGGAGCAGGAGGCACAGCTGGGGGTCCTGGAGCGATCTGTCCCGTGGTGGCACCTCCCTGCCTGTGCCCAGGCCCCCTGTGTGATGCCCTCCCTGCCCATGCTTCGCACCCCCTCTGTGCTGGTGGCTTTGGGGTGTCTTTCGTCCTGGCTAATGCAGTGGGGCTGCTCCCTCTGCTTGTCCCGAGGGGCTGTGCCTTTCTCATGTGTGACCACAACCGTGCGGACTTTCCCTGCCTCTTAGGAACAGCCCCACACCTCATGACAGACCCTGGGTGCCCTTCAGGTGGCTGTCAAGCCAGGAGGGCTCGGGGCAGTGTCAAACCCTGTCCCTCACCCAGCACTGCTCATGTTTTCACTGCCTGAGACAGTGTTTTCCTTGGTGACAGGCCCAGAGGGAGAACCCAGGACAGCCATCCCTCCACACCATCAACACAGTGCAGGTCAATGGCCAGGAAAAGTATCTCATAGTAAGTCTGGGAGAGCCGGGAGTTGTGCCATGTCTGGCTCTCAGCAGGGCTGGGCTGTGTCCCCATATCCTGGCACATGGGGTGGGCTGTGGCTGTGCTGGTGTGAGGAACAGCTGGCCCCCTGGGACACTGCTGTGCCACACCCCTGTCCCCTCTGCTCCAGCTGTGCGAGGTCAGTGCTGACGCCACGTTCACAAAGCTGTCGGACACAGCCTGCGATGTCGCCTGCTTCATCTACAGCCTGAGCGACCCCAAATCCTTCAGCTACTGTGCCAGCGTCTATAAGGTAGCTGGCAGGGATCCTGGGGGCCTTCACAGGGGTCCTGGGTGACCACAGGCTTCCCATTTGACTACACCAGGGGCATGGGGGACATCAGCCCCATTGGTGGCAGCCCCACCTTTCCTAGGGGTTGGTCCTGAAGCCCTGGCTGGGGTTTCCCTGTCTCTGCAGCAACACTACCTGGACAGCCAGATCCCCTGTGTCTTCGTGGCCTCCAAGACAGACCTGCCAGAAGCCAGCCAGCAGTCAACCTTCTTCCCAGCTGAGTTCTGCTACAAGCACTGCCTCCCTCCACCCTTCCTCTTCTCCTGCCACAGCCAGGGACCACCCAGCACCGCTGTCTACACCAAACTGGCCACTGCTGCCACCTTCCCGTTAGTATCCTTCCCATGGAGGGGCTCTGCTGTGAGCACAGCCTGGGGAGGGGGCTGTGTCCTAGCCCTGCCTCTGCCACATTGCTTTTGCTTTGGTTTCTCTGCAGCTTTTTGTGTCATCAAGTGATTTTGGTGTCATCTTGGGCATGCAGTGACAGGGCAAGGGGAGATGGCTTTAAGCTGATGGAGGACAGGATATTACAGGATATTGGAAAGGAATTGTTCCCTGTGAGAGTGGGCAGGCCCTGGCACAGGGTACCCACAGCAACTGTGGCTGCCCCTGGATCCCTGGAAATGTCTAGGCTCAGGTTGGACAGGGCTTGGGATGGTGGAAGGTGTTTCTGCCTGTGGCAGGGGGATGGGATAGAATGAGCTTTAAGGTTCCTTTTCAATCAAACCATCCCAGGATTCTGTGATTCTGTGATCTGCTTATACAAATAATTGAAACAGAAAAGCCACTTCTTCCTCTAATTGCAGAGGGGGAGGTTTTCTTCTGCCTGTGTGTATGTCTCTGGCAGATTTAGTAGATAGATCCTGCCACTGGAGTGTTTATTTTTGAAGCCCAAGATAAAAAATGCTGAAGAGGAGTAGCCAGCTTAGTTTGCCAAGACCGACGGGGGGGTGGCAGCTATTTTCTCCCGATGAGATGGATCAGACTGAAAAAGAGGTCAGTGAAGCGAGACCTCTGTTACACAGCCCCCAGAGGGACTGGGAGTGGAGTAGGACAGCATCAGACTGGTCACAGGAGGTGAGGGGGGCTGTGAGAAGGGAGGAGGATCCCTGTGAATGGAATTGCTCCCCTCCAGGGCTGGGAAGGGTGAGCACAGCTCCAGAGGCCGAGCCCTGGCGGGGAGAACGTGTGGGAGCATTGGGAGGCAGGATGGGATTACTAGTGAGTAGTTTTCCCTCCAGCTTCTTTTCAATAAACAACTTTATTTTTAGAGCTGACGCTTTTTTTCCCCTCCCCTCTGCAGTGTTAAAATTTAAATATTCTTAATATATCTTAGGGTATGTGGTATAAATAAATAACAGCGTAATGGAGGGCCGGGGATTGGCTGTGCTCCCCGATGTAGTGGGGAATGAATTATGGATGGAGGGAGAGAGAAGAGAGGAGCGCATTAGTGCAGGACAGCACGTGTTTGGGAAGGGAATGTGTACGCTGGGGCAGCACCAGACCCTGTCCCTCGCTACCCTTTGCTCCCTGTCACTGGTGTCCCCATGGTGGCATCCTGGCTCTCCACGCACTGGGAGATGGAAAGGCAGCTTGACCTAGAAAGCCAGATAACCTGTCTAATTATTTAGGTGTTGGAGAGCTGTTTTCAGGGCAGGGGAGGGGACAACCACATCTGTCCCACAGCCCTCCCTTGGCTTGATGGTGATGCTGGGTGACGAGTGCTCCATTTGCAGGGACTGGGAATCTCTCAGATTCTCACTGAGCTGTTCCCCCCAGTGCTGGGCTCCCCCCAGCACCCCCCAGCCTCCCTGTGTGGGATGGGAGCAGCCACACTCATGGCCTCTGCTGTGTTTCCTTGCAGCCACCTGAACGCCGTGGAGCTGGGAGTTGCGTCCTTGTGGCTGCGGGTGGCACTGGGGGCGGCGGTGACGGCGCTCTTGGGCTTCACCGTCTACCGGCTACTGGTCAAGAACAAATGAGAGCCACCCTCCACCCCGTCCTCCCTGTGACACCAGCTCCCCATCCCCAGCGATTACCAGTGAGGGGCCCTGCCTCAAGCTGGCCCTTGGTAGGAAATCATCCTTTGTGCCCAGCCTGGATTGAAGGACCAGTGAAACCAGACCTCCCAGCACCAGCAGGATCCATCCCTGGCACTGGCCAGCCTCACCCTGTGGCCTGGCCCCTGTGGCTACAGGGCAGGCAGCTCTGCCAGGAGCTGCCTCACCAGCAGCTGGAGGATCACCCTCATCTTTTATTCTATCCAATTTTTTTAACGCTTGTTTTTAAGCTCAAACATGAGTGTTTTGGTGTCTGTTGGACTGGGCACATCCCCTCCCCAGAGGGCTGTGCTGGTGCCCTCAATTCTGGAGGGCACAATGCTCCAGGAGCCTCTGGGAGCTCCAGCAGCAGCTGAGCTGTCAAATGAGCTCATGGCTGCAGCTCCCTGGGGCACATCTCCATCTCCTGTCCTGGTTTCCCTCAACCAGCACTGGGAAAGGCAGCCAGGGAGGGAGGGCCAGGCACTGACACCCCCAGCCCCAGTCTTTGACCCCTCTTGCTGGGACACAGTTGCTGCTGTCCTGAGATGAGGGGGGATGATGACAACCAGGGTTTGTCCTGAGCTCCTTCCTGCTGTTTCTACACGACGTTCTTGTGAGTCCTGCAGCGTGCCAGGCTCTGGGTCCATCCACACTCCTTTGTAGCCTCCTGTGTGACCACTCCCCTCCCCACCCCTGGCCACCAGTATTCATGGCCAGTATTTGCAGCGCTCTGGGAACCCTGGTAAGGACTGGGAGGGCATTGGATGCCCACTGTGTGCCCAGTCTTTCCCTGGCAGTGCCATCACTGAGCTGGTGCCACACTGTGCCCTGGGCCCTGTGTCCTGCTGTCCCCTCTGTGGGCCCCAGCCAGAGTGTGGAGCTCTGGGCATTGCATCTCCTGGCACCACTGGAAGCTCCTTCCTGTCCTGTCTCCTGTCCCCTACCCACACCTGGGCTGGTTTCAGTTTCTGGGAGTGAGCTCAGCACCCATTGGGGCCAAAGCCCCACAGTGTCAGTGTCTGCAGGTTCCAAAGAGCAAGGCCAGCACCCATCCCTAGGTTCCTGTCCTCCCAGGGGAAGCCTGGATCAGCCCCTGGCTGTGCCACCAGCCTGGCCCTCCCCAGCACACTCAGGGTTGGTCTCTGCAGGCAGCTGCAGTGGCAGCTCCTAGGTAGCACACAGAGCTACTTTTTCTGTGTTTTGTCTATTTAAATGTTTTATCGTGCCCTGGAGCCAGTGAGGGGGTGGAGAAATCGCTGGGCAGCACCAGTGTCTCTCCCCGGGACAGCCCCAGAGGGTGGTGTCCCCATCATGCCGTCCCCAGCTCTGGCCAGCCGGGGCTCTCTGCCTGTGCTGGAGCTGCTCTGCCTCTCACTGCTGGCTCCTGGCACTGCCAGGGCCACATCCCTCGTGTTTCATGTCCCTCTCTGTGCCCACCGTGCGTGGTTCTGCCAGCTGGGCTGTGCCTGGTGTCTCCCTGCTCCACATCTGCTGGGGCTGTAATGTTTTAGGTTTGTTCTCTACAGCAAAATAAATTTTTACACACCTTGCGCTTTCACACCATGCCCTGTTGTCACCTGGGGAGCAGGACCCTCATCCCTGCCCGGGCTGGATGGAACCTGGGACCTCTGTGGGCTGCAGTGGGAGCAGGGCCATCCCCAGAGCCTGGGCTGCCCTGTTACAGGGATTTAGGGCAGGAAGAGAAGCCTGGGGTGGTGCAACAAGGTTTGGGGTTGGCCAGGGCTCCTTGGTGCTTGGGGACACAGATCCTCGTGCAACAAGTGCCAGCCAGGATGGAGAAACAGGGAAGGAGATGATGGGTCCTGTGGCTCTCTGCCCAGGATCCATGGGAAGTGGGAGGCTCTGGCTGCTATGGATCTCTGTACCCATCCCTGTGTGGGGTTTGAGGCTCCCCACTTCGCTGCAGACACTTTCCCCCCGTACCCACAGCTCCCAAGGCTGCACCACCTCCCCTCCCTGCTCCTGTTTTCCCATGGCAGCTTTTCCCTCAGCTATTTCTGTCTCTGCAGCCTCAGCCACGGGCGCCGGGCACGGGGAATGTGGGCGCAACCAGAGAAAAGGGTTTTCCAGAGCCTCTGCACTGACACTGGTGTGGTGGGACTGCTCCCTCATGTGAGGGATCCCTCTGGGCCTGGGGGTCGAGAGGAGACCCTTCCCACACGGACAGGGATGGGGGGGACACAGCTGATGCTCCAGGTCGGGCAGAGGAGGCGATTCCAAGGCAGGCGGGACACGCGGTGCTCCCTGGTGACTCCAAACCAGGCTGGATCCCACGGGAGCTGCGGGCCCACGTGCCCTGGTGTGTATTAATAGCACGCTGTGCTGGGACAGACCGCGGGCGTGGGGCAGGGGACGCGTGTGGCAGGGCCATGGGCACACACAGTCCCCAGGGAAGGAGCCTGGGAGGGCTGGGAAGCCCAGAGCTCCCTGGGCACCCGCGGTGGGGCTGAGCCGTGGCTCTGGGAAGTGAGGATGGTACCAGGGATGGGTCCTAGGGACACCCCTGCCCTGCCTGGGGATTCAGGGGAGCCTGGCCTGGGAGACACTGGGCACATCACATAAAGGTGCCAGTTCCAGGGCCAGTGCCAGGCTGTTCCATGAACACTGTGCTGGGGCAGGGCACAGCAGTGGAGGCTCTGTGGCCCCTGTGCCAAGGGGATGTACCCACACTGTGCTGGCTTGTGGGTGCAGGGGCGGGATGGAGAGAATGTTTGCAGTCTCCTGTGCCAGATTCAGCAGGTACCTGGTGCTGGCATGCTGGTATCCATTCTGGGATGCTGATACCCGTTGTGGGATGTGGGTACTGCACCAGGATATGGATTCCTCTAGCAGGGTGTAGCTACAAAACCACGTACCAGGATGTGGGTACTGGAATCCATGTACCTGTATTGGGATGCAGTACTGGAAATGGAATACTGGTTCGCATTCCAAGGTGCAGATCCTGTGCTGGGATGCAGGGATCATACCGGGATCCGAGTCCCATACCAGGATGTGAATATCAGTGCTGCCATGGGGAGCAGGATGCACAGAGATGTTCTGGGATGCAGGTACTGGGCCAGGGTGTGGGTACTAGAACTGGGATATGGGTGCCAATACTGGGATGTAGATGCCACACTGGGATGCAGGTATCATGCCAGGATGTAGTTACCAGATTGGGGTGTGGATACCAGTGCCAGGATGCCCACAGCTGGACTGGAGTTCAGGTTCCCATATTGGGCTGCCGTTTTTTGTACTGGGACACAGGTTTCTGTACAAGGATGCATATTCCCATAATGGGATGCAGGTTCCCATAATGGGATGCTGTTTTCTGTCCTGGGATGCAGGCTCCTGTACTGGGATGCAGGCTCCCGTACTGGCATGTTGGTTTCCGTACTGGGCTGCTGGTTTTTGTACTGACATGCAGGTTTTTATACTGGGATGCAGGTTCCTGTACTGGGATGCCCGCAGCTGTACCGGGGTGCAGGTTCCCATACCGGGATGCAGGCGCCTGTACCGGGATATCCGCAGCCGTCCCAGAACGCCGGCGCCATCCCATGCTGCGAGCGCCGGGTGCCGGCTCCCTGCCCGCGCCCTGGGCCGTGTCCCGGCGTTGCCGGCGGGGCGGGGCGGGGCGGGTCCCGGTTCCCCGTGCGGCGGCGGTGGGGGGTGCGGGGAGGGGGGGGCGCTGCGCCGCGCGCTGCGGCGGGGGCGGCTCCGCTCGGCTCCGCTCCCGCCCCCGCCGCCGCCGTCGCCCGGCTGCCATCGGCGGCTCCCGGCGCCGCCGCTCGCCGCTCGCTCCCGGGCCCGCCGCAACGCGGGGCTGGCGGGGAGAGCCGCCCCCGCCGCCGCCCCCGCCGCCCGCGCCGCTCCCCTGCCCGGCTCGCCGGCCCCGGGCGCGGGGGAGCGGCGGAGCCCTCCTCCCGCCGTGTGCATGGACAGGAGCTCCCTGCTGCAGCTCATCCAGGAGCAGGTGAGGCGGCCCGGGGGGCACCGGGCACGGGGCTGCGCTCGGGGGAGGCCGCCGGACGCCGGCTATCGCTACCGGGGGCGGGGATGCTCGCACGCACCGGGCACGGCTGGCGCACAGCGGGCAGCGCTGCCCACCCGGGGCGGCCACCGCGGCCATGCCACCCCCTGCCAGCGTCCCTCGGTGCCCCTCATCGCCGCCCTGCGGGACCGACCCATCCCTTGTGCTGCTGAGAACGCGCCACTCATCTCACTTGTGGCCTCTCCCTCCGTCAGCGCCGGGTCGGATCCTGCCCGGTACGCCCTCAAGGACGAGGGGTGCTGGGCACGGAGCCCCAGCGCGGCCCGCGGGGTCTGGGTGCCGGATGGAGCCCCGGGGGTGCTGTGGGCTCGGTCCCGCCGGCGAGGCGGGGGTCTGCACCCACCCCCGTGACCTGATTGCGGGATGAAGCCGTGGAGCATCAACGCTGCGTGGCACGGTGGGGCCTCGAGAGGTTTTCACCCGCTGCCCCCCGGCCCCCACCAGCCTCCCTCTGAGCTCCATCGTCTCGCCCCTCCATCCCTCAACCAGCCCTGGCCCAGCTGACGGTTCTCCCCCGGGCTTGGGGAAGGAATTTCTTGGGGATCAGGAAAATTAACTGTTCCCCCACTCGCCCCCCGTTGTTTCCATGACCTTGGCTGAGTCCCCCGGCCCGGGAGCGGCGGTGCTGTCCCCCGTATCACCCTACCCTCGGGCACACGGACTCTATGTGAACCCGAGCTCTTCGGAAATGAGCAGCATCCTCCCCGGGAATGAGCGGTGCTGCGAGGGCTGGGGGCTGGGGATTGGGGCCCTCCCCGGGGGTCCTAGGGTGTCAGTGAAGTTGGGGTGGGAGGAGATGCACCCCAAAAGCAGAGAGGCGCTCCCTGGCTGCTGACAGGGCTCTTTGCACTCTTGGGGCCGGTGGCTCAGCGTGGGGACAGCGTGGCCAAGTCCCGGCGTGACCGCACGTGGAGCCCGTGGGGTGACGGGTGTGGGACAGGGGCACGGATGACACCAGGGTGCTCTTGTCCCCATGGCTGGGGCTGCTCCCATGGGCTGGCGGCTGCTGAGAGGTTGCAAGTGCTGCCTGCAGCCTGCACCCCTCATCCCACCCTGCACCCCTCATCTCACCCTGAACCCGCTCCGGGCAGCCAAAGCCACTCGGGAAAGAGGCTGTGGCTGTTTCCTGCCTAGGGAACAGGGAGGGACAGGGTGCCCACCCGCGTGGGGACACGATCCCATGTCCCAACACTTCCTTTCCTGCCTATCCCACGAGGATGAGGCTCCTCTCCCGCATTTCCCTCCCTGCAGAAGCAAGGAGCAAACCCCACACTTCTTCAGGGTGTGATTCAGGGGCTGTGCTCCGGCCGTGGGTGCCCGCTCCCCATCTCCACCCTCCTGTGCCATACTGGGCTCCCTGTCCCCGTCCCATGTCGGGTACCCCGTGGTGCGCTGTCCCTGGAGGGCTCAGGGTGCCCGGCCCGCCCTGGGAGCCCCGAGGATTGCTCAGCGTGCCCCGGCACGGGGCGCGGTGGATCCCAGCGGCCGGCGGCAAGGGCGGCGGGAGGAGCGGGAGGAGGAGGAGGAGAAGAGGAGGAGGAGGCTAGTGCCAGGGCTGCGCGTGTGTTTAGCTTGTGGCTTCCTGGCTGGCAGGCTGCTGGCGGCGAGAAATAACTGAGTGGGAGAGTGTTGGCTGCGCCGCGGGGAGACGGGGACACCGGCACGGCACGGGGCACCAGCGTGGCACAGGGCACCTCACGGGGCACGATCCAGGGGGGCTGCAGGCTGCGGTGCCCCTCGCAGAGGCAGGGACAGGTGTCATGGAGCCAGTCGCGAGGCCCCAGGGGCACCAGGAGGTGTCCCCAGCCGGGCAGGGAGCTGCAGCCCCGGCACGCCGGTGATGCTCCGTGCCGTGCCCCGCAGCTCGACCCCGAAAACACCGGCTTCATCGGGGTGGAGACGTTCGCCAGCCTGGTGCACAGCCATGAGCTGCCCCTGGACCCCGCCAAGCTCGACATGCTGGTGGCCCTGGCACAGGGCAACGACGAGGGGCAGGTCTGCTATCAGGAGCTGGTAGACCTGGTCAGTGCCGGGCGGCCGCAGGGACGGGGTGGGTGCCAGGCCGGGGTGGGCACCGGACACCTCCCTGTGCCCCTGGGGAGAGGGGCAGACGCTGGCGGTCCCCAGGGACTGCCCTGGCGTGGGATGGCGGCGTGGCCTGGGGATGGCTCGTCCGTGGCACCGGGGCTGGCTGGGCAGGGGGTGGCCCCAGGCCGCGCGTCCCGAGCTGCCCCCGCCGCCCCCGCGGGCGCGGCCTCTCTCCGCAGATCAGCAGCAAGCGCTCCAGCAGCTTCAAACGCGCCATCGCCAATGGGCAGCGGGCGCTGCCCCGCGACGTTCTGCTGGACGAGACCGGCCTCGGCATCTACAAGCGCTTCGTCCGCTACGTAGCCTACGAGATCCTGCCCTGCGAGATGGACCGGCGCTGGTACTTCTACCAGCACCGCACCTGCCCGCCCCCCGTCTTCATGGCAGCTGTCACCCTCACCCAGGTACGGGGCACGGGTGAGCCGTGCCCAGCTGGTCCTGGATGGTGGGTCCTGGAGACCTCGGCAAGGATCAGATAGGATGGGTGAGCCTGATTCTGGGCTCCTGGTGCACACAGAGGGGCTCAGAGCTGACACGAAGGGACGTGTGACCCTGGATGTGACATCTCCATGCCCATGTGGGTGACTCAGACATGGCGCAGTGGGGCTGGGTTGCTGCAGTCGTGATGTTCTGGTGCCCACAGAGAGGCTCAGATACGGGGTGAAGGGTTGGGTGCCCCTCGTTTTGACATCCTGGAATCCATGGTGGGGCTAAGGTCCAGGACAGAGGGGATGGGTGACCCCAGTCATGATGTTCTGGTGCCCATAGATGGGAGCCTATAGAGGGGCTCAAATCTAGGGTGGAAGGAATGGGTGACCCCAGTTGTGATGTCCTGGTGCCCTTGGGGGGCTCACATCTGGGATGAAGGGATGGAGGACCCCATTAGTGACATCCTTGTGCCCGTATGTGGGACTCAGACCCAGGGCAGTGGGGATGGGTGACCCCAGCTGTGACATCCTGGTGCCCTTGTGGGGCTCAGATGTGGGGTGAAGGGGGTGACAGCCACGGCGTTTGCCACAGATCATCGTGTTCCTGTGCTACGGGGCCCGGCTGAACAAGTGGGTGCTGCAGACCTACCACCCTGAGTACATGAAGAGTCCCCTGGTCTATCACCCCGGGCACCGGGCGCGCGCCTGGCGCTTCCTCACCTACATGTTCATGCACGTGGGGTAGGTCCTGCCGGGGGGGACACTGGGAACACCCCGGGGGCTGTGCAGGCTGACCCCCTGCTGGTCCCCTCCTGTGCCCGGGCAGGCTGGAGCAGCTGGGGTTCAACGCCCTCCTGCAGCTGATGATTGGGGTGCCCCTGGAGATGGTGCACGGCATCCTGCGCATCAGCTTCCTCTACCTGGCCGGGGTCCTGGCAGGTGGGTGCTCCCCGGGAGGGGCCTGTCCCCATCCCCCCGTGGGTCCCTGTCACCAGCCCGAGGAGGGCACGGGGAGGTGCATGCCGGGTTTGATGGGATGCTGGGCTCTGCTGGCTGCCACCTGCCAGCATCACTTGGCTGGGGACGGGGGGGGGCAATGTAGGCCGTAAATAATTAATTTATGTAGACAATAATTAATTAATGCTGTGGGGGTGAGAGTCCATGCTGAGCCCTGTCTATACCCCCAGGCTCCCTCACCGTCTCCATCACGGACATGAGGGCCCCCCTGGTCGGGGGCTCAGGGGGGGTCTACGCCCTCTGCTCTGCTCACCTCGCCAACGTTGTCATGGTCAGCCAGGGGACAAGGGGACACAGAGGGATGGACAGGGGGTGGGTGGCTTAGTAGGGTGGACAGCACGATGGGGAATGCCAATACAGTGGGAGCTACCTGCAGATTGGGCAAGGTGGCGGGACATGAGCGGGACATGGGGTGGCTGTCACTGTGGGGTGGGTAGCCACATGTGACATTGGGGGGGATGCTGTGGCACTGTGGGGCGCTTGGTCTGTGGTGTGGGCAGCATTGGTGGGGGATGCTGTGGAGTGGCATTAGGGGGACCACCTTGGTTGGCATCATGGGGTGGGTGCATATGGGGAGGAGGAGGGACGTGAGAGAGCTCCATGGGCACTCCAGGGGCTCTGGCAGCAGCCCCCTCCTCAGTGCTGGAGCATCACTGGTGCCAGCCCATCATGCCTCCATCCCTGCATCCATTGATCATCCATCCATCCATCCATCCATCCATCCATCCATCCATCCATCCATCCATCCATCCATCCATCCCTCCATTCCCACAGAACTGGGCTGGGATGCGCTGTCCCTACAAGCTGCTGCGGATGGTGCTGGCGCTGGTGTGCAGTGAGTACCCATCACCCGATTCCCCCTGGCCGTGCGGGGCCCCGGGGCGGGCTCAGCACCTCCCGCTCCGTCCCGCAGTGAGCTCCGAGGTTGGTCGCGCCGTCTGGCTCCGCTTCTCGCCGCCGCTGCCGGCCTCGGGCCCCCAGCCCAGCTTCATGGCGCACCTGGCGGGGGCCATCGTGGGCATCAGCATGGGGCTGACCATCCTGCGCAGCTACGAGGAGAGCCTGCAGGACCAGTGCGGCTGGTGGGTGCTGCTGCTGTCCTACGGCACCTTCTTGCTCTTCGCCGTCTTCTGGAACATCTTCGCCTACGACCTGCTGGGGGCACAGATCCCCCCCCCGCCGTAGCCGCCCCCCGCCCCGCCCCTGCGGTTGGTTTGTTTTCCAAGCCCGGTGGAGGGGCTGGGGGGGTCCCCGCGCGTGACATGGGGACAGGCCACCCCCCGCCCGCCTGCCCCCTCGGTGCTAGCGAACGCGCCGCCCCCCGCCCCCCCGAATGTCCCCTGCCGCCCCCACGCTGTAGCCCCGTCCCCCAAAGGATGCTTCAGCCCTGCCCCGGCATCGCCAAGCCCCCGGGGTGCCCGCAGGGCTCGGAACGTGCCCCTCGGGAAGGAGCCGAATGAGGGGGATCCCCCCGCTGGCTCCCGTACCCCTTTTCCAGGGTAGGGGCCGCTTCGTTGCCCCCCAGGACCTGCACTTTCACACGAAGGACTGGTGCCAAAAGAGGAGCGATTTATTTTTCTATGCCAAAATAAATATAAATAAAAGAAAGAGGAATACAAAAAAAAAAAAGAAGGATATGGGGAGAGCCCGGCAGGAATCAGCTGAGACCGGCACAACTCATTTTGGCAGTGCCCTCGGCGGCACAGCCCCCCCCTCCCCGAGCCCCGGCCCCCCCGCTTTGCTGCCAGCCGCCCTCCCGGGACAGGGGCTGGCCTCGGGATGGGGCACGGGGGGGATCCCCGCTCTGACCCGCCCCCCCGACCTTTTTGGAGTATAAATAAATATTTTGCACACTGCCGGGGCTCGTGTCTCTGTCGGGGGAGGGCGTTCTGTGGTGCCCCCCATCCCTGCTGGGAGGCCGTGCGGATGCCGGGGCTGGCTGGCCGGGGGGCGGGGGGGGCACAGTCGGGCTCGGGACTTACTGGAGCAGAAAACTCCGGGATAAGTGAAGCGGCACCCGGCTGAGCCCCGCGGGGCTGGCAGCGCGGGGGGCACATGGGTGCGGGGGGGTTCGGCAGCACGGCCGGGCACGGAGACCACCCCCCGATCCAGCCCCGCCCGCTGCAGTGCACTCAGCGCTGGTTCCAGGCAGCCGAACCTCCCCCCACTCACATCCCCTGCATCCCCAGCTCCCAGCACCTCCATGTCCTCTCCTCCTTGGCCTCTCACGCCCCAAAACCCCGCTCGCGCCATTCTGTACGCACTCCTCCCATCAAACCCCACCTCATCCCACATCCATCCATCCATCCATCCATCCATCCATCCATCCATCCATCCATCCGTCCGTCCGTCCATCCATCCATCCATCCATCCATCCATCCATCCGTCCGTCCGTCCGTCCGTCCATCCATCCATCCATCCATCCATCCATCCATCCGTCCATCTCACATTCAGTCCCATAAACGCACCCAGACCACGCCCCCTCCAGCGTCCTCCCCTCCTTAGCCCCGCCCCTCGCGGCGCGCTCAGCCCCCACCCCCTGTCCGTCAGGCCACACCCCTCAACGACACCGCCCCTTCCTTAGCCCCGCCCCCGGCACACAGTCCACGCCCCTACCCTCAGACCCCGCCCCTCAACCCCGCCCCTTATCTGCCCGCCCCTTTCCCGCAGACCCCGCCCCCTGCCCGGCCCCGCCCCGGAAGCGGCGCTGTCGCAGTGCGCGGCCGGAGCGGCGGAGCCGGAGCCGGAGCCGGAGCCACCGGGGCCGCCCGAGCCAGCGGAGCCGCGGCCCCAGGGCCGGCCCGGGCCGCGCCATGAAGGGCAAGGAGGAGCGCGAGGGCGGCGCGGCTGGGCCCGGCGCGGCGGGGCCGGGCGCGGGGGGCGCGGGCGGCGGCAGCCCCGAGAAGAGCCACAGCGCCCAGGAGCACAAGGAGCAGGGGAACCGGCTCTTCGGCGGCCGCAAGTACCCCGAGGCCGCCGCCTGCTACGGCCGCGCCATCGTGAGTCCCAGCGGCGCCCCCGGCCCGCGCGGGATCGGCCCCCGGGACGGGAGCACCGGGGAGGGGACACCCGCACCGCCGTCCCCAAGGGCCTGGCCTGGGTACCCTCGGGACGGGACTCCCCGGGAACGGGAAATACCAGCCTCCCTCCTGGTCTCGATGAGCCCCGGCTGGAACCT
Source organism: Catharus ustulatus (assembly GCF_009819885.2). Classification (NCBI taxonomy): domain Eukaryota; kingdom Metazoa; phylum Chordata; class Aves; order Passeriformes; family Turdidae; genus Catharus; species Catharus ustulatus. Next base: position 1,656,703 of record NC_046236.1, on the reverse strand, counting down.
CCCCCTTGGCCTGGACACCCTCCCGGTCCTGGCCTGGCCAACCCTGGGATGGGATCCCCGGGGATGGGACACCCCCGCCACGCACCTGGCCTTGACTCCCGCACGATGGGCCTGCCCCCAGCCTGGACATCTCCCGAGCCCCAGGCTGGATATCACCAGGATGGAACCTCCTTGGGCTGAGCTCTTATTTCATAGGGCTTGGCCAAGATACCCCTGAGATAGAACCTTTTTAACCTGGACACTGTTCCCTCACGGGCCTGGCTCCTCCTGGGGTGGGCTGGACACAGCTCTGGGCCTCCTGGGCCTGGCCCCCTCCCTGGACTTGGACACCCCTAGCCCCTCCTCTCCCCCACCCAACTCCAAGCTAGACTGCTCTACACCCCATCCCGAGCCTGTTTCCCCTAAACCCTGCACTGTCCCTAGGCTGTCCTGGGTAGGGCTGACCTACCCTGGCACAGTCAGGGTGCCAGGGGTGACAGTCCCCTCTGGGGGCAGGGACATCAGCTGCCCTATGGGGACCGGGCCCAGCCGGTCCCCAGTCCATACCAGCACCTCCCCACGGGGTGCACGCCCCACTGGCACTGCTGCCTCTCCCTGCCCAGGGTGACAGTGCTGTGCTGCTGGCTCACCGAGTCACCCGGCTGTCACCAGCACGTCCTGGCCCTGCCGCCACCAACATGGGCCTGTCCCCACAGAACCGGAACCCCTTGGTGGCTGTGTACTACACCAACCGGGCCCTGTGCTACCTGAAGATGCAGCAGCACGACAAGGCGCTGGCTGACTGCAAGCGGGCGCTGGAGCTGGACGGGCAGTCTGTGAAGGCTCACTTCTTCCTGGGCCAGTGCCAGATGGAGATGGAAAACTACGACGAGGCCATCGCCAACCTGCAGAGAGGTGAGCGGGCACGCTGCCACTGTCCCCTGCTCCTGTCTGCTGGGAAAGGGCCAGGGATGGCAATGGGGATGCTGCCACTGGCTCTGAGGTGCCCTTTCTCCCCTCAGCCTACAACCTCGCCAAGGAACAGCGGCTGAACTTTGGGGACGACATCCCCAGCGCACTGCGCATCGCCAAGAAGAAACGCTGGAACAGCATTGAGGAGAAGAGAATCAACCAGGAGAATGAGCTGCACTCCCACCTGACCAAGCTGATTGTGGCCGAGAAGGAGAGGTAACGGGGCACTGGAAGGCTTTTGTAGTGCTGCCAGGCTGGTACAGCTCTGTGAGGTGCCTCTGCAGAGCCCTGCAGCAGGGAAGGGAGTGACAATGTCCCCCCATCCTCCTGATCTCCCACTCTGTCCTAGGGAGCTGGCAGAGTGCCGAAAGACTCAGCAGGAGGAAAACACGGACGAGAGCCGGGGCCGTGTTCAGCTGGCCAGCATCGAGGCCAAACACGTGAGCGGGGGCTGGGGGCTTCCTCATCCCATCCCCATCCTCATGCTCTGCTGCAGCCAGGGAAGCTGCAGAGCTGCAGCTGTGCAGGTGAAAGCTGGGAGGCCTTGGGACACAGCACAGTAGCCTTCATTCTATAGCTTGAGCCAGCACTGTAGGGCTGTTGTGTCCCTCCATGACTTCTTCCCCTGCTCTGTCATCTCTTGTCCCAGCCTGGCAGCGGTGGCGCCTGCTGTGCCTGTGGCTCACTGAGGAAACACAAGTGGCTCTTGGCCACATGTGGGTCTGGGTGCTGGGGACTAATCCCAGATAAATATAGGCCCACAGAGGAAGGTTATTTTTAAGCTGGATCACTTGCCAGGTTCAGCCAGGAGCTTCATAGGCAGAGGTGCCACCGAGGACCTGCCACAACACCCATGGGTGGGAGGCTTCGTGCCTCTCCATGGGCCCCTGCACACCAGGGACCCCTTGTCCTCAAGGGCTTCTCTTTCAGGACAAATACCTGGCAGACATGGACGAGCTCTTCTCCCAAGTGGATGAGAAGAGGAAGGTGAGTGTAGCCCAGCCTGTGCTCCAGTAAACCTCCTGTGTACCCTGTTCCCCCCTCTGAGCCAGCACCGCCTCCCAGCCTTCTTTCCTGACCCAGCTGTGCCTCTCTCGAGCCAGAAGCGGGACATCCCTGACTACCTGTGTGGGAAGATCAGTTTTGAGCTGATGAGAGAGCCCTGCATCACGCCCAGTGGGATCACCTATGACAGAAAGGACATTGAAGAGCATCTCCAGGTACTGCCAGGCCAAGGGGCTTTCCCACAATGTTACCTGGGTGGGAAGGCATCTTTCTGCTCAACTCAGGGCTCCGCAGGCTCCTTGGGTTTGGTCCCAGTTACCTGCCCGGGCAGCTCCTTGTGGAGCAGGTGCTGCCAGGCCCTGCCCAACGTGGGGGTGGATATTGGCAGGGGTCTTGCACCTTGACCTGCCCTCATCCTGCTGGGAGGCACCTCCGAGGGGCTCTCCCTCTTCCTGGGGGAGGTGCCTGGTTGCTGGGGCAGATGCCACGTGGCGCTGGCCTCACAGCCACCTGCACCTCGGGGCTGAGCCCGGGCACGTGGAGTAACCGGTTCCCCTGCGCCTCCTCCCTGCAGCGCGTGGGTCATTTCGACCCGGTGACGCGGAGTCCCCTGACCCAGGACCAGCTGATCCCCAATCTCGCCATGAAGGAGGTGATAGATGCGTTCATCTCGGAGAACGGCTGGGTGGAGGATTACTGAGGGGCCGGGGGCAGCGCTGGCCCGCCTGGGTGCCCTGGCACAGCTGGCTCTCCCTGGGCTGGCACCATGCCTTACTCGCTCTCTGGCTGCCCCGGGCCTGGCGCTGGGCGAGCGCACGTCACCACATCCCCTTCCCGAGGAGCCGCAGCGGCTGGGCGGGCACCGCGGCTCCCCAGCTCCCCTCTCTGGCTCCAAGAGAGCCTGGGGGTTGGAATGCTGGCTCCTTGGCAGTGGCCTCACCATCATGTCCATCACCCCCTCAGCCAGGGAAGCCACGGTCCCCGGAGAGCACGTCCTGCTCCAGGGATTGCCACAGGGAGCTTGCTGGGATGAGCACCCAGAGCCCCATCCTTCCCTATGTTTAGAGTTGTTTCCTCCTCCTTCCACCTCCTGCCTGGCCAGGGTTGTGTCCTCTTCCCAGTAAATAGCCACTTGCTGGGATGCTGACGCACTCTCTGGCTTTCCCTGGGAAACAACTGCCCCAGGGCTGGAAGGGGCTGCTTCCCACCTCCCCTTCCCCACTGGGACTCTGGCTTCCTAAGAAAAACCACCTGGGTTAAAGTTCTTGTTCCTTTTAACAAAATCCCTTAAAAATCCCACAAAAAATAACCAACAGATTTGCATTCAACTGAGATTCCAGCGTTTGGTTGGCCGATGGCCTGCCTGGCTTTTGAGCGCCCCCTGGAAGTTTGCCAATGTCCATTAAAAAATATATATATATATAAAAAGAATAAAAAAAAGTTCAGCAATAAACATGGAAAAGGATCTGGAGTTGTTCACGGCAGCCATTTCTGGGTATATCCTGGCTTTGGGAATTGGTGCCATCCCATGAGGACCAGGTTTGCTCCAAGGATGTAGCAACACACAGTATGCTTCAGTAGAACAACTTTAATCCAAGGGGGAGGGTAAAGACCAGTGAAAACCAAAACTTTCTCAGGCAGTTGGTCCCAGTACCAGTTGCCTTTCCCTGAGGGTGGCAGGAGCTGGAGCTCCTGCCCTGGCTGGCATGGTGGTGACATGTCCTTGTCCCTGCCAGCCCTAGCCTAGGAAGGTGGAGATGAAGACACTGGTGTCCAGGTTGAGTGTGGCGTGCCACCAGCGGTCAGGGAAGTACAGGACCTGCAGGAGACACCAGTGGGGTTGCACAGCTCTGGCTGGGAAGCCTGGGGTCCCCTGCAGCCCCTGGACTCACCTCCCCAGGGTGCAGGGTGCACTCCAGTGGGCGCTGAGCCGGTGGCAGGGTGGGATACGTGTGCTGGAGCCAGGCCAGCGTTGTCTCATTGGGGTGGAAGTGTGGGGTTTTATCCGGTGGGTACAGAAACCAGCGCTGGAAAACACCGGGGGCACATCCCCTCCCAATTCCCCTCCAGCCTCTCAGGCTCAGCCCCAGGGGGGCTTCCCTATACCCAGGGACACCTATTAGGGGCTTGTTTCTCTCTCCCCCCTCCCCAGATACCTCCCCTAGGGCTCAGTTCTCACCTTCCTGCCGAAAATCACCTCGGAGAAACCAGGGCCGTGCCAGTGGAAGGGAACACCAGAGCCTGAGCCTGCGGTGGAACGGGGGTTGGTGCTGGGGAGAGCCCCCAGTCCCGGCCCAATCCCATCCCGCGGGTTCCCATCCCACACCCACCTGCGATCCCAAAGCTGTAGGCGGGGCTGGTGCCCGGGATGCGGAAAGGAGGTGGCACGTAGTGCTGGAAGAGGGGGCCCCACTCGGTGAAGTTGTTGTCCCCGAAGAAGTAGAGGGTGTCTAGGGGGACACGGGAGCTGAGCACGGCGAGGGGATGGGGCTGCGGGGGAAGGGACGGCGCTACCCACCGCTGCCCAGCCGGGCCGGGTCCTGCGGCTTCAGCAGGTGCTCCACGTACTCCTGGAACGGCACATCCACTGCGGGAAAGGAGGGATGAGCGGGGGAATGGAGGGATGAGCGGGGGAACGGGAGGGATGAGCGGGGGAAGCGGCTTCCCCGCGGCCGGGCACGGCCCCCGCGCTCACCTTTGCGATACGAGTAGGTGTTGGCCGTGCTGAGCCGCACTGGGAAGGGCCCGAAGGCCGCCAGCAGCTTCTCCCGGGTGCAGAGGGCTCGGAACGCCTGCAGGATGCAGGACAGGGAGCTGCGATGCTGCCGCCGCTCCTGGGGCACCGGGAGGTGTGTCCCACCCGGAATCCTCTGTCCCCTCCCGGCACTCACCGAATTGTCCGTGACCCCACCGAGGATCACCGGCCGGGAGAAGGCGAACCTGGGGGCAGCATCCAGCGGGGTCCCGCGAGGGCGGAGCACGGGAAGCAGCACTGACCCATCCCGGGACCGGGATCAGTCCCGACCCACCCCGGGACTGGCTCCAAACCACCCCCGAAGCACCGGGATCGGTCCCGACCACCTTCCCCCAGGTTCTCCCCCGCCGCCCCAGGGTCTGCCCCCCTCAGTTCCCCCCGCTCCTCCCCGTTAGCCCTCCCGGTGCACCGGAACTGTTCCCCGGCTCCCCTGTGTCGGTTCCGCGGGAGCCGGGACCGTGCCGGGTCGCCCGTACCGCTGCAGGAAGAGGGAGTAGGTGAGGGATGCATCAGCTCTCTCCACGGTGCAGCGTGGTTCCTCCGGCACCGAGCCTGCCAGCCTGCAACGCGACACTCCGCTCGGCACCGGCACCAGGAGCGGCACAGGGACCGGTCCCGGGGCAGCCTCTGCCCTTACCAGCCGCCGTCCGGAGGGTCGGTGCAGGCGCCGGGCCGGACCCAGCCCAGCGGCAGCAGCAGCAGCGGCAGCAGCCGCGCCGCCACCGCCATCGGGACCGGCGCCGGAGACACCGGGAACTACGATTCCCAGCATGCACCGCGATCGCAGAGTGCACAGAGTCATTGGGTGGGCGCATCGCTACGGGTCCCGATCAGGACCATAATTTAAGGAGCGGCGGAAAGCGGCCTCCTGGCACAAGGGGACAACAGCATGGGGACATCGGGGACACCGCCGGGCCTGGATGCATCCAGGCAAAGCAAAGACAGGAGTCATGGCTCGATTCAACTGCTGGTTTGTTTTAATCCAGTAAAAAACGGCCGGGCAGAGGATGCACCCTCAGCCCTTATTTACACAAATAAATACTGGGAGGGCGGTGCCAGGGATATCGGGCAGGGCACGCTGCCTGCCCTGCTCACCGCCCTGCCCCTCCCCGCTGCCAACTCTGCGCGGCCGTGGGGCTCAGGTGTACTCGCAGAGGTGGCCGCAGCCGGCGGGGCAGTGGGAGCTGGTCTCCAGCCACTTCATTATGTGCTGCAGGTGGCCACCGTGGCTGCAGCCCTGGCACCAGACGAAGAGCCCCTTCACCACGTGGTGACACACGGCACACATGCTGGCACACTGCCGACACCTGCACGGGGAAATTCAGGTGGACGTGGGCAGGGAGAGCCCTCGGGGAGCAACAAGAGGGAACAGGGGCACCCACTCCACCCCATTCCCCTGTCCCCACAAGTCCCTCTGGGCCCCCTCACCTGTCACAGATCCAGCCCCTGTTGCTCATGGGCCGCTTGCAGTTGCTGCAGTTGACGTGGAGGGTGGTGGAAGCCTGGTTGAGGCAGTTGATGGCACGGCAGGTGCTCAGCTTGATCACCTCGTTGGAGATGTTCCAGAGCTGGAAGCGCTGCAGCAGGTCGATGTAGGACGTGTACCAGTGCTCCTGGGGATAGCCACAGACAGCTGAGCCCCCACATCCACCCTGAAACTCCCTCAGGAACCCAGCCCTACATCCCAAAGGCAAGATTCCCCTGGGGGGCCTCAGTCGGAGAAAAGGAGGCTCAGGGGGGCCCTTCTCACTCTACAAGTCCCTGACAGGAGAGTGAAGCCAACTGGGGGTTGGGCTCTGCTCCCAGGGAACAAGGGACAGGAGAAGAGGAAATGCCTTCATGTTGTGCCAGAGGAAGTTTAGTTTGGATATTAGGGAGAATTTCTTCATTGAAGGGGTGGTCAGGCCCTGGCACAGCTGCCCATTGCAGTGGTGGAGTCACCATCCCTTGGGAGGATCTAAAAGCTGTGTTGATGTGGCACCTGGGGACATGGTTCAGTGGTGGCCTTGGCAGTGCTGGGGGAATGGCTGGACTCGATCTTAGAGAGCTTTTCCAACCTAAAGGATTCTGTGATTCTCTGATCCTTGCAGTGGGAGAACAGCTTTGCAATGCTTCCCTATATCAACAGGGCAAGGTCACCTCCCCATTCCTGGCCCTGCAGAGCCCACAATTCCCTGCCAGGACTGTTGGTAGGGCAGGTACTGGAGCCCTGTAGCTGCTCATGCTGGCTTAGAGCTGGCCTGACAAGGGCTGGAGGAGAAGGGATGTGCCCCAATCCCAGGAAGGATCCCATTCCATTGGGATGCACCCCTGTGGGTCCCAGCAAGGCACGGTCCTTCCCCCCAGGGGCTGTACCTGCGTCTGCTCATCGATCTCCTTGCGGATGCGCTCTCCCAGCACGATGAGCACGGACACAGCCGTCTGCACGTCGCCCTGCTCGGCGTAGAAGAGCAGCGTGTCCCGCACAATGGGGTTGAAGAAGTCGGAGGGCAGGCGGTTCTCGTAGAGCGAGTGGGAGATGGAGATCAGCGAGAAGGACTCCACGGGGGTCAGTGACACTGTCTCGGCCTCGTTGCCGCTGACGTGAGGGGAGTCGGCCTTGTCCTGCAGGTGGTCCAAGGCTGATGGGTTGTCCACGATTTCATGGCGCAGGGGGAAGGCTTCCTGGGGAAGGCTGTATTCCTGCTCTTCAGCTGAGAGGAGAAGAGCAGGAATGAGCAGGAGAAAATCCAGCTGGCACAGACAACACCGCCCTCTGTGCGCTCACCGTGCGGGTTCTCGTGGTCCATCATGTACAGGTCATCCTCATCTGCCTCCACATCTCCCAGCAGATAATCCGCAGGGACATCGCTGCCTTCTGTCTCCTCATTGTCTGCGTGCCCAGGGGAAGAGAAATCAGCTCATCACACCACTGAATCCACCTCCCAGTGTCCTGCCCCAGCATGCCAGGCTGTGCCTTAGCCACACAGCTCAGTTCCCCACCACTGACACTGTCACCCCAGGTCACGGGGGAAAATTGACTTTCTGCAGCACCCTGGGGCTCAGTGTCCTTCACCCTGGGGGCTGCAGCACATCCAGCCACCCCAATTCACAAGAAAAATGTCCCAGTTTATCCCCTATCTATGGCTGAGAAGGGAAGAGCTGTGTCCAGGCAGGAAGGTTACCCTCATTGTTGATCAGGGTGGAGGAGGAATCCATGAGGATGTTTTCTGTGCGGCTCTCTCCTTTGCTGCGGTCCAGTCTGGACTCACTGCCCAGTCCAGCAGGGATATCTTTCAGGTTAAAGCTGGGAAAAAAGTGCCAAATTTAACAGTCAGAGAAGTATAAAGTTTCTATTTCAGCCAGCAAACAGCCTGGATACAGGTGTCCAGTTGCAATTTGAATAGTGAAACATGATATGGTGATATCCCTTTGTGGGCAAAAGTCACCAGTCCCCACCGTGTGACTTAAAAATAAAGACACGTTGTGACTGTGATCACAACCCTTCCTCTAAGCCTGGTGGCACTGCACATGCACTGCAAAGGTCTCCCTGAAGACTTCCAGTGCTGAGCAGACTCTTGGCTCCATCTCCTTCCCCTCAGAGTCTGCCTCTCTCCAACGCTGTTTGTTATGCATCACCACGCTCGGCCTTCACCAAGATGGAAAAGGGAAGGGATGGGGTTGGAGCAGAGCCCAGCTCCCCAGGCTGCTGCTTGCTGTATCTCAGACAGCAGCACAGCCACCCTCTGGAGGCAGAGCTTCGTCAAGGACAGTGCTCGTTTCCTTTGGTGTTATTTGAGGATGTGTCACTCACTGTGGGAAGCCGGCCCTGCGAGGTCTGACAGCTCATTTGAAGTCCTCACCCCTCACGTTTATGTCATTGAGAAGAGGAAAAACAAGTTTTCCTGCTTCATTTGCCCACAACGGCTGCTGGCAGAGCTGGGCTGTGCTCTCCCTTGGAAAGGCTCCAGAAGAAAACCTCTGCACACTGGCAGTTCCAGCTCCAGCCATGAGACACCTTCTCCACTTGGAGAAAACCTCTGTACTTGGTCACTGGTCATTGCTGTCCTGGACACTGCTGAGGCCTCACCTCACATCCTGGGGTCACTTTTGGGGCCCTCATGACAGGAAAGTCATTGGGGGGCTGGAGCATGTCCAGGGGAGGGAATAGACAAAAGGAGGCTCATCGGGGAGCCTCCTTGTCACCTCCACAACTCCCTGACAGGAGGAGGCAGCCAGGGGAGTCAGGCTCTGCTCCCAGGGAACAAGGGACAGGAGAAGAGGAAATGGCCTCAAATTGTGCCAGGGGAGGTTTAGGTTTGGATCTTGGGAAAATTTCTTCTTGGACAGGGTGGTCAGGCACTGGCACAGCTGGAGTCACCACCCCTGGAGATGTTCAACATCATGCAGATGTGGTGATAAGGAACATGGTCTAGTGGTGGCCTTGGCAGTGCTACTGGGGGAAGGATCTCAGAGGACTTTTCCAACATTAGAGATTCTGTGATTCATGAATTCAGTAACTGCAAAGCTGGTCCCAGCCCCATGCCCCACCACAGGCCAAACTTTGGTTGAGGGAGGGAGGGGAGCAGTGTGTGAGGCTGCAGCTCAAGGCCAGGCTGGGGACTCACTTCCCACACCAACATGGGAAATGACTATGTTCAAACAATGCCAACATGCAAAAACCAGCACAGCCTGGCTGAGTCAGCTGTCCCTGTTCACTCCCTGTGTCTGCAGCAGGTTAGTTATTAGGTAGAAATTGTTCCCTGGGAGGGTGGGCAGGCTCTGGCACAGGGTGCCCAGAGAAGCTGTGGCTGCCCCTGGATCCCTGGAGGTGTCCAAGGTCAGGTTGGATGGGGCTTGAAGCAACCTGGGCTAGTGAGAGGTGTCCCTGCCCATGGCAGGGAATGGGCTGGGCTGGGATGAGCTTTAAGGCCCCTTCCAACCCAAACCATTCTGGTATTGATGTGATTCTATAACCACATCCCAGTCGAGCTGCTTCCACACCACCCCCTCACGGAGTTATCCCACTCATCTCATCACTCCCTGCAGCTCTGACTCCCCATACCTGTTCATGAGTGGGAGGGCAGTGCTGCCTTTCCCCATGCTGTGGTTGAGGTTTGTGGATGCCACAGTGCCAAGACTGGAGTAGATAATCCTCAGCATTGTCCATGTCTGAGCCACCTGCACAGAACACAACCCCTGTCAGACCTTTCCAGGCTGCCACCCCCTGCAGCAGCAGCTGTCCCTCAGCTCACCTGGTTGCGGTCCAGCCCCTTGGCCACCTTGGCGTTGTGGTCGCAGAGCTCGGCCAGCGGCCGGCCGGCCAGCGCGTACTGCTTGGCCGTGTGCACAAACCAGTCCATGCTGCCGCTCTCCACATCCGTCTCAAACACGCTGAGGGCGCTGGAGGACGAGATGTACTCAAACTGCTCCGTGGGGTCCAGCTTGCGCTTGAAGAAGATGGGGTGGCGCCGGTCCCCAATGTAGGGCTTGCGGTTGGAGTCAGAGGAGATGAGGCTCTCCTTGGCGGCGAAGGCCAGGTCTCCATAGAGGCTGTAGCACAGCCCCTCGGGGTTGGCGCGGTCGATGGGCTGGCTGGCGTCCTTGAAGATGTGCTGGTAAAGGGTGCTGTCCTTGGAGCCCGAGAGGAGGAAGTAGGGGTCGTGGAGGTGCCGCCACACAATGCCCGTGGTGACGTCCTTGTGCTCCTCGAACATGGCGGAGGGGATGAAGGGGCGGCGCACGTCCCACACGTAGATGTTGTGGTCCACCATCATGGAGCAAGTGGCGATGTGGTGCTTGCACTCGGGGCGCCACTTCACCCGTGCCACTGAGGCGATGGTCTGCACACAGTAGATCTCCTTGGCCCGTGTTGTGTTCATGTCCCACACCTTCACCATCTTGTCGCGGCCGCCCGTGGCCAGCCAGCCCCTGGGACGAGGATGGATCAGTGATCACTTCTCTGTTCCCACTGTGACACAGAAATGCTCACAGCACAGGTGTGACCATGTCCATGCCACAGGAAGGCAGCTGGGCTGCAATCCCATCCTCCCATGAGCTCCCCTGACACCTCTCTCTGCTCTGCAACAACCAGGTCAGGCAACACCCTCCTTCCTGCCCCCAGTTATGACCCTGTGCCTCCAGAGCCACATCTCAGTCAGACCAGTTCCCTCTGGCTCTGCTGTCCTCTGGCCAGGCCCAGCAGAGAGGAAAAGGCCATTCTGAACGTATTTCAGTGCCTCTCTAAGATCATGAGCAGTGGCAGCACTGCCTGTCAGGGAGATCTACACACTGTAACAGCTGCTTCCAGATCCTTCCCAGCAACCTCCCAGGAAAGGCAGGCAGGAAACACGACTGAACACAAGTGAGTTGTGTCCCAGAGCAGCCAAGTTATGCCTTCCTTAAGCTGAGCACTGGAGCAAGAGGCTGCTGTGACACTGCTATACCCAACCATACAACACGCAGTGCCTCAAAAACCCCTAATTTATCAAAGAACAAACCCCAAACACCGTTACACCACCCCAAATGCTCAAAGCAACAATCACTCCTATCTTCCAGCAACATCCCAGCCCCAGACACGAGGGGATAGCATATCCCAGTCCATGCTTTCCCCTACAAAATCCCAATCTTGTTTTAGGGTCTCTCTTGTCCTGAAGGCCGGGTGGCTGGTGGGGGCTGGCCCCACACTCACCTGTCCTCTGGGTGCCAGTCACAGCAGAAGACGGGCCCGTTGTGGGCCGTGAACATCCTCTCGTAGCGGTCGGGCCGGCGGATGTCCCACAGCTGCACATTCCCATTCTCGAAGGTGGCAGCAAAGGTGAAATAGTCCCGGATGCTGAACTGGACGTCACGCACGCTCTCCGATTGGCCTGGGAGGGGACACAAGTTGAGAGCTCCAGCAAAGCTAAAAATCCCACTGGAAGAGCCATGGGAATCCCTGGCACAGAGAGAAGGGGTAGCAAGGAATGTTGTGACTGTCTTCCATCTCCCACACAGACCCAGCTACTACTAAGAGGCAAAAAAAGGCACCAAAATGCCTCTCAGCTCCTTCTTTCCCTGCTCTGGGCATCGCATCCCGAGCAAACCCTCCTCCTGGGCAAGGGGAAGGGCAAAGCTCCCAACACCTGCCTCTCCTAAGGGTGAGGGAACAAGCAAAGAAAGGACAAAGCTGCCATACTCTACTTCCCCACCGGGAAACAGGGCAACAACAAGCACGTGTGTACCAGAGAAGGTGCTGACAGAGTCCTTCTTGCGCAGGTCAAAGCATTTCATGTAGCCGTCCTGGGAGCCGCTGAGCAGCATGTACACCTCGGTGGGGTGGAAGCACACCTTGTTGACCGTGCGCTTGTGCTCTGTGAACAGCTGGTCCTGCTTGTTGCGGGATGGCTTGCCCAGGTTCCAGGTGACCACCACACCGTTGGTGGCGGCGGTGGCCAGCAGGTTCTCATCCATCTGGTGCCACACCACGTCAGCGCAGCTGAAGTTCAGGGAGGGCTTGCGGCCCACACGGAGGTTCAGCTTCTCCACAAACTGCTCCTCCTCAATGGAGTAGATCTTGAAGATGTTGCGGCCGGCCACCACCACCTGGGCAGCGTCCCGGCACACGCTGATGGCGTTGGCAGGGGCGTCCAGGTGGCAGAACATGGTGCGGCCAGTCAGTGCATTGCCCCCCAGGGCAGTGGTGACCCTGGCCATTTTCTCCATGGCTGTCCTTGGGGTGCTGTCCCCTCCCCAGCAGGCTGCCTGCACACCCACACAGCTGCCCTGCCCTACCTCAGCCAGAGCTGGCCAGGGACTGGCTGGGCTCCCGTGTCTCCTGCCGGGCCCTGGTGGCTCCGACCGCGGCTTTTTGTGGCTGCATCAACAGGCCGTGGAGGTGAGAGACCACAGAGCTGCCTGAGAGAGGGCGATACAGCCCCACTCCGTGTTCTCCTCCTGCTGTCTTCTGCGGCTCCTGCTCAGGGAGTTCCTGAAAACCTTCTCTGGGTTCCTTCTTCCCTCTCCGGCCACACCCTGAGATGTTTCGCTGTTGCTGATAATATAGGTCAAGTACAGTGCTGTGGCTGAAATGAGAAGCGTCCGCAGCACTAAGTGGGGTGAAGTGAGGCCACGGTCACCTCCGTGGGGCACTCGGAGCCCCAAAGCCTGCAAGAACCAGGGACTGACCCTCCTTCTCTAGCAGAGGTGGGGGCAGCAGCTACTTCAGGCTTCCTGGAGGGATCACAGGGTCCCACGGGCTGTGTCCTCCAGAGCCAGGCTGTGCTCCTGCCACAGCACTGCCCTCTCCAGCCCCTCTGCCCTTCCCTTGCCAGGTCCCACATACCTCACACTGCAGGCCCTCATGGCCCCTTCCCCCTCAGAGCACCCTTAGGGTCCCCTCCTACCCCCGAAGCCACCCCCCAGCCCCTCATACCCAACACTCCCACCCCACCAGGGCCCCGTCCTGACCCACAGACCTCGCATATTCCACATCCTCCTTCTCCTGACCCACAGCCCCCAGGACCTCTCAGACCCCTCATACCCCACTCTTCCCCCTGTACAGAACCCGTTCTTGACCCAGAGCCCGTTCAGGGCCCCTTCCAGCCCTTCAGAGCCCACTCAGCGTTCTCTCAGAGCGCCCCCCCATACCCTCCTCAGGGCCTCTTCCCACCCCTCAAAGCCCCCAGGGCCCCTCCACAATCCCCTCCCACCTCACAGAGTCCCCTGCCGCTGTCACCTGGTCACGGATCCCCTCCGTGCGAAGCCCCGGTGCCGTTCCCGAGCCGTACCCCACGCCGGTTCCCCCGCCGGCAGCTCGGGCCGAGCAGGCCCCGCCGCCGCCGCCGCGGAACTCCCGCCAGGCCACGCCCTCTTCCGCCACGGGCTGCACTCCCGCCGCCAGGCCACGCCCCTTTCCGCTATTGGACACGCCCCTACCATCAGACCACGCCCTCTTCCGCCACGGGCTGCACTCCCGCCGCCAGGCCACGCCCCTTTCCGCTATCGGACACGCCCCTACCATCAGACCACGCCCTCTTCACTCTACCCACACCCGCCCGTTTGGGCTGGCCACGCCCCCTGTCCCTCTTGCCGTTCAACCCTGTCGGACTGCGGCAAGGCCATGCCCCTGCCATAGACCACGCCCCCTTGTTCCACCACGCCTCGTTTGCCTCCCCGTCCCGCTCCGGGATCCATCAGGCCCCGCCCACCCCATTGCTCTCACCAGGCCCCACCCCTGTCCCTGAAGCCCCGCCCACAGGGCAGGCTCCGCGCACGGAGCGGGGCGCGGTGGGGGCGGGGGCACAAGGTGGGCGTTGAGCCTTGGGGTTCGGGTCAGTGCGGGGTCCGGGGGTGCAGTGCGGGATGTGGGGTCCGGTAGGAATAGGGGTGCAAGGGGATAAATGGGTATTGGAGGATATCGGGTGCCTTGGCTGGGGATGTGGAGGGATGCGGGGTGCCCTGGGAGTTGGGGTTCGCTGGGATGAAAGGGGGTGGTGGAGGGATCTGAGGTGCGCTGGGAACTGGAGGTGCAGGAGGAGAAAAAGTGTACCAGGAGTTACGGGATGTATAGGGTGAGAGTGTCAGGGAGATGTGGGATCTGAGGGAATTGGGGATGCCAGAGGTGCATCTCAGAGGGACTGGGACTGCAAGAGAAAATGGAGTTTAGGGGGACGTGGGGTGCATTAGAGGTCATGGAGGTGCCGTGGGGATATGGAGTGCATTGGGGGCGTAGGAGTGAACTGGAGCGTTATAGGGGAGCACAAGGGTGTGTGGGTGAACTGGGGGGCATGGGGGCACATTGCCGTGGGGGGCTGTGGCAGGTGGTACGGTGTGCATTGCGAGGGTGCCGAGGAGATGTGGGGGTGCCAGAGGGATGTGGGTGCATGAGGAATGGGGAAGCAGGAGGATAAATGGGGGTCAGGGATCTATGGGTGGTTCGTGGGTCAGGCTGCAGGGTCGGAAATGAGGGTGCCAAGAGGATGTGGGGTGCATTGGTGGTGTACAGATGCACTGGAGGGATATAGGGGTGCACAGGGGAGTAGGGGTGCAGGGGGGACGGGGGCCACTGCCATGGCGGGTGCAGAGGAAAGTATGGGGGCTGTCAGTGTAACCTGGGAGCAGTGCAGGGCTATGGCACCCCAAAACTGCTGCTGTCACTTGCAGGGGTGGGGGGACCCTCTAGTGCTGCTGTCCTGCCTGTCCCCGTGTCCAGGGACACTGCTGGGTTTGGGGGTGCAGGCAGCCCCCCACCCCCGTGCCAGGGGGGTCCGGGTCCCATCAGTGCCACCCTGTCCCGCAGCCCCGGGGACTCCCAAACCCCGTTCCAAGACCACGAAGGGCTTTGTGCCTTTTTGGGGTCAGAAAGGGGCGTTTCTGACAAAGGAGGGAGCGGAGGCGGCGGTTGGTGCAGCAGTTCCTTCCCGGCCGGTACAAAGGCAAAACAAACCGAAAGCGTGTCCGTGTCCGTGTCCGTGTCCGTGCCCATCCCATGTCCGTGCCCACGTCCAGATCCATGCCCACACTCCTCCCACGGCTGGTGTGGCGCGGGCAATGCCCCGGGGGCGGCCACCGAGCCCCTCCCGCGCTGGGTCCCCGTGGGCACCCCAGCCCCGCGCCGGCTCGGTCCCATCCCGGCTCAGCCCAGGGGTCCCCCCGGTGCCCCGCTTGCCGCTGGCATCGGGGCGATGGCTTTTCGGCTGGAAGAGCGGTGGCGGTGGCAGTGTGTCCTAGGTGCCACTTCCTGTCGTCTCTCTGTGCTGCCGGTGTCGCCGTGGTGGCTCAGACCTGGCCCTGGTCCCCCGGGATGTCCCATCCCAGACGGATGGGTCGCTCCTCGGCGTTGGCATCACCCCCACAGCCCCGCGGGGTGCAGGGGGGTCCCCAGGGCGACGGGGGATGCTGGCCAGGAGAGCCCGGCTTCCGGGGCAGGATCCGGCCGGGGCGAAGCCGCGTGGAGGGGCTCAGTGGGGGCTGTCACTTGTCACCGTCACCCGGGGTACCCCGAAACCTGCCGTAGCACGAGACTGAAGCAAGCGAGCATGCGAGGGCGGCGGGCGGGCGGAGAGGGACATCCTATTCACCGGGAGAAAGTGCCCCAAAGGCAGGGCTGGGGGCTGGAGGGGACACGCAGCACGGGGGTGGGGGGTGTGTGAGCTCGGTGACCCGCTCCGGGGGCGTGAGGGGACCCATCCAGCCTCCGCCGCCACCCAAAATTAAGAATTCTCCTCTCGCCCATCCCTGGGAGCATCCTTTGGTCCCCAGGAGCATCCTTGGTGGCGGGGCCGTGTTCCCGCTCGGCACCGGGGCGGGGAGAGCAGGATGCGGCCGGGGGGGGTCACACAGCGTCGCCTTCCCACTTTGGGCTTCCATGATGTCCATTCGTCTGTCCGGAAGGGATTGGCAGGACACCGTGAGGAGCACGGGCGATGGCGGCGGCGTGGGGGGAATTTACATGGTACACGGGGGGGCTCCGGCCGGGGGCGACGCCTTCCCCCATCTCCCCCCGGAGGCCCGCGTCGCTCGGCGGCGTCGATGCGGGGATGTCCGGGCTCGGTTGGAATCGGGGGCGTCTCTCGAATCCCCCAGCAGCCGGAGGGAGATGGGGTGGGCGATGGCGGCCGGGGTGGGCGCGGGAGCGGGCGGCCGGGTCCGGCGTTACTCGATCACCATGCAGCACGGGAGGTGCTGGGAGAAGTACTTGAAGAGCTCCGGGGTGGCCCCGGGGCAGTTGGTGAGTTCCAGCTCCTCCAGCTCCTGCAGCTGCACCAGCCCCGACAGCCCCGTGGTGGTCAGCAAAGGGCAGCCTGCAAGGAGACAGGGTGCACTGTCAGCCCAGAACACAGCGCCTCCCAAAAATTAGCATCCCAAAAAATAGTATCTCAATGGCACCAGTATCCCAAAGCACCAAAATCCCCCCAAACAGAACCAAAGGATCAGGCCCTCAAAATCCCAGCACCTCAAAACTCACCACACCCGAAAGAACCAACGTGCTAAAAAAGTATCCCAAAACCCCCAACACTCCAAAAAAATCCAAAGTATCAGCATCTCAAAAATCCAGCACTCAAATACACACACAAAAACCAGTAGCTTAAAGCACCAGCACTCCAAAATACCAAGACCATCAAAATTAGCACCCAGAAACCCCTCACCAGAACCCAAAAAAACCAACATGCTAAAGAATAGTGTTCCAAAACACCAATATCCCAGAAAACAACACCCAAAACACTTACACCCCAAGGCTAGCCTAAGAACCCAGCATCTCAAAGTGCCAGTATTAAAAAAAAAAAAAAAAAAAAAAGCAGCACCTCAATAAAGAGTGCCCTTCAGAACAGCTCCTTGAAAACTGACACTGTTAAAAACTTGAATCCCAAAAACATAGCTACCAAAACATCACCACCCCAAAAAACACAGCACCCCAAGACCACAGCCGTGGATCTTTCTGCACAAGCTGGGCTGGGTGCAGGTGCCTGCTGGCTTGGCGGATCCTGGCTGTCCCCAGGCTGTCCCCAGGCTGTCCCCAGGGCTCTCTGTCCCCATGCCCTGTGCCTCCCCAGCCCCATGGGGTCTCAGGTCCCTGGTAGCAGGGTGAGGGTCTCACCAGCCAGTGAGAGGAGGCGCAGGCTGCCCATGCCCAGGAGGTGCTTCAGGCCAAAATCCTGCACCTGGAAAAGAAGATGGGAAGGGAATGAGGGGGGACAGCGGGGACAACTACAGCACCAGGGCTCAGCATTGCCCAGCTGGGATAGGGAACTGGGTGCCAGGGCTGGGAACCTGAAAGAGGGTGCAGGATGCTGGGACAGTGTGCTGGCTCTGGGTGCTGGGGCAGGGAACTCTGATGGGACAGGGTGCTGGGGAGGGGAGCTTGAGCAGGATGTGGGATATTGCAGCAGGATGCTGGGGCAGGATTTTGGGTGCAGGGCCGAGGTACTGAGTCTGGGTTGTGCAACAGGGAACAGGGAGGCAGGGCAGGGAGCCTGTTGCTGCAGCAGGGTACTGGGTCTGGGGTACTGGTGCTGGGGCAAGGATGCAGGGTCAGGGTGCCAGGGCTGAGTCCTGCTAAGCTCACAGGAGCTCTCTGCTTCCTGGCACCAAGTCTTGGGGTCTTCAACCAGCCTACCCTGAGCTCATGGTCCCTCCCCAGGGAGGTGCCACCATGCCCTCTCTGCCTTGCCAAGCCAGGACGGGTACAGCCGTGTTCCACACCTACCTGGCAGCACCAGCGCAGGTAGAGGCTCCGCAGGGATGACATGGTGGACAGGTAGCTGAGGCCAGTGTCGGTGATCCGCACGCACCTGCCGGGACACGGGGTGTCAGGGCCAGCTTGTCACCCATGGGTGTCCCCAAACCATGGCCCCCATGCTGCACCCTCTGCTTCCAGCATGGCTCAGCATGGCATGGCTTGGCACGGCATGGCTTGTCATGGGGTGACACGGCACAGCACAGCTCGGCATGTCATGGCATGGCTCAGCATGGTATGGCATGACTTGGCATGGCTTGGCATAGCTTAGCATGGCAGGGCATGGCCCAACATGGCTCAACATGGCATGGCTCGGCTTGGCATGGCACAGTACAGCTCAGCACGGCCCTTTACCTGTCGAGCACCAGCTCCTCCAGCTTGTGCAGGTCACAGGCGATGTACTCCAGGGCCATGTCGGTGATACGGGGGCACCAGGACAGGTCGAGGCTGCGGAGCTTCCGCAGGTTCTCAGCCACCAGCTCCACACCGTCATCCGTCACCTTGGAGCAGCCCGAGAGGCTGAGGACACTCAGATTGGGCAGGCTGTGCACCATGTTGACCACGCCGTGGTTGGTGATCTCCCAGCAGGAGTTGAGGCGCAGGGTGTGGGTGGTGTAACCCTGCTTGGCGGTGAAGTAGGCGAGCGCTGTGTCCGTCACGTGGTAGGCTTGCAGGTTGAGCTCGGTGAGGTTGGGCAGGAGCTGCGAGATGGCGGCAATGGCGTCGTCGGCCACGTTGATGCAGTCGCTGACGCTCAGCGCTGTGATGCGGGCGTTGAGGCTGGACCACAGCCCGGCCTCCGTGAAGTCGTTGCAGCCTGACAGCTCCAGCCGCACCACGCCCTGCATCTGCTCCAGCATCACCTGCCGAGGGGCAGCGGGTCAGGCCTTGCTGGGCACTGCCACCCGTCCTTGTGCATCCTTGTGCCCCCACCCTGGCTGCCTCTGGGCCCCCCTGCCTCTTCCCACTGCTCCCAGTCTTGTCTGGGTCCAATCTTCTCCCTGGGACCTCCCTGGCATAAGTTCAGCTCTTGCTTTAGGACACACCAGCACCAGTGGGGAATTGGAGGGGACAGGCAGGGACCCCTGGGTGCAGCCCCAACAGGTGCTGCTGGCAGGCTCGGGATTGATGCCCACTCCCAGCACAGGAGCTGCTCTGTTGAGAAGTACCCACGGAGCAGCTGGTGCTGGGTTTGGCCAGGGCGCAGAGCAAGGATCTCAGTGAGGACCTTGCCCAGCCCCCTGAGTTGCTCCATCTCTATCTGAC
Source organism: Catharus ustulatus (assembly GCF_009819885.2). Lineage (NCBI taxonomy): Eukaryota > Metazoa > Chordata > Aves > Passeriformes > Turdidae > Catharus > Catharus ustulatus. The sequence goes on along the minus strand of NC_046236.1, from coordinate 1,637,531 downwards.
CCTCAGGCCCTTGTTGGGGAGCAGCCAGCTAAGCAGGTATGTCCCATTCCCAGAGCCCTGCTTGTCACCCACTGCCACGTTTCCGCCCAGCACGGGCGCCTCACCTGGCTCTGCCTTCCTGGCAGCACCCACAGGCAGCCTCCTGACCCTGCACAGGCTGCACCCATCCCTGGGCTGGCAGGACCTGTGGGATGGCCATGCCTACTCCTTCCCTGTGACCAGTGGAAGCTCTGCCCACATGTGTGTCCCCAAGGCCACTAGGACTGACCCGCCACCAGCGCATCTCAGCCACCCTGGTCACTTCAACAGAGTCACCTACCTCCAACCCTGCATCTGTGATGGTCGACCTCTTAAGGCTCATGGACTTGACCCCCTTCTTGGAGAGGGGGTAGTTGTCAATGAACTCACAAATGTCCAGGTCGGAGACGCCCACGAGGCAGAAGCCGTCGAAGCCGCGGACGGCGAAGCCCTGCAGGCTGACGAACTCCTTCTCTCCACCGGGCAGGATGTTGTAGAGCTCTTTGGTGTGCAGGACGGGCGTCAAGCCCACCCAGAACTTGGGCTGGTAGAGCACCCGCCGCCATGCCTTGCACACCTGCGCCAGCACGCACTTCTCGCACGCCGAAAAGTACCAGAACAAACGGTTGAGGATCTTCTCGTCAACCGCCAGCTGCCGCTCCGAGGGCGAGCCTGGCAGCCGCTCCGGAGAGGGCTGCTCTGAGCCTTCACTCACGTTCAGTCCCACCAAGGAAGCGCCGGGAGGGGAGGAGACGCTGGCCAGAGTGGCCAAGGAGAGCGGGGAGGCCAGGCTGGGGATGGGCAGGTCGCTGCGGTGGGCTAAGGCCGGGCTGAGGATGGCAGGCACGGAGGAAGGCTGGCACAGGCGGTTTTTCACAGCAGGAGTGCCTTTGGTGATGCTGGCAGAGCCGAGGCCGTTGGGTTGCGTGGGGATCTTCACCAGTCCATTGCGGGGCAAACATGGGGGCTTGGTGTCGCCGTTTCTCGGATTCGACATCTTCCACAGATCTCTCTGTAACACAGGGTGTGGGGTGAGGGACTGTGGGTCTTTTAGTGAGGGTGGCCATGGCTGGGGGAGGTGGTGGCACCAGTGAGGGGGGAGGTCCTGGGGGTCCCTGAGCAGGGTGGCACATGGGACCAGGTGGTGCAGGGCTCCTGGGCACAGCCGCAGAGGGGACATGTCTGGGACACAGAGCAGGGTCCTCCCAGAAGCTGCATGGCCCTGGCATTTCCCTGTGATGAGGGATGGATGGGGGATTTGTCCCTGGGCATTCACATCCCTCTCTGAGCCTAGAATCCAGCATGGTCAATGGGAGACAGAGAAGGATCCACAGACTGGGTTGGATTGGAAGGGACCTCAAAGCCCATGTCATTCCACATCCATGCCATGGCCAGGGACACCTTCTGCTAGCCCAGGTTGCTCCAACCTTGGACACTTCTGGGGATCCAGGTACAGCCATAGCTTCTCTGAGCACCCTGTGCCAGGGCCTTCCCACCTCCACAGGGAACAATTCCTTCCCAATATCCCATCCATCCCTGCCCTCTGGCAGTGAGAAGCCATTCCCTGTGTCCTGTCCCTCCATCCCTTGACCCCAGTCCCTCTCCAGCTCTCCTGGAGCCCCTTTAGGCCCTGGAAAGGGCTCTGAGGTGTCCTTGGAGCCTCCTCTTCTCCAGGTGAACAGCCCCAGCTCTCACAGCCTGGCTCCAGGGCGGAGGGGCTCCAGCCCTCAGTGCATTTTAGTGGAGGGTAGTGGGCAGAGGCAGAGGGGGCAGAGTGCCAGCCAAGCACTCAGCAGGAGCCTGTGCCAGCCATAGTGCCACCGATCCTCGTGGAGCCCCGAGGCAGCCGGGCAGCACCCGGCAAACTGGGCCAATAAATATTGCAGTGGCAGCAAGGGCGGCTTCCCAACGGCCCCGCCGCACCCGCCATCCATTATTCAACGCGTTTCCCTCTATAAATATGGAGGTGAATTATTGATGGGGCTCAGCCTCCTCCCCCTGCCCAGCTGGGGCCTGGCACAGGGCCCTGCCCGACTGCTGCCTGCCCTGCCCGCACCCCATGTGCCAATGCCACGCCAAACCCTGCCAAAAAGCTGATCCTGGCAACTCCTGGGGGGACAAGGGGCTGAAGCACGGGAATGCAGCTTGCAGTGCATGGGGCAGGGGACAGGGTGCTGGTCCTGAAGCCTCAAGAGGTGATTGGCACATCCATCCATCAGCGAACAGAAACTGAGCAGCTTCCTGCCTGTCAGCTCCTCCCAGACCCAAGATCAAAGCAAGGGAATTATTGTAGCTGCTTGATTTAGGATGGAGAAAGTCAAGCCCCGATGGAGGGGCACTGAGGGTAGAGTATCCTGCTCAGGGCCAAGCTCTGTGGTCCCTGAGGGTGCTCCATGCAACCTGGAAGCAGGATGCAGCCTGGATCCCCTGCTGCCCCCAGCCCATCCTTTTCACCCTCACAGCATCCCTGGCCTCATCCAGCTCTCCTGCAGCAGCCAGGGAGGGAGCAACCACCCAAAGAAGAGCTCAGAAACACAGCCATTTGCCGATGGCAAACATCTGGAAAACCCACGGGATGCAGGGCACATGGCATCTCCCGAGGACAGCGTTCCCTGCACAGCGGGGCCATGGGATGGGGCTGGTGGGAGCTGCCACAGCCTCTGCCATGGAGCGAGCAGAGGTGCCAGCAGACAGCCCGGCTCGGTGGCAGCGTCCCGGCGAGATGCAGCCTCCGGGGATGAGCCCAGCCCTGTGCAGACAGTCTGGCGCCGCTCCCGGCTTGGATGCAGCCGCTGCTGCCTCCGCTCACGCTGCCCGACAGCGGAGCTGGGCCGCCGATGCTTGGACATGTGTTAAACTCGCTTGAAAGCAGGAGAAGGGGAGGGGAGAGAAGAGAGAAACTTGAAACCAGCGGCTCAATGCTTGGCAGCAATTAGGGGAGTAAACAGAACGTGCACCGGGGTGTCTCACACAGCCACAGAACACCAGTCCAAAGAGATAATTACCAGGTGGCACGGAGAGGCTGGTGCTGTGGCACCGAGCCCACTGGGCACGCTGCTTGCTCTCAGGGAAAGGGCAGGTGGTGGCACAGGGGCAGCCTCGGGCCTCAGGAGCCCAAGGGGACAGTCACAGGAGGAGACAGATGCTGACAAGTCGCCGGACTCACACGTAGCCAGCAGGAGGTTTTGGCACCGCATCCAACCAGTTGAGTGCTTGGCTGATCCCCGAGGCCGAGCTCAGGGGGTTCAGTGGGCTCAGCAGCTTTCCCAGTCCTGCGTTGGAAAGCGGAGCTGGGTCTCCCCTGCCCAGGGCGTTCAGGCTGCCTGTCCAGAGCACAGAAATCCCGAATCTTGTGTGTGCTGGGAAGTCACTTCAAATAGAAAGATGGACAGAGATTCGAGCCTCTAGGGACAGGAGGATCTGGACAGCACTGGGGGAAGCCAGGCAGGCATTTCTCTCTGGAGAGATGAGCAGGCAAGAATTTGGGTGTTCCTACCACCCCCAAGTGTGGGACTGTGCTTGAGGAAATACCCCAGTGTGGAGAAGGTGTGCTGGGGCACGGGTTGGGGAGGGGAGTGTCTCCAATAGCCGCCGTCTCTGGCACCAAGGGGCAGTGCTGGCATCTGCCCTCCTGTGCCAGAGGAAAGTCCTAGCCTGCAGCCGCACAGCCCTGCAGTTCCTGCAGCCCAGGATTGAGCCCACATTGCTCTGATGTCAAAAGTGCAGCCCCCACAGTCCCTGAAGGTCACAGCTGCTGAGTGCAGCCAGAGCATGCCCTGCACCTCCCCAAGCCCTCCCAAATCAGCGATAGCGGATGGACAGGCAAAAATAAAGTTTGCCTTGGAGTTGTCAGCACACATCCTTCCCGATGTTCCAGCAGCTCCATGAACACCTCCACGTGCTTTTTGGCCACTTCAAAGCAGCAAGAGAGCAGAGATTTGTCCTTTTCCCTTCTCCTGTCATCTTACTGTTTGCAGAATGCATGACTGGGCCAAGCACACCATCATCATGATCAGGACTATTCAGCACTTGGTACAACCCTTGCTCTAGGATCCCACAGGGAGGGTCCAGATTTGCAGCCCCCCTCTGCCACAGCCCCGCTCTGCTCTCTCATCGGGGAGCATCTCCCAGCAGTGGAGAGTCAGCTCCCAGCCCAGTGGGAGAAAACCTGACAAAAGCAAAGGTCCTTCAGTCTCCCGAATCCACTCCAGGGTGCACATTTCACAGGGTACATCACTGCCAGAGAAGTCACTCCATTCAGGAGGGGTTTGTCACCCACGGTAAGTGATGATGCAGTGGTGAGGGGCGGATTTGACGCAGGGAGAAAGAAGAAAGCCGGGGTCTAAGAGCCTGTCACCAAAACATTGCACAGACAATGAAGATGCTGCAATGAACAGGATGGAAACTTCCAGGAAGACAGAGCTTGTCCAACCTGTTGGCAAGTTTACTGTCTCCACGTGGTAGTGACTAGAGGCTGAGGGCCTTAAGAGTCGGGCAGGGCCATCAGTCACCCTGTTAGTGCCCACCCTGGCTCCTGGATCAGACAGTTATCCTGCTGCAGCAGGGATCGGGGGTGAGTTGTGGGACAGCCGGGCTTGGGGCCTACCGAGGGCTCGGTGTCAGCCGCACCGGAGGCCACAAGAGACCCCGGACTGGCCGGTGTTGCAGTCCCCGGCCCTGCTGGGTCAGCACCGCGGCCAGCGGCTGTGCCGGTCAGCACCGCGGCCAGCGGCTGTGCCGGTCAGCACCGCGGCCAGCGACACCCGCAGGGACACCGAGCTCGTGTCCCTGGGAGGATGCATCCCTGCTACACCGGGTCCTTGTAAGGGAACCGACATCACCCCGCCAGGGCCCTGTGAACATCCAGATCCTTGTAAGAGATCCTACTGTAACCCAGCAGGCTCCTGTTGCGGATCTGCTACTGCCCCACCAGATCCCTGAGAGAATCCATGATTGCTCAAATCTATGATTGCACAAGCTCCCCGTGAGATCCTACTGTCACCCCGCCGAGTCCCTGCAGCCCCGCCGCTGCCCCCCAGCTCCGCTCGGAGCTTTGTTATTGCCCTTCCAGGACCCAGAGCTGCTGCGGAGCGGTGTCAGCGCGGCTCCGGTGGCAGAGCGGTGCGGCAGCGAGCAGCTCTCGCTCCCGGCTGCCGGCACACACTCACACACACACTCCCGGGAGTGCACGGACGGACACACGGACACCGGAAGGGGGGATGCCCCGGCAGCAGCCGCGGCTCGCACACGCTCACACTCACACGCTGCCGGAGTCGCCGCGTGCACGCGCGCCCGGGGTTGCATCAGCTGAATTCATTAGCCCGTCTATTTTTACTAATGCAGCAAATCAAGTTGCTCTACAGGCGGAGAAAACACACCCGACACGGAGTGCTGTGGCGGAGCACGCAGTCGAGGCTTTTGTCCAGCACTCCTGAGGGGATGAGCTTCCCGAGGCTCCCGGGGCTCTGCGCGGGGCCCCAGCCAGCAGCGAGGCTCCTGCCTGGGGGGCTGACCCTGCCACCCGGAGCACACGGCAGCGATAAACACATCCCGCTGCAGAGCTCCGTGCTGTGCAGCTGCCTCCTGCTCTGATCCCACCGGATCAGAACACTACCCGTGCTGTGAGCAGTGGCTGTGCCATCACCGACCCCCGAGGCTGGGTCTCTTAAGAGGGTTTGGATCACCCCAGCAATGCAGAGGAGCCGCTAAACACTCCGGAGGAGCCCCTGGCTTTCCCGGAGATGGAGGGGCAGTGGTTGTGTTTGGGTAGGGAGATGCAGTACCTCTGTATGTGTGTGTGTCTGTGTGTGTGTGTGTGCACAGGTGGATTTGTGCTCCCAGGCTCGGCACTCACACAGGTGAGGCTCAGAGTGCAGCTCCAAACTCAGTGCTACCATTTCCTTGCAGTACAGTCCAGGAATTCTTAGTAGAGAAGGGCCTTGCCCCTCCACCTGGCTCTGGAGACCTGCTGCTTGTGTGATGGGAGCTGGGGAACTCCCTCCCTCCCTACCCTGAGAACCTCTGGGGACACCCAAGGGCTGAGAGCAGCTTTCCCGCTCCCTTGATGGCTCCCAATGATGGCAAGGATCTCATCCCCTCTTCCAGTGGACAAAGAGTCTTAGGAGGGGCTGGGAAGATGACTTGTTTGAGTCCCATTCCTGGGAGCTGCTGGTGAATCCATCACTGGGTCTTGCAGCTCATGGCCAAGCAGCAGAGCTGTCACGATAGGAATCCCCAGCACCGCGACGTCTCAGGTCCCACAGCCTTCCCAAAGGTCAGGCTCAGGCTTTACAGGGTCGGCCCCACGCCCAGGGAGCCAGGAAAAGCTGGCTGACGTGCCAGCACCAGGCTCTGCTCAGGTCCCCACTACTTTAGGCTTTGCTGAGAGAACAGCTCCTGTCTGGGGGCACTGGGGGATGCAGCTCCTGTCCCCCCAGCCTACAGCATGGGGGAGTTGCAGAGGGAAGGCAGAGCTCCAAGCCCCAAGCCTGGCCAAGCAAAATTTCCTCACAGAAGAGTTCTCTCTGACCACAGAGCCCCTCCTGCAGCAGCTTTCAATTTCTCTGCTAAACCCCCAGTCTCCTAGAAACAGTGAATTCTGACCTCTCTCCTTTTTCCAGGCAGCCTCTTGTCCCCTTGGGAGGAGTCCCTCACCCAAAAGGACCACAGGAGGGACAGATTCATGGCAGAGCTGGACCCCTGGTCCCCTCCAGCCTCCTCTGGAGATCTTGACTCACACCATGGAAAGATGCTCGTGCTTAAGCCAAGCTTCTCCCAGCTCCCCACTGACCAAGGCAAGGAGAAGAGGGAGCAGCTCTTCATGTGCTGGATCCTACCCAGCCTGGCCTGCTCTCACTACAAGCCCAGCCAGAGCCCAGTGACAGCTCCCAGTGTGTCCCAGCCCTTCCCTCTGCCCCTCCTGGGCCTAGGAAGGGGTGAAATCCAACATGAGGAGCCAGGAGAGCTGTCTCCAGCACAGGATGTGGATGTGCTCCTCAGGTGCTGCTGGGACTTGTGCCTCCCCAAACCCTTCATCCCACCAGACGCAGTGACAGCCACAAAAGCACTCATGCCCCCCTGGGCTCAGGGGTCCAGCTGGTAGCTGGGGTTGGGGTCAAGCAGGGGCTGGTAAGTCACCAGGGCAGGCAGTGTCCAGCCATTGCACTCCTTGATGAAGTGAGCTGTGGGTGCTAAATGTCAGCATGGGCTCCAAAAGCCATCAGATACCTTCTGGAAGCAAAGGCACCATCCTGATCCTGCTCCTGCTTCCCCTGTCCAAGAGCTGGCATGGGTCACCCTCCAGCAGGAAGAAACCCTGGAGAAATGGTTTCTGCTGAACTATGTCCGCCCCAAACACTCCCCTCTTCAGCCCCAAGCTCCTCCCGTGAGCCACCAGCCCTGGAGCACCCAGCACACGTGGCTGGTCCCCGTGGCATGTGGGCAGAGGTTGGAAGAGGGTGGGATGCTGCCAAAGGAGTCTACTCACCCGCGCACCAAATCCTGCTCCCTCCCACACCATCAGCACCCACTCGCCTCCAAATTCCCTTTCCACTCTCTGGATGCTGCTCGTCCTGCACAGGCACTGCTGGGGAGCAGTAGGACATTGGAGATGAGGAAACAGCTACAGGCAGGATAATGTGGTTTTGCCATGGAGTTGCTAGAGCCTGAGCCAGGCACAGCTTAAATCTGCAGAGCAGAGGGGAAGGGTCCAGTCTCCAAACTCAAAGTGCTCCCATCCAGTTGTCCTTCTGTCTGGCCACATCCCCATGGGATGGTCAACACAGTTGTGACCCCAGTGGAGGGGACAAGGGAACCTTTTCCCCACTCCCACCTTACCCTGGCCCAAGGGAGGGTCACTCCTTCCCCAGGAGCAGGATTTGGGGTGGCACGAGAGTCCCGCTGCTTGTCCTGCTGCTCCCCACTGCCTTGGAGCTGCTGGCATGGTAAGAGGAACAGGCAAAGGGATCTATGTGGGGGAAGCCAGCTCGGGGAAAAATAGATATCTAGCTCATTAAAAATGGATGCTCGAGTGAGTCCTCCCCACTCCAAAGCCGCCTCCCTCCCTCTTCCTGGTAGCCAGAGTGAAATCAGCACCCAGCTTCCAGAGGAGGGGAGATGCCAGCACAGCACGGTGCTCGCTCTGTGCCTGCTGCTCCCAGCCTGAGCCCCTCGGGGTGCTGTGCAGGGGTCCCGAGACCCCCCGGACCCTGGGCAGAGGGTGGGCATGGAGAGGGTCTGCCAGGAGCATCCCTGCTGCAGAGACTGCCACGCTCCAGCCTTCCCTGCCCAGGCACTGCCACAACCCCCAACACCGGCAGATGCCCAAGAGGCAGAGCCACCTCAGCCCAGTGCCTCATGGCACCCCTGGACCTCCACATGGCCGAGATCTTGGGGGTCTCTAGCTGGCTGCTGCCAGAACCCCGTACCTCAGTTTCCCCCGGCTGTGCTCAGCCCCAGCCGTTCCATGGGGTCGAGTCTGCCTGGTTCCCAACCCCACACACTGATCCCTCTGCCCATCCCCATCCTCCACACCATCAAAACAAACTCCTTGCTCCCATCTTGGGCTGATGGGACATCCATGGCCCCATCTGGGCTCTGCAAGACCCGGTTGTGGGGCTCAGCCCCCTTGGCCCCATCCCAGCCAGGGCTTTCCCCTTCCTCCATCCCTTGGGCTCTGGGAATGGGGGGAGGCTGCCCCTGTCCCTCGTCCCTTGGCTGGTGTCACCCTGCATGCACAGAAAGCCACCCCGAGGTTTTGGGGTGTTGGTATGTTTGAGTGCAGCCTCGGGGATGCCAATGGTGCCACCAGGGAGGACAAGAGGAATTTTAGAGGCTGGTAGCAGAGGTGGAAGGGGACAAGCATCAACCCCATTCTGGGGCGACCCTGTCCTTACAGCAATGTCCCCTTACACCCCCATCCCAGAGCAGCCCTGCATCCCGCGGGATCCACCTGATCCCCTCTTTTCCCTGCCTTTACCCACCCGGTGATGCTCTGCCATGCTGGGGGGGGACATAACACATCACATCACCCCCTCACATCCACCCCCTCCCCAAAGCAAGCGGGCGGAGGGGGCAGCATCACTGAGGCGGGGGAGGGTCACACCGACCACCATCCTCTGCTGAGCTACCGGGAGGCGGGGGCGGAGGGGGGGCCACCGGACCGCGAGCCCCGGGGCCGGGCCGGCTCCGCCGCCGTTATATAACACGGCTCCATGATGCGGGATGCGGCTGGGGGTGGTTGCGGTGCCGGTGCCGGTATCGGTACCGGTAGAACGGGCACCGGCACCGACCCCGGCATCGGCACCGACCCCGGCACCGGCTTTGTGTGCTGAAGGGTTTTCCCGAGCGGCTCTTACCTCCAGCCCTGTCTCTCGAAGCTCATGCCATGCCTTGTGCCCGTCTTCTTTCGGTTGCAGCAAAAAATCCCACCAGGAAGAAAACGGCGAATAATCCCCCCAAAAATCCCCGTTGGCAAAGGGGCCGGATCCCGCCCGGCCCCCGCCCCAACCCCGCGAAACAACAGGAAAAATAAGCGGGGAGTGGAGGGGGGGAATAGGGCCGGATCCGGATCCGGGGGGATGGAGAAGGGGGGCCCTGCTACCAGCCAGCCCAGGGAGCTGGGAGCACACGCACACGCGCGTTTGCACACACGCACACGCGTGTCACCAGCGGAGGCTGTTAAAGGGACACGGTCACCGCCGGCGACAGCGGAGCGCGCTGGGAAAGCACCGGCATCGGCACCGGGAGAGGCGAGGTGAAGGTGCGGGACACAGGGAATGGGGCGGGGGGGTACGGGCAGGGCTGGGCTGGCTGCTGGGTGTGCAGGGAGAGAGGGGTGGTGGGTGGGGGAATGCAGGGGTGGAAGGATGGGGGATGGAGGGGGGATGGAAGGATGGAGGGGGGATGGAGAGATGGAAGGATCCAAGGAGGGATGGAAAAATGAAGGGAAGAATGGAGAGATGCAGGGAGGGCTGGAGGGACAAATGGAGGGATGAAGGGAGAGGTTGAGGGATGGAGGGAAGAATGGAGAGATAAGGATGGAGGAGTTGGAGATGATGGAGGAACGAAAAAATGTAGGGAAGATGGGTGAGAGGAAGGGATGGAGGGGTGGAGGAAGAAATGGAAGGATGGATGGAGGGGTTGAGGAAGGGATGGAGGGATGGGGTGAAATGGAGAAATGAAGGGAGGGAGGGCTGGAAGGCTGAGCAGAGGGATGGATGGAAGGCTGGATGGACAGACAGATGCATGCTCTGGCTCTCTCCCCACCAGGGCATGGCAGGCTGGAGATCCTGGTGCAGACCCTGCTGCAGACCCCGCTTACCCCAGCAGCCTCAGCTCTGGTGACACCCCCTGGGGCACAGGGGTGACACTCGATCCTGTGCCAGCACTCCGGGATGCAGCAGGCACCCAGGACAGGCCACTGTGCCCTCATGCTGAGGGGAATCACCTGCCCAAGCCACCTCTGGCACTGTGGCTGGGGGTTGTTCCATTGCTGTCCCTCATGTCCCAGGACCCCCAGCTCAGCATCCACTCAGTAGTTTGGACCCAGCTTCACCACTGCTCCCCAAACTGGAGGGAACTGGTCAGCAGCCACATTTAACCTCATCCCCTCTGCCTTCCCCTGGCACGGCCCCATGTGAGCAGCAGGTCCAGCTCGGCCTGGCTGGCCCTAGGGAGGCTGAGGGAGATGCCTGGATCCAGCGCCTGGCTCCTGCCTCCGTTATTTATAAGGCAGGTTGGGTTTCACACTGACATCTGGGAGGGGGCTTGGAGGAGGAGATTGTGCACAGGCTCACACTCACACTCACACTCACACTCACACTCACACTCACATCCTCATCACACCCTGCCCAGTGGGTGACAAGTGCAGGAGAAGGTGCTGGAGGGGACAGTGACTGCAGGGATGTGTGGATCAGTGGCCTCGTGCAGGTGCCACGTGCTTTCCCATCGCCTGAGGAGCTGCAGGTCCTTCTCCCCACAGTCCCTTGTCTCCCCAGCAGTGCCCTGTCCCCCGTGATGCCTGCTCCCCGAGGAGGTGTTGCAGGGGAATTGATCAGCAGCAGCCTAGGAGGAGGGGTTGTGCTCCAGCCCTTGGGGACACACTCTGCACCCAGAGCAGGTCAAGTGCCACTGGGGCTGTCAGTGGGGTCCTGGATGGTCCCTGATGTCCCCTTGGTCCTGGTACACCTTGGCCCGTTGTCACTAACCCCTGCCAACCTCCAGGACTCAGAGGGGACAAGTTGTTGTGGCCCCATGTCCTGGGGACATTTTCACGCTGAGAAGGCTGAAAACACCTTCAACAGGAGGAATCTCTGGGCAAGAGGAGACTCCGTGTGTGTGTGTGTGTGTGTGTCCCTGGGGAAGGGGACACAGCTGAGGTGTCACCAGTCCAGGAGGTACCCACACCCGGGTGCCCAATGTGGGGTGCTGGTCACCCCACTTCACCCTGCAGCCCCAGGTCACCATCACAAGCCTCCTGAGCCCCCCGTCCCTCCTGAGCACCAGGAGAGTGGTGGCCACTGTCCCCACTCTGGGGTCAGACCAGCAGCAGAAAGCCAGGCGACATCTCTGCTCCCCTCCCATCCCCAAGGGAGGCTGGGCCGAGCCTTCCCGGTGCAGCAGGAGCATCCCCGGTCCGGCCGGAGCAGCGGTGGCCGGGCTGGACCGCAGTGCGCTGGGGGGGGGGGCCGTCGCCGCAGCAACCGCCGTCGCCTAGCGCTGCTGTCTCCCGGTAACCCGTCGCCTAGCAATGGGGGATTTTTCACAGCTCGGGATGAAGAGTTGAAAGTTATTTTTAGCCCGGGTTGCAAATCAATAGGCAGCTCCATTCGCTGCCCTGCAGGATGCACGCGCGGGGGCGATGGTGGGGGAGCAGGGGGGTCCGGCCTGGGGTCACCGCCCTGGCATGGCCACGGGGACTCCCGGGGCTCAGCCCCTTCTGTGCTAGCCCCAGGGTTCAGAGCTCTTCCTTGCCGAGGATCTGATTCCCCCTCAGGTTCCCCCACTCCAGGCCATGTGCAGGTGAGGGTGGGTGAGGACTTGGGGACTTTCAGGCTTGTGTGGGGCTCCTCACAGAGCCATGGGGATGGTCACACTGCTACAGGGACCATTGGACCCTCTTCTCACTCTGGGGACCCCCATTTTATTGTGGGAACTCTCAATCAGCCATGAGGACTCTCCTCCAGCTGCTGGGAGCCTCATCCTTTCATGGGAACCTTCTCCCACTGATGTGGATCCTCACCTGGCCATGGGATCCACACCTGGCCATGGGACCCCCACCTGGTCATGGGACCCCCACCTGGTCATGGGATCCACACCTGGCCATGGGACCCCTCCTTTCCATGTAGACCCCTGCTCTGATACGTGGACCCCAACCTCGCCGTTGGGGACCCTTGCCCTGCCTTGAGGACCCCCACCTGTGCATCCTCTCCTGACTGGCTCTCTGAGCTCCCAAGCCTTTCCAGGACACATTCCTACTCTTAGGGACACCAGCCTGGGGTGATGATGAGAGGGGACAGAGCCCACTGGGTTCCATGGAGAGGAGCTTGGCTTATCCCTGCATGTCCCCCGGGAGGGGCTGGGAGCTGAGCTGAGGCTCCTGAGCTATTTTTTAAAGACAAGGTGGGTGCCTCCCACAGCCACAGCTCCTTCAGGTGCTCGGCTGGGTGGCAGAGCTCCCCACGCAGCCTGGGGGATGGGAAGCTGGATGGAGACAGGCTGGGGACCCCCAGCCTCTGAGCAGCCCTACAACCTCCCAGCTACCCCAAATCCCCCTTTTGCTTTTCCAGGAGAGTTTTTATCCCCGGGCAAAGCCTAGCCTGGGGCATCCCTGCCCATGCCATCACCCACCCATGGCACAGCGTGGAGGGTGCCCAGAGCCACCCCACAAGGACATTTTGTGGGCAGCGTGGATGCCCCAGGGACCCGCCAGAAACTCCAGGATGGGTGGGGGGCGGGGAAACAAAAAAATTTGGGGTGATCCAGCAGAAAGAGGCAGGGTCATCAAAATCCAAAGGAAGCAGCCAGGACCCTCCTGCCATGGGGCACGGAGTGCTCCGTTGAGAGGCAGGTGGGTGAGGCAGGTGGGTCTGGGACAATCCTGGGTGAGTCAGAACGGATCCGGAGGGGACATGGGAATGGTCAGGGGCTGGAAGACCTGGCTGAGGGGAAAGGCTGGGAGAGCTGGGGGCCATCCAGACTGGAGGAAACCTTCTGGCATCCTGATGATACTTAAGAGATCTTGGAAGAGTGGTACAGACAGGCTTTCTCCAGGAACTGTAGAGACAGAAGAAGGGGGAACGATTTTCAGCTGAAAGAGGGGGCGTTTAGATTGGATAAAGGGAGGAAACGCGTTGCCGGGGTGAAGTTGGGGGAGCTGTGGGTGCCCCACGGGGCTGGAGCAGCCCGGCCTGCTGTGAGATGTCCGTGCCCAGGGCAGGGGTGGCAGGGGCGCTCTCCGAAGATTCTGTTGGATGAGTTGAAGTTCTGCTCCTCTGCGGGACGTTTTTCCCCAGCCCCACACGAGCCCTCCGGGTCCCCTGTCCCGTGGGTGGCCCTTCCCGGCCGCAGTGCCCGCGGTCACCAGAGGGCACTGCGAGCCCGAGCATCCCGGAGCGGCCCGAGGGCTCCGGGGCTAAGCGGGCGCCCGGAGCGGCTCCAGACACGCAGCAGGGCCGGAGGCTTCGGGGAGCTCCCGCTCGGACCCCCCCAGTCCCACGGGGACAACACCCCTGCGCCAAGCAGAGACAAGGAGGGGGTGGCCAAGGGACACGCTGGGGACACAGTCAGGGGACGGCACCAGACAGAGCTCCGGGCACGGCTGGCTTCTCGCTGGGCGCCCAGAGGTGCTCGGCCCCATGAGCTGGTCCGGACGTCTGAGACAATTGCGGGGGGCTGCGGGAGCTGTGCCCGGCCCTGGTCCAGCCCCAGCTCTGGTGGCTGCTCCAAAGGGGCTCCGGGACCCCCCGACGGCCATGCCCCGAGCGCGGGAGTGCCCCATATAGCGGGGAGGAAGGGAGGGAAGCCAGGGCTGGTGCTCCAGCTGGCGCCGAGGTTTCTCCAGTAACATCCATTTAAGGTGGGTCGGGGACTGTGGAGGGGGCCTGGGGTGCAGCCTCACCCCGGGGCGCTGGCATTGGGGCAGACACTGCCACGTGCCTGGGGGGACGGTGGCACCATGTCCCACATCCCTGCGTCCTGGGTGTCCCAAGGGAACCTCCCCGCAGGGCGCTGAGCACTCCACTGGCCCAGGGATCAGAGGTGACACCGGTGCCTGGTGTCACCCTGCCCCTGGTGCCACACCTCCCCGGGTGCCGCCTCGCCCGTGGGCACCCGGCCAAAGCCATTCGTGGGGTCCCCAGCTGGCTTCCCTGCCCAGCTCCGAGCCCAGCCGGTTCCACTTCCTCACTGTGTCACCGGGTCGGCTCTGGGCCCGTGTCCCCCCCATGCCGGGGTCACTGTGACCCTCCGGAGCACAGCCAGTCCGTCCACCCAGCCACCCTCTGGCAAGCCCACATGGCAACTGGTGGGCTCAGCACGAGGGCCAGCGGGCAGAGAGCCGCCCACCCCGACCCCCACCCCAGCCCCCCGACCCCGCGACATCCCGACCCGCTCCACCTTAACCCACAGCCCCTCCGGCCCCTCATTTTCCACGGATTCCAGCAGCATGACTTCTTTCAGCATCATTTCATGGCCGGAGAGCTGTGAATCCTCCTCTCCCCGCCTGCCTCCCCCCTCCCCTTCCCCCTTCCCCTTTTTCTTCCCACCATCCCAATTTACAATCCCTCATTTCCATTCCGCTCCACCCTCTGGCCGGGGACTTTGTTCCCGGCCTGTATCATCCCATCCCAATTGTTTCGTGTTTATTTCAAACATTTTGGCGGGCTGTCACTGGATGGAAACTTAATTAATGGTGGGGTCTGTAGTGGTGACACAATAGCGGCTGCAAGGGAGGGGGTTGAAAGAAATCCCCAGATTTGAAGGGAGGGAATTGGGGGTTCGGATGTGCGTGACCCCTGTGTCAGGCCCGGCGCCACGTGCCTGGGCTCCCCCGGTTAGAAAAGTGTCTCCGTGGGGAGGGGGATGCTGCTGGTGACAGGAAAAGGTTAAAAGGAGCTTGGGGGGGGGTGAAACTTTTGGGGTACACAGTTCTGGGGGGTGTAAACCGTGGGGCTGCAGTCTGGGGAGTGCATACTGTAGAGTGTACACAACCTGGGTTGCCTGTAGCCTGGGGTGTCACCACTCCTGGAGGGTTGGGTTGGGGTGTGCATGAATTGGGGTGTATAGAGGCAGGGGTGCAGAACTCAGGGTGCAGGGAGCCCGTGGTGTGTAACTCTTGGGGTACACAGTTCTGGGGAAAGGAAGGGGGGGTTATGTAAACCAGGGGGGCTGCAGTGTGGGGTGTGCATAGTTTGGGTTGTACCCAGCCTGGCGTGCCTGTAGCCCCATGTGTGCATGGCTTGGGGTGTACCTGACCGTGGATGTGCATATCCTGGCGTGCACCTGGCCTGGGGTGCACGGTTCTAGGGGGATGCATAAACCAGAGAGGTGCAGTCTGGGGTGTTCACAGCCTGGGTTACACCTGTAGCCTGGCTGGGCATGGTTGGGGTGTCTGTAGACAGAGCTGGCTGCAGCCTGGGGTCAGCAAATTTGGGGTGTACCTGGCCTGGGGTGTCTATAGCCAGGGGTGCACACAGTTTGGGGTGCATACAGTTTGGGGTGTCCCCAGCCCGGGGTGCTGCAGCCACGGCTGTGACAAGCCACAGGCCTACAGAATTCAGGGTGCAGCCCCGGGGGGCGGATCTGTAACCTGGGGTACCCCAGCCCTGCTCCGGGTCCTGTCCCCCGGCTGAGCCGTGTCCCGCCCGGTGTCCCCCCGTGCCGCGGGGTGTGCAGAAGCCCCGGGGGGCTGCGGGGATACCGCTGCGGTGGATGCCGGTGCCCTCGGCGGCGGGGAGGGGGCTTTGGGGGCGGGTCCCGTGCCCGCCCCTCCACCTCCATTGGCGGAAAGTTCGGGGCGCGACGCGGGGTGGCGGCCGCGCTCCCCGTCCCCGCCGCCCCGGCCCCGGTGCGGGCAGCGGTGCGGGCAGGGCCGGGCCGGGCCGGGCCGCCCGGGGCCGCCGCGGGCGCGGCCATGTGGGCGCTGCGGGCTCTGTGCCTGGCCGGGCTGGGGGCGGCCATCGGCGGCGGAGCGGCGGATCAGTGCAGCTGGAGGGGCAGGTAGGCACCGGGAGCACCGGCACCGGGAGCACCGGCACCGGGAGCACCGGCACCGGGATCCCGCACCGGGAACGGCGGCCCCGGGGGCAGCGCGCCGGGCGGGCTGGGGTGGCA
The DNA here is from genome assembly GCF_009819885.2 of Catharus ustulatus. Lineage (NCBI taxonomy): Eukaryota > Metazoa > Chordata > Aves > Passeriformes > Turdidae > Catharus > Catharus ustulatus. The sequence goes on along the minus strand of NC_046236.1, from coordinate 1,621,181 downwards.
CACGCGGGTCCCCCGGATCGCAGCCCCTTGGGGAGCTCCCGCCGCCCAGGCAGGTTCTTGGGGGAAGGGGAATCTGCTCTCCCCGTCTCCCCCTCCATCCTCAGGGCTGACCCCTCCTCCCGCATCCGTGGGGAGGGTACGGGTGGGATGCTGGGAACTTGCGCCTGCCTCAGTTTCCTCAGTCCTGGGTGCGGCTCCCCCCCGTTTTAAGGGATGCTGCTCCCCCCGTGGGGCTCCCCGCCTCTCCGGGACCCCTTCGCTGAGCTCCCCCACCCGTGAAACCCATCCCCATGGTCGGCGGGACCCCCAGCCCCCGGCAGGGCCCGAAGCATCGCCCGAAGGCGCCGGACTCCGAACAAAGAGCCGGGGCCCGCCAGGAGGGGCTGCCCCACGCGGGGGGCACGGGGGGACAGGGGGGGCACGCAGCCACCAGCATCCTGTCAGGGACAAAGCAGCCCCCGACTGACCCCGCTCCCCCCAGGCTGGCGTCCAGGCGCGTCCCCCCAGCAGGGCCGCGGGAAAGAGGCGGCTCCAGGCATCCCGCGTGAGAGCGGGACCCCAGCATCCACTGGGGATCCCCAAAGTGGGAACAGGTGACCCAGTGTTTGGGGCACTCTGGGGGTGGTTTGGGAGCCCACACCGGGTGTGAAGGGGGCTGTGCTGCTGCGTCCCCCGCTCCCTTAGCTGCTCCCAAAAGGCGCTGAGGGACACAAGTGCCCCAAAATAATGTGGTTGAACCCCAAGTCCAAGTGCTGTTCTAGTCTGTGGCCATCCCACACATTTCTGTGGAGGGGCTGCTTGGGAGGGCAGGGTGATACAGCGCTGGGGGACGCACGGGCTGGGGGTCCCTGTCACCCGAGGGTCCCCGCTGACGAGGTGCTGTGCCCCACAGCGGGCTGTCACAGGAGGCTGGCAGCGTGGAGCAGCTGTCCCTGCACTGTGCCGAGGGCTCGTTGGAATGGCTGTACCCCACGGGAGCCCTTCGCCTCCGCCTGGCCCCCCGCCTGCCCCCCACCAGCGCCGCCGTCAAGGGCGGGAGCCCCCCGCACGTCACCGCCTGCATCAAACCCACCGGGACCTTCCGGGGGGCTCAGCTCTACCTGGAGAGGGAGGGGATGCTGGAGCTGCTGCTGCCAGAAGCCCCCCGGCCCCGCGCCCGCTGCTTCAGCTGGCTACCCCAGGAGAAGGTGGCTCTGTTCCTGCAGGCCACCCCGCACCCCGACATCAGCCGCCGCATCGCCGCCTTCCGCTACGAGCTGCGGGGGGACTGGCTGGCCCGGCCGGCGCTGCCCGCCGCCAGCCTCAGCGCTGAAGGTGAGCGCCCCGCCCTGCCTCATTTCCCCTTCCCCTGCTCGGTGCCCGCAGGGCTGAGGAGGGGCTGGGTCGGGGTGTTGTCCCCTGGGGGTGACAGGCTGTGCTTGGCCATGCAGGTGCGTGCCGGCCGTGCAATGACACCGAGATCCTGATGGCCATTTGCACTAGTGACTTTGGTGAGTGCGGCCCCGGGGCTCCGAGAGGGGGAATGGCCTCGTGAGTGGCACTGGGACACCTGGCAGGGCTGGCCTGGGCTGGGCTGGGCCGTGCAGGGCACTGCTCGGGATGGGGATGGGAACGGGGATTGGGGACTGGAGTAGGGATGGGGGTGGGAATGGGAATGAGAGTGGGAATGGGGATGGGAATGGGAGTGAGAGTGGGGATGGGGATGGGGATGGGAGTGTGGGTAGGAATGGGGATGGGGATGAGAATGAGAGTGGGAATGGGAATGGGAAGGGGGATGGGGATGAGAGTGGGAATGGGAATGGGGATAAAGATGGGGACTGGGATGGAGATGGGATAGGAATGGGAGTGGGAATGGAGATGGAGATAAAGATGGGGACTGGGATAGAGATAAGGATGGGAATGTGAATGCAGTTGGGGACAGGGACTGGGATGGGGATCAGGATGGGGATTGGAATGTGGATGGGGCTGGGAATGGAGATGAGGATGGGAATGGTGATGGGAATGTGCATGGGGACAATAATGGAGATGGGGATGGGGACAGGGATGGGGACAATAATGGGGACGTGGATGGCATTGGGGATGGGACCATGCTGACACCCCTGCCTGCCTTTCCCCACAGTGATCCGCGGCAGCATCCGGAGCGTCTCCAATGACGCAGAGCTGCAGGAATCCATCATCGGGGTGAGCGCCACCCGCATCCACCGCCAGAAATTCCCACTTTTCCAGGCGGGCGGGCGGCCGGGGCGGCCGGTGGGCAGCATCCGCACCCCTCTGCGCTGTGGGGTCAAGCCGGGCCCTGGCACCTTCCTGTTCACGGGGTGGCTGCACTTCGGGGAGGCCTGGCTGAGCTGCGCGCCCCGGTACCGGGACTTCCAGCGCATCTACGAGGGGGCCCAGCGCACGCGCCAGAACCCCTGCGAGTTCCCCGTGGACTGAGCGGCTCCGGGAGCGCAGCCCGGCCCCGCGGGCACTGCGGGACCATGGTCCTGCTGTCACTGAGAGTGGCCCCAGGGCACACGGGAACAGTGCCCGGAGGGAGCGTGGCACGTCGGGCCTTGCCACGCACCGGGCTGTGGCAGCACCCGCCAGCGGGCTGGGGGGTTCTGGGAAAATCCTGCTGGAAGGGAAGGGATTTCCCCAGGGCGTGCTTGTCAAGGGTGCCCAGGGAGTTGCCTGGGTGAGGGGTGCAGCAGCGCAGGGTTGAGGCTCCCAGGGGACCAGGGTGCTGCATGCTCAGGGGATGCTGTGGGGCACAGAGGGTCTGGCACCAGCGGGCAGCCAGACCCCCAGACCCTGGCAGGGCTCGGGGGTGGGTGGCCATGGTGGCCAGTCCAGGGACACGGTGGGCACAGAAGGGAGTGGAAGGGCCAGGAGATGGATCTGTAAAGTTGGGGGTGGAAGGGGGAGCAGGCAGCGATGAGCCTGGCCCTGGCACGGGCAGGAGCTGCGGGGCTGATGCTGAGGAAGAGGAGCAAGGCTGAAGGGAGCGAGGGGAGTGGTGAGGTGGGAGGAAGGCTGGCGCGGGGAGCAGAAGTGTCCATGGCACAGCCAGGGTGGGACCAAAGTGCCGATGCAGGAAGGTGCCATGGGAGCAGGGAGAGGTCACCGTGCCACCCGTCGCTGCCAGCCCTTGTGTGCGAGGGGCAGGCTGTGCCAGCCGCGGGGAATTTTTTGACCGTGGGGGTGGGGGGGGCATCGTATGTGCACTAAAGTTATAACGATACCAAATTTGTGACTTCTTTTTTATAAACTAAGCTGTATTTGTAGCATGTGGCTCCTGTTTTTAGCACGCTGAGCAGGACATTCACCAACAACGGTGTGTGCCACCTGCTTCCCTCTGTGCCAGCTTCAGCTGTGACCCGCCTCCCATGGGGCTGGAAACTTGGATATCTCTCTGTATGGAGAGATTTACTGCTGTTTGCACATCCTGCATCCCAGTGATCCCCAGGATGGGTCACTTTGGGGTCCCCCCTCCCTAGGTATGCCCGGGTGTACGGGCCAGGGGCCCCGTGCTGGGTGGGTGACCCTGCTGGTGGAGCTGCTGTCAGGACTGATTCTCGTCAGAGCCACCGGCCACAAGGCCTCATTGTGCCGGATTGTGCCGTGCCAGCATCCCAACCCTGCCGGCTCCCACCCCGCTGCTGCCCCCTTCAGCCCCCACCACGAGCTCCGGCTCCTCCAGCTTCCCTGGGAATGGTGAGAGGGACAGGACCTGCCCTGCTTCCCTGGGAATGGTGAGAGGGACAGGACCTGCCCTGCTTCCCTGGGAATGGTGAGAGGGACAGGACCTGCCCTGCTTCCCTGGGAATGGTGAGAGGGACAGGACCTGCCCTGCTTCCCTGGGAATGGTGAGAGGGACAGGACCTGCCCTGCTTCCCTGGGAATGGTGAGAGGGACAAGACCTGCCTGTTTCCCTGGGAATGGTGAGAGGGACAGGACCTGCCTGTTTCCCTGGGAATGGTGAGAGGGACAGGACCTGCCTGTTTCCCTGGGAATGGTGAGAGGGACAGGACCTGCCCTGCTTCCCTGGGAATGGGGACAGGACCTGTCCTGCTTCCCTGGGAATGGGGACAGGACCTGCCCTGCTTCCCTGGGAATGGTGAGGGGGACAGGACCTGCCCTGCTTCTCTGGGAATGGTGAGAGGGACAGGACCTGCCCTGCTTCCCTGGGAATGGTGAGAGGGACAGGACCTGCCCTGCTTCCCTGGGAATGGTGAGAGGGACAGGACCTGCCCTGCTTCCCTGGGAATGGTGAGAGGGACAGGACCTGCCTGTTTCCCTGGGAATGGTGAGAGGGACAGGACCTGCCTGTTTCCCTGGGAATGGTGAGAGGGACAGGACCTGCCCTGCTTCCCTGGGAATGGGGACAGGACCTGTCCTGCTTCCCTGGGAATGAGGACAGGACCTGCCCTGCTTCTCTGGGAATGGTGAGAGGGACAGGACCTGCCTGTTTCCCTGGGAATGGTGAGAGGAACTGGGAATGGTGAGAGGGACAGGACGTGTGCTGCTTCCCTGGGAATGGGGACGGGATCTGCCCCTGCCTCAGTCAGGGAAGGGACATGGGATCCTCAGACAAGGAGGGGACGTGGAAAACCCCAGCTGGGAATGGGGCACTGGATCCCCAACCAGCGACCTTTGCTCGTCACCACTGATGCCACAGAGCTTGGCACAGGAAATCTCAGCCTCTGAGCACCCCCAGATCCCTCGAGCCCCCCAAACCACTTGAGCAAAGCTCCTGCCACGTCTGCTTGTACTTAACACCTTTACAACTTTGCTTCAATAACACCTTTTGAAATATCACCAGCCAGGATGAACTGCTGAGGATTCGGTGCCTCTGCTGACCACAATGTGCTTTTCCTTGCCAAAAAAAAAAAAAAATAGTTTCCAAAGAATGCTGTGGGATTTGGAGCATAATTAAATATAAGTATCTATATGTGTGTGTGTGTATAGAATGATCTGGCTGTGATAAGATCCTGGTGGGTTTGATATACAACACATGTTTTCCCTGGAGAGGACTTTGCTGCTTACTCTATGCTTTACTGCCAATTTTATACTTGGATATTTTGATTTTATCCTTTTTACTGTTCTGTTTTGGGCCCAGACTGGACTCTGAGGACAGGATCTGGCCCTGGGGAGGCTGCTGCTCCACACTGGGCACTGGAGGATGCCAGCATCCCCCCTGGATTTTGGCAGCAAGCAGGAGCCAAGTGAGACAGGGGGAAGGGGGAAGGAGTGGGAAACTCAGCAGAGGAGGAAAAATGAAGCTGGAAAAGCAATAAATGAGGTGCAAAGGGAATTGTGCTGCCCACGGCATCCTCTGTATGCACGGGGGTAAATCACGGCTGCTCCGACCCTGCCGCAATCCAGCACATTCCTCTCAGCTAAATGACAGCGTTTAATGCACAAAGCATCCGGCACTTCTCCATGCAGCAGCAAAATCTCTTGTTTTTCTTCCAATCTGTTTATTTGGCTGAACCAGCTCACTGTGCTGCAGAGGAAAGGGCTGTTACTCGGCTCGTTTTCTACCACAGAGGTTTTTGGGCTGTTTTTGGTGCCCTCTGCCCCGTGTCAGGCTGGGTCACCCGCCCTGGCTTCCCCTGGCTGTCACTCCCGCAGCGCTGGGCCCTGGCCAGGGAGCTAATGCTTCCTATGGGATCATCCCACGGGATAACAGGCAGCCTGTGCCTCAGTTTCTCCTCTGGGAGATGGGGCTAACAGCCCTTCCCTGTGGGAATTCCCAGATGGAATCCCACAGCTCCGACATCTCCATTGTTCCAGGACTGATCATCCGAGCGTTTCCCCGAAAGCAGAGTCCAGCCCCAGCCCAGCCAAATTCCTGCCCGGCCTCTTGGCACACAGCAAGGCCATGAAGGGTGAAAACACAATGAGACAAACTCCATCCCGGGGAATGTTTCCTCCACAGGATGGAAAACGTGGTGTGAGGCAGTAGAGTGCGGACCCGGAGTGGGGCTGGGTGGTCAGGAGGAGCCCGGGGAGGAGTGACCGTGGTGAAGGGCTGTGGCAGTACCCTGGGAGCACAGGGATGCCTGTGGGTGCCATGGTGCCCACCCAGCACAGCCTCCTGCAGCATCCACGGGGATGATCCAGCCAGAGCTGCTCCAAAGGACCCCCACCCATCAACCTGCCCCACACGAGATGGGGTTTGGGGAGCAGTGCCCCAAAACAGCTCTCTCGGTGCAGATGTGTCCAGGAAGGTGCCGGGGCTCCTCATTCCATGGGATCAGCCCCATTGTGGGGATCCATCCACACACCCCAGATCGGGAACCTGCTGGGGACTGTGGAGCCCTTCAGTCACGCTGTGGGTGGGCAAAACAGAGAGTGGTGGCACTGCCGGTGTGCTCCGGTCCCTGTCCCCATCCCTGTCACACAAAGGCAGTCGCCGTTTCCCGCCATTTCCCCCCCTCCAGCCCCTCTCCCCCCTCTCCTGCTCCCTTCGCCCTCCTCCTCCCCGGCTGCCGGATAAAAGCCCGAACGTGTGAACCGCGGGGCACAAAGGAGAAGCACAAAGGCAGCCGGGCCTGCTCAGCCTTCCCTGTAGCCCCCAGCACCGAGAGGGACCCCCCGGCAGCCTGCCCACCCTGCCTGCAGCACCCCAGAGCTGCCATGGGACACAGGGGCGGCCCTGAGATCAGGGGATCCCCAGGAGGATCAGGATGAGGTCCTGGGGTTTGAGGATGCCCCATAGTGTTGGATGATGCCCTGGGATGAGGGGAAGCCCCATTATCTCAGGATAAAACCCCTAGGGCTCAGAGATACCCTATAGGGACAGGATGATGCCTCTGGAGTTTGGGGATACCCCATTAGCTCAGGATTGAGCCCCCAAGGTCCAGGATGCCCCAGAGCGTCAGGATGAGGACCTTGGGGCCAGAACAAGCTCTACCCCACAGCCCTTAGCAAGAGAAGCAAAAACCTGACAACACCGAGTTCAACCCCACAAACGCTGCCACCCCTTGGGGAGCTACACCCCAAATCTGGCATCAGGTCTGCTTCTACCCCCATCGTTTGACCCGGACAAAGCCGAGGCAGCACCATCCCAGCGCGGGGAGGGATGCTGGGGCTGGAGCGGGACCCTGGGCCCCTTAGCCCCGTCCCCCGCGCCTGCGTCTGGCTGCCGACAGCTGGTGGGAAGCGGCTTTCCCAGCACATAGCGACAAATTCCTGGCGGTCAGGGCTGCTTTGCAGCCGCCGCGGCCCCGGCGGGGGGAAGCTGCCCTGGAAAGAGGAGGATTAAAAGCTCTTTTTGCTCCAGTGACACATCGCAACTGGTCCCCTCGCACGGCCACCTGCTCGGGCCGGCGCGCCGAGATGCTGCGGGCACCCCGGGGCTGGGGCAGGAGGGGATGGGGCACCCCCTGCTCCATCCCAGGGGCCCAGCGAGGAGGGCTCAGCCTGCCTGGCCATTGCTTCCTTAATTAATTTGCTCTGCAGCACCACAGGGGCGCTTGGGCCGCTCCAGGGACCAGCTCATCCCCACGGACCATCCTCCTTCTCCTCTGCAGCCCCCCGTGTTTCCCCAGCTCCGATTTCCCTGGATTTTCTGCACTAACCAGCTCCACCTGCCAGCAAGAAAAAGCAGAAAGCAGAAAATCAGGGTGATCCCCGTGACCCCCAATTTGGCCACACTGGGTCCTTTGGGGCGGCTGGGGAGGGAACAGCCCTGGGACGTGTTTTGGGGGCAGCTCCACCTCCCCGTTGGAGCCCCATTGCTACTCGGGGGAATGTGATTAATAGGGTCTGGTTGTCATTAAGTGCCCTGAGCTGTGTGTTTGGGGGTAGAACACGTGCATTTATGTGGGTGTGTGTGCATCCTCATCCTGCCTGGTTCCCACAAATCAGGGTGAGGTGGGAGCAGGAACACTCCTGCCTTTGGCAGCTCCATTCCTGCCTCCTCTGCAAAGAGGGGCTCTGTGGGGTTGCTGCTGGGCCTGTGCTGGCCCCAGCACCGAGGAGGGGGAATCCCACCCCCCAATTTCGCTTCCCTGCACCCCAAAGCCATTCCGAGGATGGGAACAGGGTAATTTCTCCACCAGCAATGGCCCCAAGGACACCAGGGTATGTGATGAGGTTGGTGGTCCTGTGGCAAGGACATGGGGGCCACCCAAAATGGTGCTGGAGGGGGACCCCAAGGAAACCCCACAAACACTGACTCACAGGCTGAGGAGAGAGCAGGGGGAGGTGACAGCAGTGACATCCTTGGTGACATGTGGCCACCCTGGCAGGGGGCTGCAGCCCTGTGTGCCCTTCTGAACGGGTGTTGTTCCTGGGCTGCTTGGGGGGGTCACTAATTGGGGCTGGGCAGAGGCTGCGGGGCCTGCCTGCCCCCCCGCATCCCAACGCCTGGAATTTTCCCACAGTCGCTGCTGCCTCTCAGCAGGAAAACCCCGGGCTGAAGCAGCACAGCCCCCAACAGCCTCACACGGGTGTGCACAGCCCCCAACAGCCTCATACGGGTGTGCACAGCCCCCAACAGCCCCAAATGGGTGTGCACAGCCCCCAACAGTTTCACACGGTGTGCAGTCACAGCCCCACATGGGTGTGCACAGTCACAGCCCCACACGGGTGTGCACAGCCCCAAATGGGTGTGCACAGCCCCCAACAGTTTCACATGGGTGTGCACAGTCACAGCCCCACATGGGTGTACACAGCTGGTCACAACTGCACCTCACCAGGCACAACTACACACTTTTAGTGTGCACAAAAGCAGTAACCATCCACAAACCCATGCACATCTGAGTAGGACTGCAGGTATCTGTGCAGGACTGTGCACAACTGCACACAACTGTGCACAGCCACATCCAGCCTTGCACAGCCCTGCTCCACTGCACACAACTGCTCACAACCATCCTCACCTGCACAGCCACTCACAGGTGCACAAAACCCTGCACAGCCACACTGTGCACATAACCATGCACTAGTGTGCAGCGTTGCACAGCTGCACACCACTATGCACACACAGCCTTGCAGACACAGTTGTTCACAGCTGGGCACTCCTGCACACAGCCCTGCTCACCCATGCACAGCTGGAACAGCCCTGCAGGACCACGCACAGATGCACAAACCTGTGCACAAGCACACACAGCCCTGCACAACAACACCAACAGCTTCACACAGGCATGTTCACCTGTGCACGGCCATGTGCACCCACCACAACACCTCCCGTGAGTGTGCACAGCCCTGCACAACCACAGATCTGTGTAACAGTGCACAAACACACAGATCTGTGTAACAGTGCACAACCACAGATCTGTGTAACAGTGCACAACCACACAAAACTGTGTACCAGTGCACAAACACACAAAACTGTGTAACAGTGCACAACCACAGATCTGTGTACCAGTGCACAAACACACAGATCTGTGTGTAACAGTGTACAAACACACAGACCTGTGTAACAGTGCACAAACACACAGATCTGTGTAACAGTGCACAAACACACAGACCTGTGTAACAGCACAAAACACACAGATCTGTGTAACAGTGCACAACCACACACATCTGTGTGTAACAGTGCACAAACACACAGATCTCTGTGTAACAGTGCACAAACACACAGACCTGTGTAACAGCACAAAACACACAGATCTGTGTAACAGTGCACAACCACACACATCTGTGTGTAACAGTGCACAAACACACAGATCTATGTGTAACAGTGCACAACCACAGATCTGTGTAACTGCACAAACACACAAAACTGTGTACCAGTGCACAAACACACAGAACTGTGTAACAGTGCACACACAGATCTCTGTGTAACAGTGCAAAGTGTACACAGCCATGCACAACTGCACCTGTCTGTGCACAGCTGAACCACTGCTCAGGTCTGCACACACCCTGCTCAGTCATGCACAACTGCACATACACCACTGCAGTGACTCATAACCTCACACAACTGTGCTCCTCCATGCAAACTGTGCACAACACACACAGTGGGCACAGCACTGCACACAACAGCCGTGCACAGCCTGCACACAGAGAACTGTTATCACACACACACACACACACACACACATACACACAGCTATCACACACAGAGAGTTATCACACACACACACAGCTATCACACACACACACAGCTATCACGCACACACACAGAGCTGTCTCACACACACACACACACACACACACACAGAGCTATCACACACACACACACACACACACACACACACACACACACACACACACAGAGCTATCACACACACACACACACACACACACAGAGCTATCACACACACACACACACACACAGAGCTATCACACACACACACACAGAGCTGTCACACACACACACACACACAGAGCTATCACACACACACACACACACACACAGAGCTATCACACACACACACACACACAGAGCTGTCACACACACAAACACACACACACATACACACACAGAGCTATCACACACAGCTATCACACACACACACACACAGAGCTGTCACACACAGCTATCACACACACACACACACACACACACACAGAGCTATCACACACACACAGCTATCACACACACACACACACACACACAGAGCTGTCACACACAGCTATCACACACACACACACACACACACACAGAGCTATCACACACACACAGCTATCACACACACACACAGCTATCACACACACACACACAGAGCTGTCACACACAGCTATCACACACACACACAGCTATCACACACACACACACAGCTATCACACACACACACACACAGAGCTGTCACACACAGCTATCACACACACACACACACACACAGAGCTGTCACACACAGCTATCACACACACACAGAGCTATCACACACACACACACACACACAGCTATCACACACACACACACACACAGAGCTGTCACACACAGCTATCACACACACACACAGCTAACACACACACACACACACACAGAGCTGTCACACACAGCTATCACACACACACAGAGCTATCACACACACACACACACACACACACACACAGCTATCACACACACACACAGCTATCACACACACACACACACACAGAGCTATCACACACACACACACACAGAGCTATCACACACACACACACACACACACACACACACAGGGCTGTCACACACAGCTATCACACACACACACACACACACACACACAGACAGAGCTATCACACACACACAGCTATCACACACACACAGAGCTATCACACACACACACACACACACACACAGAGCTATCACACACACACAGCTATCACACACACACACAGCTATCACACACACACACACACAGCTATCACACACACACACACACACACACAGAGCTGTCACACACAGCTATCACACACACACACAGCTATCACACACACACACAGCTATCACACACACACACACACACAGAGCTGTCACACACAGCTATCACACACACACACACACAGAGCTGTCACACACAGCTATCACACACACACAGAGCTATCACACACACACACACACACACACACACACAGCTATCACACACACACACACACAGAGCTGTCACACACAGCTATCACACACACACACAGCTAACACACACACACACACAGAGCTGTCACACACAGCTATCACACACACACAGAGCTATCACACACACACACACACACACACACACACAGCTATCACACACACACACACACACAGAGCTGTCACACACACACACACAGAGCTATCACACACACACACACACACAGAGCTGTCACACACACACACACAGAGCTATCACACACACACACACACACACACACAGGGCTGTCACACACAGCTATCACACACACAGCTATCACACACACACACACACACACACAGCTATCACACACACACACACACACACACACACACACAGAGCTGTCACACACAGCTATCACACACACACACAGCTATCACACACACACACAGAGCTATCACACACACACACACACACACAGAGCTGTCACACACAGCTATCACACACACACAGAGCTATCACACACACACACACACACACACACAGCTATCACACACACACACACACACAGAGCTGTCACACACAGCTATCACACACACACACACACACACATACACACACACAGCTATCACACACACACAGCTATCACACACACACATACACACAGAGCTGTCACACACAGCTATCACACACACACAGAGCTATCACACACACACACACACACACACACACACACACACACAGCTATCACACACACAGACAGAGCTATCACACACACACAGCTATCACACACACACACACAGAGCTGTCACACACAGCTATCACACACACACACAGCTATCACACACACACACACACACACACACACACACACACACAGAGCTGTCACACACAGCTATGACACACACACACAGCTATCACACACACACACACACACACACACACAGAGCTGTCACACACAGCTATCACACACACACACACACAGAGCTGTCACACACAGCTATCACACACACACAGAGCTATCACACACACACACACACACACACAGAGCTGTCACACACAGCTATCACACACACACAGAGCTATCACACACAGCTATCACACACACACACACACAGAGCTGTCACACACAGCTATCACACACACACAGAGCTATCACACACACACACACACACACACACAGCTATCACACACACAGACAGAGCTATCACACACACACACACACACACACACACAGAGCTGTCACACACAGCTATCACACACACACACACACAGAGCTGTCACACACAGCTATCACACACACACAGAGCTATCACACACACACACACACACACACACAGCTATCACACACACAGACAGAGCTATCACACACACACAGCTATCACACACACACACACACACACACAGAGCTGTCACACACAGCTATGACACACACACACAGCTATCACACACACACACACACACACACACACACAGAGCTGTCACACACAGCTATCACACACACACACACACAGAGCTGTCACACACAGCTATCACACACACACACAGCTATCACACACACACACACACACAGAGCTATCACACACACACACACACACACAGAGCTATCACACACACACACAGCTATCACACACACACAGCTATCACACACACACACAGCTATCACACACACACACACACACACACACACACACACACACACACACACACACACAGAGCTGTCACACACAGCTATCACACACACACACAGCTATCACACACACACACACACACACACACACACACACACACACACACACACACACAGAGCTGTCACACACAGCTATCACACACACACACAGCTATCACACACACGCCCCCCCTCCTGTTCACACCCGCTCTCAGCCCCGCAGGCTCTGCCCCTCCTGCAGCCCGGGGGCGGGGCCAGCGCGGATCCCCGGGGCCGTGTCCCTCCTGTCCCCAGAGCTGTGTCCCTGCCATCTCCTGGACCCTGCCCCCGTTCCCGTCCCGTGTCCCGGTGTCCCGGTGTCCCGGTGTCCCGGTGTCCCGGTGTCCCGGTGTCCCGGTGTCCCGGTGTCCCGGTGTCCCGGAGCCGCTCCTGGCGGAAGGGCCGGGCCGGGCTCCCCTCCCCTTCCGGCAGCCATGGAACCGTGCTGGGAGCCGGGCGAGCCGGGCGAGCCGGGCTGGGCACGGCCTGAGGGCGAGCTGGGGGGCCGGGGGCTGCTGGCCTTGGCCGTGGCCAGCGGGGCGGCCGCATGGGCGACCTGGGCTGTGCTGCTGATGCCCGGCTTCCGCCGCGTCCCCCTGCGCCTGCAGGTACCCGGCACCCCGACCCTCCGTCCGCCACCCCCAGGCTGCCCCCTGACCCCTGTGTCCCCCCAGGTGCCCTACCAGCCCTCCAGCCCCCGGCAGGTGGCCAACGCCCTGGCCCTGCTGCGAGGCCGCGCCGGGAAGACCGTGGATCTGGGATCCGGAGATGGACGGCTCGTAAGGGCTGGGCCCTGCGGGGGTTTGGGGTGTCCGGGGTGGGCGAAGGGCAGGGGGCGGGGAGGGGAGACCCCCACCTGGCTGCTGACTGGCTTCTGGCTCTGGTTCTGGGTGGCCCTCCTGGCTACAGTCCAGGACCATCCCGAGTGCTCCCAGAGGGTCCTTGATGGTGTTGGACAGCTGTAGGTTGGTTCTAGACTGTCCTAGGTATCCCTAGATATTCCTAGGTTGTCCTAGACTGTCCTAGGTGGTCCTAGGTGACCCAGCATGGTCCTAGGTGGCTCTAAGCAACCCCAGGTGGTTCTAGGCAGTCCTAGCCAGTCCAGGGTGGCTCTAGATGGTCATAGGTTGTCCTTGACAGCCATAAAAGACATCACATGCAGGGAGCAGGGTGGGAGTGGGGGCTCTGGGTGGTGCTGAGCACCGAGGTCACCCTGCCTGTGAGCCAGCAGGATGGGGTGAGTGGAGCTGGGCAACAGCCCCTGCCCACCAAAATCCTGTCCCAGACTCAGCAATGAGATGCTTTGGCTTTCAGCCCTCCCTCTCTCCCTCTTCAGGTGCTCGAGGCTCACAAGCAGGGGCTGAGGCCAGCCCTGGGCTATGAGCTCAACCCCTGGCTGCTGTGCCTGGCCAACTACCGTGCCTGGAAGGCTGGGTGCCATGGGAATGTCTCCTTCCTGAAGAAGGATCTGTGGAAGGTAACAGCATCCCGAGGCTCTGGATGTGCTCAGGGCAGGGCCAGAGCTCTGTTTGCATCTCCAGCATGGATTTGCTGATGGCTGCTTGCTCCTTCCCCATCCCACACTGCTCCTGGGAGGTGGAAAACATCCTCCTTTCCAGGGGAATGGCAGATGGGATAGCCCATGGCCAGTCCTGCTGCTCTGAGGAGAGGTCTGACAGGGTCACCTGCAGAGAGGAGCTTCTCAGGCTGACATAAGGTATTTGCAGCCTGACCAGAGAGAATCCACCAGGGAATATGGGTCTGGGATGGTGGTGGAGGCAGGTGTTCCCCAAGATGTGCTGCTTTCACACCCACACTTCCCCATCCCACGTTTTGTGGCATCTCTGCTCCCTCCAAGGTTCCAAAGATCACCCACAAGGCTTGGATGCTCCAAGAGTTGTCCCTGCTCTGCCTGTTGCTCGTTTTCCCCCTTTTCCTTCTGTTTTAAGGTGGATCTTTCTGACTGCCACAACGTGATCGTGTTCCTGGCCCCCAGCGTGGTGAGTCAGTCCCTCACATCTTGAGTTGTTCTGGGCCAGATCAAGGCTTTTCTTGGGAAAGAGAGGGGATCTGGGATGGAGTAAGGAAAAGTGGGCATCATTGTGGGTGAGTGGTTTGGTGCTATGCAGCATTTGGATTTACAGAACCATGGAATCATTAAAGTTGGAAAATCCCTCTGGGGTGGAGTTCTACCATTCCTCCAGCACTGCCAAGGCCACCATTAACCCATGTCTATGCTGGGATGGTGACCCCACCACTGCCCTGGGCTGCTGTGCCAGTGCCTGACCACCCTTTCCATGAAGAAATTTTCCCAATATCCAACCTAAACCTCTCCTGCTGCAAGTTGTGGCCATTCCTCTTGTCCTGCTGCTCATCACTTGCTCCAAGTCCCAGCCTTATACAGGGCCTGTAACAGCCCTGTGCTTTGAAGGGTCTTTGGTGCCCCAGAAGCTGCCCCTGGTGGCACTGCCACTGTGTGCCTGTGACCTGTCCCTGGCTGTTTCTCTCTCCAGAAACCTCCCTTGGCCACCAAGCTGCTGGCAGAGCTGCCTGACGACGCCCGGGTGGTGGCTGGACGCTTCCCCTTCCCCTGCTGGACCCCCAGCAGCAGCCTGGGGCAGGGGCTGGAGCAGGTCTGGGCCTATGACATGAAGGAGGTGCGGCGAGAAGTGCAGGGCAGTGCCCAGGAAAGCCAGGTCTGACCCCAGCCTCGTTAAGCCTGGTTTAACATCAGCCTCATTAAGCCTGGCATTAAGGGTCAGAGCCACTCCAGCCCTTTGCTCAGCTCAGGACAGAAGTGCTTGGCCAGCATTTGTCCTGGAGACTTGCAGGGTGGCAGTCCTTCATTTTTCCAGAGTGTGAGCAAATCAAGGGAGGAGAAAATCAGACCTCGAAATCCTGGAGTTAACCTAGGATTTAAGGGATAAAGCTCCAGTCCCTCTTTTTGGACGATTGCTAGTTTATTTAATTTTTAAAAATAAAGTTTTGGTTGATTGTTCCTCTGAGGTTTTTTCTTTTGAGCTGCTGGGTCGTCCCAGAGCTGGAGCAGCTGCTGCTCCTGGACTCAGGCTTTGCTCCATGATCCTTCCCAGCTCACCTCCATGAAGGATCAGTTTGGCCCTGCTCATCAAAATAATTTTCCATTTTCCACTCAAACACAGAGGAAAATGGGGTTTTCCCACCACAGAGTCACAGATTCATGGAATGGGTTGGGTTGGAAGGGACCTTGAAACTCCTCTTGTTCCACCCCTGCCATGTCCAGGGACACCTTCCACTGTCCCAGCCCTGTCCAGCCTGGCCTTGGACACTTCCAGGGATCCAGGGGCAGCCACAGCTTCTCTGGGGCAGCCTTTCACCACCCTCACAGTAAAAGAGCAGCTCATCCCTTTGTCCAACCCTGGAACAAATCCTGGCCTGGGCCAGCCTTGGCTCTGTCTCTCAGGAGCCATGAGGGGAGTGGGGCAGGAGCAGCCCTTAGTCCATCCAGGTCTCATCCAGGGAAAATGTTACAGCAGGAGCAGGAACCTGTCCCCACAGCCCAGCAGAGAAGAGCTGCCTGGGAACCTGACCCCATGCCCGAGGTGTGCTCAGGGAAGAGCAGAATTCCTGCAGCTGACAGATGGCTGGGGACAGACAGACACAGTTGTCCTGTCTCATTTTAGTCCTGTGAATTTAAGACCAGGAACACCCACGTAGTTTCTCTCACTGTTGTCACCTCCCAGCCTGGGAAGGATTCTTGCCTGGCAGTCCATAAAGCTCAGCCCTCCCTTGGAGTCCAGGTGTTCCCCAGGCTGGGGCTGCTATGGCTTCTGGCTGGCACTCCTGGCACGGGGCACCTGGCTGCCCTCAGCACTCCTCAGCTGGAGGATCTCCTGCTTGTACCTGCAGTGCAAGTGGCACTGTCACTGCCTGGCTACTCAGGGTCCCTGGGCAAAGAGCCATGCCAGGAGCTGAGCCTGGCACAGAGTTCCTGCAGCCTTTCCCAAAGAAAAGGGCTTCAGGGGCTCTGCCAGGTAAGGGCAGATCCTGACCCGACAGGAGCAGGTGGATCATGTCCTGACACACCTGCCCTGCTTGGCCTCTCCCTTCCCAGCCCTTCCCTGCTGTTCTCCCTGATGTTCTTCCAGAGCAGGATGAGCCAGGGAGAGGGGAGCATAGATCAGGGGCTGCTGGGGGGGCCTAGGTTAGAACCTGTGAAAAAAAGAACTCTAAAGGTTTTAGACTTATAGATTAGGCTTTGGATTTCAGGTTCCTGTGAAGGTTCCAGGGAAGCCTTAGAACGCCTTCCAGGGCCTAAAAGGGCTCTAGCAGAGCTGGAGAGGGACTGGGGACAAGGGATAGAGGGACAGGACACAGGGAATGGCTTCTACTGCCAGAGGGCAGGGATGGATGGGATATTGGAAAGGAATTGATCCCTGGGAGGGTGGGGAGCCCTGGCACAGGGTGCCCAGAGAAGCTGTGGCTGCCCCTGGATCCCTGGAAGTGTCCAAGGCCAGGTTGGACAGGGCTTGGAGCACCCTGGGTTAGTGGAAGGTGTCCCTGCCCATGGCAGGGGTGGAAATGGATGAACGTTTATGTCGCTTCCAAATCAACCCATTCCCTGATTCTGATTCTTCCCAAGGATGGGTGAGCCTGCAGGGAAGAACGTGTGGCAGGGCATGTCTGTCCTGCTGCCCTGTGGGACAAGAGATGGTGGCAGCTGGCTGCACAGCTGGAGGAGCAGTGGGACATCAGCTGTGCTGGCAGGGTCAGCAGTGGGCACGGAGACGTCACTGGCACCGAGCCTGGAGCACGGGGGTTGCCTCATCTCACCTGGCAAGGTGCTGATCTATGTACCCCTGCAGCTCTGACACCTGCTCCTCTGCCACCACAGCCCGAGTCAGCAGCTGGCTTCTCTCCTGCTCCAGGTCCTCCTGCAGGGGCAAAAAACCATGGAGAAAACATGGAAAAAAAGGAATCTGTGCGATGGGAGTGATGTTGCTCAGTTCCTCTCTGCTGCATGAGTCCAACCTTCCAACCACTTCCCCATCACTCTGACCTCTCAGACACGACATCTCCCTTCTTCTGGCCACAGACATACACCTGGTGCAGCTGCTGAGCTTTACATGCCCAGGGAATGGTGGAGCACTCCCTCAGGTTGCTGTGGATAGGGAAGGGCACGGCATGGAAGCAAATATCCCTGCAGCCAGCAGGAACCTGACTGGCAAGCTGATTCAGATTCAGCCTAGACTTGAACCAGGTCAAACAGAATCAAGGAATTGTGGAATTGTGTGGGTTGGAAAAGCCCACTAGAGTGCAGGTGTTAACCCAGCACCACCAAGGTCACCACTGCCCCATGTCCCCAGGTGCCACATTCATATATCTGTTAAATCCCTCCAGGGATGGTGACCTCAAGCTGTGCCAGTGCCTGACCACCCTTCCCGTGAAAAAATTTTAACAATATCCAACCTAAACCTCCCCTGGCACAACTTGAGACCATTTCCTCTTCTCCTGTCCCTGTTCCCTTGGAGCAGAGCCTGACGTCCCCTGGCTGTCCCCTCCTGTCAGGGAGTTGTGCAGAGCCAGAAGGTTCCCCCTGAGCCTCCTTCTCTCCAGGCTGAGCCCCTTTCCCAGCTCCCTCAGCCTCTCCTGGTGCTCCAGCCCCTTCCCCAGCTCTGTTCCCTTCCCTGGACACACTCCAGCCCCTCCAAGTCCTGTCATGAGTGGCCCAAAACAGCCCCCAGGACTGGAGGTGTCCCAGCAATGCCTGCACTGGGCAACAATCAGCCCCAGTTTGTTACAGAGATGCCAAAAGGTTGTTCTGAAACATGGGCAGGAGTGACAAGGGGCTGCTCTCCTTCCTTTAGTAGCAGGGACAGTAAAGACTTGAGACACCACCAGCCAGGACCTGCCAGCATTGCTTGCAGGGCTGAGGCCAAAGCCACAGCAATGCTCCAGGGCAAGTGATCCCCAGGGAATGGGCACAGCCCCCAGGCTGCCAGAGCTTCAGGACTGTTTGGACAGTGCTGCCAGGGATGCCCAGCGTGGGATTGTGGGGGTGTCTGTGCAGGGCTGGGGGATCCCTGTGGGTCTTTCCCACACAGGATATTCTGTGACTCCATGGAAGCTCAGCCCTCCAGCCTGGGGCAGCGTCTCAGCCCCAGGGCAGGAGCTGAGGCAGCACATGTTTATGGGTGAGAGACAGGCTTTGGCCCCAATGGGTGTTCCAGACCTTTACCTGGGTGTTGAGTGCAAATTCTTGGAGCTTCTTCCTCACGTCTGCCCAGCCCTTCTCATCCAGCTTCCTGGGACAGAAGAGTTCCTTTGGATTATGCCCAGACATCAAACCCAGCCCCTCCTCACATCACACAGCTCCATACAACTGGTGCCCACCCCACCATGATCCTCAGAACTGGAACCTTTCCTTTCCCAATGCCCAAACTTCCTCAGGGTGTGCATCACCATTGGGGAGTCACAGCCCTTCTGCCAACCTGGGACTCCTCACCCACAGCCTGGGTGTTCCAGAACCACATCAACGCAGAAAGAGTCCTGAACCAGCCCCTGCAGGGCTGCATGTGATGGGAACAGGGAGCCATCGATGCCAAGGGCTGGCACTCGCCCTGCGTGGAGCAGGGAGCTGTTCTGGTCAGCGAGCACCAGCAGAGGTGAGCTGTCTGCACAGCCCGGCGTGGGAAAGCCCTTCCCACCCCGTCCCAGCCTCCGGGAGGGAAATACAGGTCACATCTGAGCTCGGGGAATTTGGGCAGTGTGAAGGCAGGAATGCATTGTGCTCCCTCCAGCTCCCTCCGCAGCTTCCCAGCGCCTGGCTGCGCTTTCGTGGGAGCCCGAGGAGAAGGGAACAATGAGCAGGGAATTGGGGCAGCTGGTGAACCCCCAGCATGGGAGGTGCAAGGAGCTGGGCTTTAAGGTCCCTTCTGACCCTGCCTGTTCTCTGACAAAGGCAGGAAGCTGCGGGAATTGGAGCTGAAGTGCTGCAGGAACACCGGGACCCCTGTCCCTGTCTGGAGGAGCAAGGTAATAGCAAGGATTAACCCAAAGTGTGTGGGGTCTCTTGGCAGTTAAAAAAACCCCAAATGATGAGATGCATCGCTGAAATTCAGGTTCTGGACTTTCCATGCCCTGCTCATGTGGTCTCTGCCCAAATTACTGCATTTACTCACGGACCACTGCTATTTTCAGTGTGCCAGACATGGCAGAGGCTGGTTGAGGCTTGAGTTTGTGCCTGAGACAGCCCTCCAGAGCCCGGGGGCTCTGGCACTCACCCACTCTTCAGTGCTGGCATCCAGCTAATGGAATATTTGACGTGTTTTCTAAGTGAGCAGCTCAGGTTTCTCCTGCGCTTTGTTCCACCCCTCCACAGCTATGGTTGAGTTTTAGCAGGATAATGGGGCAGGGGAAGAGACCCATCAAAATGAAGCAATTCCGGGGTTTGTTGGGATGCCAGGGAGGCATCAGCACCGTGGCACCAAAGGGTTTCAGCCCAACTCCTGCACTGGGAAGGAGGAAAAACAGAACCATCCCAAACTGGGATGGGCCTTTCTTAGGTTGTGAGCCACCAAAGCACTTGGGCATATGCTTAACTTCAGCTTTTAGAGAGGTCAGCAGGGCTAAAAACATGATTAAATCAAATACGTGCTAAGAGCTTTCTTGGATCAAGGCCCAGTGACCAAGGCTCTTCCTGCAGGAAGCGCTGTGCTGAGGGGACAGCTGCCTCTTCTTCCAGAGCAGGCCCCCTTTCCCTGCTTATTGCTTTCTCCAGCCAGGCAAAAAAAGATCCCTCAATCCACACATTCATGAGAATTTGGAATGACAGATATCCCAAGAAACAAACAACACTTACTGGTCCGGAGGCACAGAGAAGGCAGAGGCTCCTTTCAGGCTTTTCTGGAGGCAAAGGAAGAAAAGAATTCCTGTAAACACGAATCCATTGCAATCCCAGATTCTGCCACTTTCAGAGAAATCCTGTCATGGAATGGGTTGGGCTGGAAGGGACCTCAAGGATGATCCCATCCCACCCTCTGCCATGGGCAGGGACACCTTCCACTGTCCCAGGCTGCTCCAAGGCCCAATGTCCAACCTGGCCTTGGGCACTGCCAGGGATCCAGGGGCAGCCACAGCTTCTCTGGGCACCCTGTGCCAGGGCCTCCCCACTCTCACAGGGAGGAATTCCAACCTAAATCTCTCCTCTTTCAGTTTAAATCCATTCCCTTTGTCCTGCCACTATCTGCACATGTAAAAAGACATTTTCCCTCTTTTTTGTAAGGCCCCTTGGAGGTGGCACAAGGTATCCCAGCACTGCCACAACCACCATGGCAAGGAAAAGATAGGCTATACAATCTGAAGGTTTCAGGTCTCCCATCCTAGGAATTTTTAAATGAATTTATCCTGTGCCATCCAAGACCCACACTTGCCCAGTGGGAGGATATTTGCCCAATCTTGGCAGTGTCCAATGCCAGGTTGGACAGGGCTTGGAGCAACCTGGCACAGTGGAAGGTGTTCCTGTCCATGGCAGGGGTGGAATGAGATGAGCTTTAAGGCCCCTTCCATGACTCAGTGGTGGCCTTGGCAGTGCTGGGGGATTGGCTGGACTCCATGATCTGAGAGGGCTTTTCCAACCTAACCAATCCAGTAATGCCTTAAGGAAGGGGCTGAATCTATAGCTCATGAAACTCTTCCCACCCAGCCACAGCTCCCGACCTTCTGCAGCTCCTGGAGCTGCATCTCCAGCTTGGCCTTTTCCTCCCGCAGGCGGTTCAGCTCCCGGGAGCTGTTTGTCAGCAGCTCTGGGTCTGTGATGCAGAAGTGGAGCTCAGCAGGGCCACAGTCCATGGCACTGCTCCCCAGGGACCGGATCTGCTCCCTCTGCAGCCTGCAATGAGCACAGGGTCAGTTTGGGGCACATCACTGAGCAGTTCTGCCGCTCCTGAAGGTGCCACTCACTGGGACCTGCTGGTTCTGGCCACCTGCAAAGGAAAAGTGGGAGAGTTTCTGAAGGGAGCTTGTCCTAGAGCTATTTGTGGCTTTGATACCACAAGTATTTCTGCTGCTTCCCACAGCCCAAGCTGTGAGAGAGCTGAGAGCACTGCAGGGACGGGCTGGGAGGTGGAGCTATTTGTGGTACCTCTGCATTTCCACACCATCCACCGTGGGATCAATCTCTCACCCTGCATTTTAAGTGGGAGGAACATATGTGCAGAGCAGCTCCATGGGGTCCAGAGCACCCTGATGTGCAGCTTGATCCTGGATTGCCAGGAGCAGGGAGATAAATGTGTGTTCCAGATCCTCTGCTCCATCTGGGAGCTCTGTTTGCCTCCTCTAGGGCAGGGGATGGGTGTTATGGGGCTTTTCCCCTTGGCCCTGAAGGAGGAGGTGGCTGAGGTTTACCCATACGCAATCAGCAGGTTCTCGTGCTTCCTGGCCAAGTCCTTCATGCGTTTCTTGTAGCCACGAGCTGCCCGAGCCAGCTGCTCTTCCCGGCACTTGTAGGAAGCCCGAATATCCCTGAGCATACTGTCCACAAAGTTCTTCATGGCAGCTTGGCCAGCTGGGGCTTTGCTGGGTCCTGTCACACTGCTGGGTTTGCTGTCCATGTAGTTCTGTACATGCATACAGAGAGAAATCCAGGGAGAATGGCTTCCCACTGCCAGAGGGCAGGGCAGGGTGGAATATGGGGAAGGAATTGTTCCCTGGGAGGGTGCTCAGAGAAGCTGTGGCTGCCCTTGGATCCCTGGCAGTGTCCAAGGCCAGGCTGGACAGGGATTGGAGGAACCTGGGATAGTAGAAGGTGTCCCTGCCCATGGCAGGGGTGAGACTGGATGGACTTTAAAGTCCCTTCCAACCCATTCCATGATTCTATGGCAGCCCATCCCCTCTGCACCCAGGCTTCCTGTATGGCCACAAAAAATTATTGGTGAGCT
Source organism: Catharus ustulatus (assembly GCF_009819885.2). Lineage (NCBI taxonomy): Eukaryota > Metazoa > Chordata > Aves > Passeriformes > Turdidae > Catharus > Catharus ustulatus. The sequence goes on along the minus strand of NC_046236.1, from coordinate 1,598,085 downwards.
TTTGCTGGGACTTTTCTTGGTCAGATTAAAGGAATTTAAAACCCCCTTTCTTTATTTATTTACTCTAATTTATTATCAGCAGCCTACAAGAGGAGGGTGTCAGTATGGAAAGACCTGAGGGAACGGCTGGAGCTGTGCCAGGGGAGGGTCAGGCTGGAATTATTCTTCCCCCAGGGAATGGGCACAGCCCCGAGGCTGCCAGAGCTCCAGGAGTGTTTGGGCAGGGATGCTCAGGGTGGGATTGTTGGGGTGTCTGTGCAGGGCCAGGAGCTGGATCCTTGATCTCTCCAGCTCAGGATACTCCGTGATTCTGTGACACCCCCCAGGGGCAGGGCGTACCCACCGCCACATCCCTGATGTAGCGCGCCAGCCGGGAGCGATATTCCTCATTCAGCTCCTTCAGCCGCAGCTGCAGCCGGGAGTTCTCTGCCTCCACCTCCTGGAGCTGGCCCTGGGATGTGAGCAGCACCTGGCACAGCAAACAAAAATCCTGCAAAAATCTCACTCCTCCGGCTGAGCTCATAAGAGCTGAGGGTCTTCATTTCCAGATATTTGGCTTCACTAGAGCTGGGAAGGTCCTGGATTTTCAGAGGAACCCACTGGAAATGTTTATAATTCCTATTCCCCTGCTACCTTCTGTCATTTGCCACCCCCCACCCCGGTGATTCCACCAACTCTTTCTGCAAACCAGCGAGCAAAATTCCTCCCACCAGCTTTGCAAGCAGCACTTCCACCACGTGCAGGAGGAAACTGCAAAGCGAGAACCTTGGTGTGACAAGCTCCGTGGAGAGGGAGAGGTGTTGGAGCACCTGGATCCAAGCCCTGCAGGCTCAGGAGGAGTGCAGGATGGGGTGGAGGGACCCTGTCCTCACCGTTGATTGTTCCGCCAGCCTGCGCCGGCCGGCCCCGACCGCTCCCTTCGCCTCCTGCAGCTCCTGCCCCAGCGCCAGCCTGGACATACAGGAAGAAACTGGGTTTATTTTAACCACCCAAACTCCTTCTCCATCCCTGAGAGTGTTCAGAGCCAGGTTGGATGGAGCTTGGAACAGCCCCCAGTGGGAGGTGTCCCTGCCCTCAATGAGATGCGCCTTAAGGTCATTCCAAACCAACCCATTCTGGGATTCTGGGATTCTCCATAGGTCCAACACAGCCAGCCTGGGGAAGAAAATCACTTTGGAATGACAGAAATCTCCCAGCAGCAGCTGCCTCCCTCCAAATGCATGTCAACCAGTGCCACAAAATCTCTCCCACTAAAGGTGAGCACCCTCCGCAGTTCAGAGGGTCGAGTCCTGGAGCATCCCTACTGGGGCAGCCTTTCCTGGGACATTGCCCCCATTCCAAGGTGATGGAAAACCCACTGGGTGTGGAAAACGCATTGGGTGTGTAAGGGCTGGGCTGGATTCATCCCTGGGATGTCACACATTTGCTGTGTGTCACAGAGATCGGATTTTCAAGATGTCTCTGAACATCACCAACTTTAATCAGACAGCTCTGAAGAGCCTTAAAAACATCAGGTTTTCCTTCCAGGCCTCTCTTCTTCCAAGGCTGGATGGTCATTCCACCCCCAGGGCAGAGTGCCTCCTCTCCTGCTCCCATGGCTCAAATCCAACAATCCCACAAACACCTGGCCAAGCAGAGGGACACTCACACTCGCTCCTCCAGCTTCTGCTGCTGCTCTTCGTGGGTTTTCTTCACTTTTTCCAGCTCCACTTTTATGTGATCCTGGTTTCCAAGCAACTGAGAGAGAAATGAAGAGGAAGATGAGGCAGAAGGCTGAGTGAAAAGAGGACAAAGTGAGGAGAACTCGAGCTGAGCACTTGTCCAGCTGAGCAGTGACATGCAGGGGCAAGGACTGCTTTTACTGGGAGGCACTGGTGCCCTCTAGCACGGCAGGAATGGTGTGTGATGCACAGCCAGGGCACGTGGAGGTGCACATGTGTCATTCTCCTGAGGGAAATGCTCACGTTGAGAGTCAGATTCCCAGCAGGAGCTGGTGGTGGAGCCCAAGCTGGTTCTGCAAGGGCTGCAGATGGGGAGGAGGCAGGGAGCTGTGCTCTCAGTTTTGGGTGCTTCATCACTCCCAGATTTCTCAAGTGTGGGAAAGAAGGGGGGAAAAAAGTATCCTCTGCACTTGTTGGCTTCTAAGCTCCTGTCTGTGCTCCCCCTGCCAGGGCATGGACCCAGGGAATCACCTCTGCCCTCCTCAGCTCTGCCTGCACATCTGGAGTTATTCCTGTCTCATTTCACAACTGCAGAGTTTTAAAAAAGGATTTTAAATGAATCAAGGCATCAGCTGATCCACAAAACTCAAGTTAGCACCAGGAGGTGCCAGCCACAGTTGGAATCAATTCTCCTCTGCTTCCCAAGGATCCAGCAGCAGACCCCCGCACACTCACGTTTCTTTCCAGCTCCTGCTGCTCGTGTTCAGAGGCAGTTGCATCCTCAGGCTGCTTTGGGGAGAGAGAAGAAGGGGCCTGGTAGATCCCTGTTCTCCAGGGGGCTGGTGGAAGGGCAGAGTGTCCCTTACCTTCCCCCTCTGAGCAGAGTGGGGCCATCCTGCTGCTCTCCCCTTTCCCTGCTCGGGGGAGGATTGATGGGCCAGGCCAGGGGGGTGGATGCTCTCTTTGGCCAGGCTGAGCAGCTCCTGGGTCAGCTCCTCATTCCTCATCATCTGCCAGGTCAAACAAGAAGTAAAGAACTTATGAAATCCCCCCTCTGGTCGGCACATCCCTGCTGTTCCTGGTGTGTGCTCCAGGCAGGCATCCCCTCCCCTCCCCAAATCAAAGTTTTAATTTTAATTCTGTGTGCTATGTCCAAAGATAATGGTGATGTTCTGGTTCTCATGGAAATGCATTGCCAGGGTTATTCCCATGGAATGTTATCCCTCTGCACATCTCACACTCAAATCCAGATCCCCGTGCCAGCTCTGGGCACAGCTCTGCCACCAGCTCTGCAGGTCTGCAGCTCCCTCCTCACCCTCATCCCACAGCCTCCCTGCGTCTTCCCAGCACTTCAGGAATGTCCTTCCCTATGGAACAGCTTTGAGCAGTGCTGGGCTCCACAGCACAAGGAGAAGGACCAAGTGTCCATCCGTCTATCCATCATGCATCCATGCATCCATGTATCCATCTCTCCATCCATCATCCATGCATCCATACATGCATCATCCATCCATCCATCCATCCATCCATCCATCCATCCATCCATCCATCATCTATCCATCATCCATCCATCCATCCATCCATCCATCCATCCATGCATCATCCATCCATCCATCCATCCATCCATCCATCCATCCATGCATCATCTATCCATCATCCATCCATGCATCATCCATCCATCCATCCATCCATCCATGCATCATCCATCCATCCATCCATCCATCCATCCATGCATCATCCAACCATCCATCCATCCATCCATGCATCCATCTATCCATCATCCATCCATCCATCCATCATCCATCCATCCATCCATCCATGCATCATCTATCCATCATCCATCCATGCATCCATGCATCCATCTATCCATCATCCATCCATCCATCATCCATCCATCCATCATCCATCTGTGATATATGTTATAATTCGTGTTTATATAAAAGGATTGTATGAAATAAAATAAAGTAAAAAGAACCTCTTAAAACACCAAGCACCCGGGGCCATAGACAACGGCCGTAATTAGCATATCAACAGACCTAGCCTGGTGATCTCCACAACGGACTGGAAAAGGGGACTGGAAAAGGACCTGTTAAGTACCACATATCAGGCAGCCGATCACCTCCGCTGGTTCCCGTAAGCACTCCCAAGGAAAATTACACATCAATGCAGAGCATACACAGCCTTCATCAACACTCAGGAAAGACCTTTGTCCAGGGCAGCACCAGAAAAAGATTTAATCTAAATATGAGAATCTGCAGCAGAAACAAAGGAAATTCTCGCCTCAGGCCAGGAAAAACTGTATAAAGCTGGACTCTGAGATGGCAGGGTGTGAACATAGGGAGATCTGATGCGGTAGAGATCAGATCAGCATGTGTGTCCACCCAGTGCCGACCCCGGGCTCGGCGCTGTTGTGTTTTAGCTTGTGGCTTCCCAGGACCGTATTTTCGGTCGCAAAAATAAAAATTGCTGTTTTGCTATTTAATTCGACTTGATTCAGTTATTATCTATAACACATCCATCCATCATCCATCCATCATCCATCCATCATCCATCCATCATCCATCTCTCCATAATTCCATCCATCCATCCATCATCAATTCATCCATCATCCATCCATCATCCATCTCTCCATAATTCCATCCATCCATCCATCCATCCATCCATCCATCCATCCATCCATCTCTCCATAATTCCATCCATCCATCCATCCATCCATCCATCCATCCATCATCCATCCATCCATCCATCCATCCATCCATCCATCCATCCATCATCCATCCATCTATCCATCCATCCATCCATCCATCCATCCATCCATCCATCCATCCATCCATCCATCCCTGATCCATCCCTCCCTGATCCATCCCTCCATGGCTCCCTCTCTCCCTCCCTCTCTCCCTCCGGGATGACATAATCCCAATTCGTTTGGAATGCGTCCCCCCAGCAGCAGCCAGCCCACAGCCCCGTGTAGGCAGCGAGATTCAAAGCAGTGCTGGTGTGAAGTGACACATTTCCAAAAGATAAAGAGGATCTGAATGAGAAAAGCTCTGTTACAGGTGATCTGGAAGGAACACTGGGGGAATTCATGTCTCCCAGGAGGGTTTCTGTGTAGATAACAAAGCTTTGATGGGGTTTATGACTGGGGACAAGCTTGAGTAATTGTTACCATGGCAGTGAATCGGGAGGATGGGAGGCAGAGGTCATCTGAGTCATCCGTGGAGAGAATAGCTTATCAAAAGATAGCACGGGGTGGGCTGGGGGAGAGCGGGGAGAAAGGAGGCTGACAAAGAGGTGAGATATACAGCTGTGAAACCTGACAGCTCCGCAGAGACAGCCCGCTTGTTCCCGGCCCGCAGCGATCCATCTGCAGCTGTCAGCCCTGACAATCTGATCGCAGGGGTCACAAGGACCGGTTTAGCCAAAAAAAAAAAGGGGGCATTCCCCGGGTTGAGTTGGGCTTCGCTGCCTTTCCTGAGCTCCCTAGCCTGGCGTGGCTCCAGGGAAAACCCCGGCGTGGAACCCAGAGCGCGTTTGGTCCCCCCCGGGGCTGCCGCCGCAGCCGGCGCGAACCTGGCGGGGACAAAAGGAGAAGGAAACGGAGAGCAAGGAAAGGTCAGAGCCTTGAAAAGGAAGAATTTACAGCGAGTCAGAAAACAGGCACCGAGTGCCTGCCTGGCATCTCCTGCGAGGCGCTTCCCAAGGGCTGGGCAAGGCCGCTCCTGGCCGGGACAGACAGGGCGATGTGTGAATCCCGCGGACAATGGGACCGCGACAATTCAGAGGCTCCGACTGTTCCCGGACAAGGGGACGTGAATGAGCTCGCCGAGCTGCTCCTGCGCCAAGCAGCCATGACAACATATTGGCAAGGTCACAAGTAGCACTTGTAATTGGGAATGAGTAAAAGGTTCATTGTCTCCCCCAGAAGAGCGCCAGGGAAGGGGAGGGGGCAGAACCGCAGGCTGCTTTTCCCATTTCCTTTGGGAAAGTCCGCACTGGGAAAATAATGAGCAAGAGGCCCATGTCGCGACAAGTCCCAGGCTGCCAAGTCGGAGCCTCTCTGGCTTCAGGCAGGGATTTTTGGGAGTCAGAGCCAAGGAACTGGGGTAAACTCCTCGGCATATGGAGGACATCCAAGGAATTCACCTCTGGTTTCTGGACCCGTTTCACCACTTCTTGGAGCAGCCTGGTCTAGGGGAAGGTGTCCCGTGGTAGAGGGTGGAATGAGATGGGCTTTAAAGTCCCTTCCACCCCAAAGCATTCCATGACTTTGTGGTTCTTCAGGATGCTGTCTGGCACAGAACTGAATCCATGTACTTTCACTCTCTGAAACATCCCAGGATCCATGTGAAAACAGTGTGTTTTTACCACTAACGTGCTAAACCCATCATTTAGCTGTCTGAAAATCCACTCTTTGACAAACCCATTGCACTCCCTTGGGGACAAGAAGCAGCTGAGAGTGCTGATGGCTGAGATATTCCTCCCTGAGCCAGGCATAACCGGGAGCAGGGCGGCTCTGCCTCCAGCGGGATCGCGGGGTGGGATCAGCCCCTGCCGGAGCTGAGTTCGCTCCTTGTGAGAAATTCCCATTTCTCAGCTTGTGGGAGACAAATGATCTCTCCACGAGGGTCACTAACTCACGGATGATCATTATCCTGCTCTGCCAGAGCCCATCCAGACACACTGGACCAAAGCAGCATTCCTGCTCCACATCTTCCCAGCACAGCTCGGCAAGGAAAATCGGGTCATTGAGCTGAAGCAGCTCAACTATCTGGTGGGGGAGGGAGGGAGGGAGCAGGAGGGTGTCAGTCATTCCATCCGATTCGAAAAGAAGGAGAAGCGCGAGGGGGGAGAGGGAGGGGACAGAGGAAGGGCTATTGAAGTAGCCAAAGAAATACAAAAATCTGGGTCCAAAAGCCTCTGGTTAATCATTGCTAAGCTGGCAGTCAGCGGGAAGGTGTCTGTCTTTTAAGGAACCGTCACAAACTTGCTCGAATTTGGTGTTTTTATAAAGTTGCCGACCTGAAAGCTGCCAGGCCCCTTCCTGCCGCCCGAAATGAGAGCAACTCCAATCTCTTCACGTGCAGGCTGCGCAAGCCGAGCAGAAAAAAAGGGAAACAAAGCGTGCTGGCAGCGCGGAGGGAGCGGCCCCGGGCAGCCCCGCCGTGACCTCCGGGCAGCGCCGAGGGGCCGGGGGGAACGGGAGGGCTATGCCCGCAGGGTGCCGGCAAGCAGCGGGTCAGCGTGGGCACAGCCCTGTCCCCAGCCCTGTCCCCAGCCCTGTCCCCATTCCTGTCCCCAGCCCTGTACCCACCAGCCCTGTCCCCATCCCTGTCCCCATTCCTGTCCCCAGCCTTGTCCCCAGCCCTGTCCTCAGCCCAGTCCCCAGCCCAGTCCCCAGCCCTGTCCTCAGCCCAGTCCCCAGCTTTGTCCTCACTGCAAGGGCGGGTCCTGCACACCCTGCAAGAGGAGTTGTGTGTGTTACATCAAATCCTTGGGGACAATCCCAGGGCCAGGCCCTGCCGTGTCACAGCTCAGAGCTGGACGTGTCCTGGCTGTGTGTGCTGGGACCCAGAACGCCCCCTGTGCTGGGTTGAGCCCCACTGTGGGCAGCAGGAGGGGGGGACTCTGCCCGGAGGGAGGGACTCTGCCCTCTCAGGGGAGACCCCACCTGCAGAGCTGCCCCAGCCCTGGGGCCCAGCACAGGAAGGACCTGGAGCTGCTGGAGAGAGCCCAGAGGAGGCCACAGAGCTGCTCCAAGGACTGGAACCCCTCTGCTCTGGAGCCAGGCTGGGAGAGCTGGGGGTGCTCACCTGGAGAAGAGAAGGCTCCAGGGACACCTCAGAGCCCCTTCCAGGGCCTAAAGGGGCTCCAGGAGAGCTGGAGAGGGACTGGGGACAAGGGACGGAGGGACAGGACACAGGGAATGGCTTCCCATTGCCAGAGGGCAGGGTTAGATGGGATATTGGGAAGGAATTGTTCCCTGGGAGGGTGGGGAGCCCTGGCACAGGGTGCCCAGAGAAGCTGTGGCTGCCCCTGGATCCCTGGCAGTGTCCAAGGCCAGGCTGGACAGGGCTTGGAGGAATCTGGGATAGTGGGAGATGTCCCTGCCCAGAGCAGGGGGTGGCACTGGATGGTTTTTGTAGACTCAGTGCCCTTTAAGAGGTCCCTTGAACAGAACCTTTGTACAATTGTGTGAGAAGCCTCTCTGGACCTGAGCTGTGACCTAAAGCCAAGCAAGGCTTGGCACAGCAGGGACACGTGAGGTGGAGCTGGCATCTCTGCGATGAGCCCTGGGATGAGCCCTGGGATGAACACTGCAGCCTGTCTCACCTCCTGGTCCAGCTCTCTGCCCAGGGCCAGGTAATTGCTCTTCAGGATGATGAACTCCTGTGCCAGCTCCTGCCGGCTGCTCTCCAGGGCCCGCAGCCGCTCCTGAAGGGAATCTCGCTCCCCTGTGACCCTGGCACTGCCCAGCTCCAGCTCCTGCACCCGGCTCTCCAGGGCCAATATCTGCATAGGGGGCAGCAGGGTTAGACATGGCACAGGCCAGCAGCAACAACAGGGAGGTGATTTCACAGCAGCTCCTTGGGATCTGGGGTGCTGGGGGGATAATTCAGCTCCAGGTAGAGCCAGGAGAAGATGCCAAACAAAGCAAAGGTGGGTGTGTGAGGAGCTTCAGAGCTGCATGAAGGAATTGGCAGGGCTGAAATTGGCTATTCCCAAATGTGGGTACCTTGTTTTTCAGTTCAAAGTTCTCCGTCTCGTAATGCTCCTTCATTTTGTTTGTCTCGATCTGGAGCTCCACGAGGTCTTTGGAAATCTGGGAGAGACAAAGTCAGTGAAGGCCATGGATGGATTCTGAGGCCAATGTGATGTTTGAACACGACACATCCCCCTCTAGAAGGAGGAATTTCCCCCCAGATTTCCCACTGTGTATCTCACAGAGCTTCACAGCTCAGTTCACTCCAACTCTCAAAGTTTTACCTTCAGCTTTTCCTCTTCACTGAGGGCCATCCTGACTGGGAAGTCTGTCTTGGATCCAGGCAGCTTCCCCATCTCCTCCTGTGGGTCTCCAACCTGGTGCATGTCCTGGTTCCTGTCCTCCAGCTGCACCTGGATGCAGAGAGCAGCTCCAGCTGAGCCCCCCTCTCCCCTGCCACTCACCCACCACTGCTGCTGGAGGAGCTCAGCATATCCAGCTTTCCAGAACCTGAACAAATCCCAGCCAGGCTTTCCAGCTGCCATTTCTCCCCTGCAGGTAGGATTTCTTAGGCAGAGTGCTGGTTCCATGACCTGGGAAGGGGCTGCAGACCTTCATACCTGTATTTTCAGTCAGCAAGATGCTCTGTCAGAATACTCACGTTCTCCTTCTCTGCAACAATTCCAAGATCCATGTGCTCAGGGGCCAGGATCTTTGCACAGTGTTGGGCAGGCAGTGACTGAGAAGCCAAGGAAGGACCCGAGGATCTCTAAGGAACTTCTCCCAGGAGGTCCAGTGCTGTTGCTACCAACTTTGGTTACCAGAGGGTGTGGCTTCCACTTTGATTTTAAGGTGGCTCCAAACCTTACAGCCACCCTGGGAGCTGCTAGAGGGAAAGCAATGGCATTTCCCAGGAGGTTTCTGTATTCACAGCTCAGCCCACAGCAGACACTGAAAAAAGCAGCTCAGGAACATCCCCAGGGCAGCAATATTGCCAGTGAGGGTGTATCAGCCCTTGCTGTGGACCATCCCCAAACCTGGCTGCAGGGATGGAGGGATGGCCTCCATCTCCAGTGCAGGTATATTCCAGTGCTTTAGGGGCTGACAAAAGAGAGGGAGAGTGACTTTTTACATGGGCACACAGTGATAGAACAAGGGGGAAGATTTTAAAGTAATAGAGGAGAAATTTAGAATTAATAAAGAGCAGGGGTAGATGGGATATTGGGAAATAATTGTTCCCTGGGACCCCCTGGGAGGGTAGTGAAAGGTTGCCCAGAGAAGCTGTGGCTGTCCCTGGATCCCTGGATGGGGCTTGGAGAAACCCAGGGCAGTGGAAGGTGTCCCTGCCATGGTAGGGGGTGGCACTGCATGGATTTTAAGGTCCCTTCCCACCCAACCCATTCCATTATTCCAAGGTCTGATTATTCACCTAATAATTAACCTACTAAACTGAGCCCATCCCATAGTATCTAATTTTCTTTGAGCCAGCTTCCTCTTGCTCCCTGCAGTCCTTGAACCTCCCGTGCCAATGAGCTGCCCAAAAGGTCCCAGGATCTCTGAGTTCTCGGTGGCAGGAAAGAACTTTCCCAATTCACCCTTTCACATCAGAGCTGCTGTGTGCAAAAAGATGTTCTAAAGCAAAACATGCTCTGAAACAACCCTGGATTAGCCCAGAGAGTGCAAAATCTGTGTTGTGCTGGTCTGGGTGCTGCTGCTGGCTCCAAACTGGGACCTGCCAGGCTGGAATGGGACAAATCCCACAGCCAAAAGTATTTTGAGAATCTGCAGGGTCAGAGTGAGGGTAACAGGGTGTGCAGGGCAGAGTGGATAACCCTGGAAAACCTTGAACAGGGGTAAAATCAGATGGATAGGGAGACCTTTAAAGGTCCCTTCCAACTCAAACTCTTCCATGATTCTAAAATGGATTCCAGCTCTTAATCCCCTCATTTCAGGCTTATTATTGCTGCTATTTCTGTAGAGTGGGTGAGTTTAGGTAAGAATCTGTCTCCCACAGAAAAGAAGCTTTGACAATAATGCTCAAAACCAGCCCTGAATAACTCCCGAGGATCTGACAGAGCTCAGCAGATGAGAGGGAGAGGGGCCATCCATGACAAGCAGGGTTCCTCACTTGTCCCAGGCTGCTGGAGGAGACCCCAGAGCCCCTCAGTGAAGGTGTGCAGAGGCCAGAGCCAGGGGCTGAGCATTTCGGGGGGGTCAGGGGAAGGAGAAGCGAGCAAACCCTGCAGTTAGGGCTTGTTTTTCTGCAAAAGAACTTAACAGACCTGAAGTAATTTTATTAAGGTAATGAAAGTGTTGATGAGAATTCACAGTCTCTTCACACTCAGCGCGGAGCCGAATTCACACCCTGCCCACGGCTCGGGAGCCTCGGAGGGGGCTCGGGCACACGGAGGAGCTGAGCAGCACATGGGCACCCCAAGGATGGGCTCTCCATCCCCCAGCCCCGGGATGCTCTCCCGGCCCCCGAGCCCCTGATTTGGGATGGAGAACAGCCCCACCCATCACTCGGGCCCTCCCTGAGCCGCAGCGAGCGCGTCTCAGCCGGCAGAGCACAATCAACCATTACCAGATGCGAACACGGTGTAACTTGTGCAAACACACCCGAGTGGCAGGGTGCCGAATGACAGTGACCACTTTTCCCACAGAGTGGGAACACGAAGCCAATTTTGTCCCGGGCAACACCACAAAAAGCAGATTCAGGCTGAAAAATGAAGTTTTGGAGTGTCATTGTAGCTCAGGAAACTCCACCATCGTTCGGGACTAAACCACACAACCCCACCAGACCCAAATCCCAGCTCTTCCCTGAGGGTTTTTCCACTCTTCCTGCCTGGTGTACCTTAAAGGCAGCCCCGGGAATGCGGCTTTAAGAGCTGGAACCGCTCCCAAATCCGCAGGGAGAGCCGCAGTGACCGGGCCGAGCCCGCTGTTTGGTGTCGCCTCTCGTCCAGCCCTGCCAGCCCTGCCAGGGTCACCGATGGCCCCGAGCCCCCCAGGGGACCCCGAGCGCAGAAGGGGGAGCAGCCCCGAGCTCTCGGCAGAGCCGCACGGCGGCAGCGCAGTCACAGAATGCTGGCTCCATCTGGCTTCCAGCGCCAGCAAAGGGAATTTACGTCCGCTCCCGGATCTGGCAAATTCCTCCCGGGATGCCAGCGGAGCACTCTGCCACCCGGGATGCCTGAGGTGCCCCAGCCTCGCTGTGTCAGGGATGGGGAGTCCTCCGGGTACCCGGCTCCCACTGATCCCCTAGCACATTTTATATCCAACCTAAATCCATCCTCTTCCAGTTTAAAATCACCACCTTCTCTCCTGGCTTGAGGAAAAGCTTTTCTCCATCACTTTTCCTCAAGGTCTGCAAGGTCTTCTCCAGGCTGGACAGCCCCAGCTCCCCCAGCCTGGAGAAGGGAGAGGAGGAGGGAGCTGCAGCACCTCTCTAAGCTCCCCCAGAAAGAACAGGAAAGGCTCTTCCAGCCCCTAAACACCTCCAGGGTCCCCTCTGGATCTGCTCTGACCCATCCAGGTCTGGCCTGTCCTGGGATCCCAGGGTGGATGCTCGTGTACTCCAGGGGGATTGAGGGGGACAATCATCTCCCTGTCCTGCTGAACATCCTCTCATGATGCAGCCCAGGAAATGTTGGGTTTGTGGGCTGCCAGCACCCATTGCCACCCCGTGTCCCATTTGTCACCCCCTGGCACCTCCAGGTGCTTCCCTGCAGGGCTGGGAGGAGAGTTGGGATGGGGCAGACAGGGAGGGCCTGGGGTGGGGTGGAGCTGTGGCCTTGAGATCACGGACAGGAGGAAAGCTGTGTTCCCTCTGCCACACTCACACCCTGTCCCTCCACCCAGGCTGCTCCCTCCATGCCCAGGTCTGGAGAGCAGACATGGAACATGGAAAACACCATTCCCCTCTCCCTGGCCACCCTGGTACTGCCATCAGGATGAGTTAGGCAAGCTGGCTGCCTCCCTTCCCTCTGCTCACTCCCCCAGTCCAGTCTCATTCTGACAGCCACTGCTCTCCTGCCATTCATTCCCTGCCTTCATGCACCTCCAAACCCTGCTCCCAGGGCCCCTTCATTTCCCCACACCTCAGTGTTTGGGAATTTTCCCATCTTTGCCTGCGGCAATGGCCATGGCAACCCTGAGTCATGGCTTGGGGATGTCCTCACCTCTCCCAGTCCAACCAGTTTCTGGCCAGGCTGGTACTGGTGATGTGGTTCCATGTGGCCACGTGGGTCACCAGGGCAGTAATTGGCACTGGTGGGAGCTGCCAGAACATCAGGCACCTTTCCCAACCTCCCACACAAGCCTCTGCAGCATGGCAGGGCAGCAGGTGGCACTCAGAGATGCCCGTGGGGACTTTTCCCAGCAGCTGCCATCACTCCCCAGTCCCCATCTCCAGGATGACCAGAAACGTGGGGGGTCAGTGAGCATCAGGCAGGGCCACTCCTGGGGCTTGGTCCCTGCTGGTGTCCCCAGGAGAGTGGCACAAACCCTGTGGTGCTGCTGTCACCCCTCTCCTCTTTATGGGCCATGTTTTTGGTCCTGAACGAGGAGCAGGAGCGCTGGTTACCCTGGCAACGTGAGATGTTCTCCTCCAGACAGGGACAATATTTGGCAAGATTTGCTAAAAATACTCCCTAACTCAGCTGTGACAATGCCACACATGTCACCTCCCTACTCCTCTCAGGGCTCATTGGGTGGCTGCTGTCCCTGCTGGTGTCCAGAGTGTCCCTGGTCACTCACCAGGTCCCACAGCAGATGTGGCCCAGCACTGTCCCCTCCCCAGTTTAGCCAGCCCAGGGACAACAGGGACAGCTGGTGGCATGTTCCACACAAAGGGACTGGGAAGCTCCCTGGGGAGCACAGGAGGGCTGCTGTGGAAGGTAAATGATTCCTTAGAGTTTAAATATGTTTAAAAACTACTTTTTAATGTTTTTGCTGCTTTTCCCAATACCATTACAGCCTTCTCCATGGCAACCAGGGGAGGGGCTCAGACTTTGGTCCCAGCCCGGGAGTTTATCTGCTGGAGCCGATGGGGGGGATCAGACAGGGGGGTCCACACTGGCCAGGGACACTCTGGGACAGGGACACCCATGGTGGGGACCCACACCCAGGTCCCCACAGTGGCTGTGGAGCTGTGGTTCACGGGGCAGATGGAGGGCCTGGGGTGCAGGGACCAGCAGCTGCAGGGTCCCAGCATCTCCTGCTGCAGGAGATGGGACACATCTGGGGGTTTAGAGGTGGAGACAGGCCTGGAGGAGATGTCTCAAGGATCTCTAAAGATGCACATGGGTCCAGCTCCTCCTTGCACCACAACCACACACACTGGGAAGGGATTTCCTTATTTACCCTCCTTATTTTCCCATTGCATCTCATTTGATATCTGCCAGGGAGGGCTGCTGGAGGCAGGGACAAACCTGCTCTCAGCTGCAGGCAGGGCTTGTTTAAACTTCCCAACGAGGTTTTGTGGGTTTTGGCTGGCTGACCTGTGCTGGTTCAGCTCTTTCTAGCTTCCAGATTGATTACACCTTGTGTCAATATGTGCTCAGTGCCTATTAGTGGGTGCATGTATCCCTATCCCTCATTTCTCCCTCCTGATCTATAAATTCCCAGAAGACAGGATTAAAATAGAGGGGGAGGAGAATTCCACTCGGGGCCAAAAGGGAAGAGAGAAAGCAGAGCCTGTGGGAAAGCTGGGTGGCAAGGCTGGAGCCTGGGTATCTCTCTCCAACACCTCTTCCCATGGGCCTGGCAATGCCTGGTGAAGAGCTGAGGTGTGGCCTGTGAGCTGGGGAAATGCCAGGCTCCCATGGGAAGGGGCAAGCTGAGAGCTTGGTGGGGTGTCTGTGGTGTGGCAATTGTTGGGGAGAGAATCCCTGCTCCACCTGCTCCTCCAAAGCCAGCCTGGGGGAAGCAGGGCTGGAAAGGGCAGCCCCAGGGCAGCGATCCCTGCTCCTGGAGCTGTGGGTAGGAGTGTTGCCTGCCTGGTGCAGCTCCAGGGAGGAGTGGGGCTACCAGGACAGGGGAAGGTTTAGCCATGGCTTTTTTATCTGGCAGCTGCTGGCCACAGGGCTCCTCTTGTTGGGGCTTTTTCTTTCTTTTTCTTTCCTGGAAACTGGTAAAAGATTCCACAGAACCTGTTGGAGCCTGGTGGGGAAATAACCTGGGGCACAGAATGAGGTCAGCAGCCTCCCCGGGGAGGTTTTGATGAGCTGCCAGGGGCAGAGTGTGGCTCTGCTTCTCTGCCAGTCCTGGAGCATCACCCACCCTCGTCCCACTGGAGGGGGCCTGCCAGAGGAGCAGGGGACCCCCACAGCCACCATCTCACCAGGGGAGCCCTGGCTTTGCTCTTTGTTTGTCCTTGGGCACAGAAGCACAGGGCAGAGCAGGGTGTGGAGCTTCCAGCACCATCCCCAACCACAAGGCAAGACAGGAGGGAAAACGGGGAAATGCCCAGGAGGGGTTGAGGGCTCCACCCTCGAGGTTTTTAGTGCCACATAGAAAAGAGTTTTTCCCCGTTTCCCAACTCATTTCCCACTTGCATCACCATGAACCCTCAGGTGTTTCAGTCCATCTTGCGCTAAGGCTGATCCCCAAACCTTTAATGCCCGCGTCCTATGGATGCTCCAATCCCCAGCGTGTGATTTTTGCGTCCTGATGGAAAGTGAGAACCCACTGCCAGGGCTTAACCCAGGGCATCCCGGCAGAGCAGGGCAGGGAAGGGTCAGTGCTGCTGCTCAGGACCCTCCAGGAGCCCAGGGCACTGTGGTTGCGAGGTTGCCCCATTCCCCCATCTACGCTCAAGCCTCATCTCCGGCAGGACCACCCTCCGCAGGACCCCACCAGGTTCCTGGCCATCTCGCTCCATGCCCTTGTCCCGAGCAGCCCTGAAGGCGGTCCCAGAGCAGCGAGGGGCCGGTCCCGGTGTCGCTGTCCCCGGGCAGGCTGTCCCCGGGGCTCAGCAGGGCCCGGGCCAGCAGCAGTGGGGTTAAGCCCGGCCGGGCGGGCGGCTGGACAGGCGTCAAGGTGGTTGCTCCATCCATCCCTGCGCAGTCGGAGGGGCCGGAGAGCGGAGCGGGAGCAGGAGCCCTGCCCTGCCCGCCGCCATGAGCGCAGGCAAAGGTGAGGCTGGAACTGCCCTCGGCCGGGCTGGGGGACAGGCAGGGACCGGGGGGGACACGCTCAGACTCTGCCCGGGCTCCAGCCGCCCTTCACTCTGCTCCTCCGCTGCGAACAGGACATTTTGGGGGCCCCCGAGCTGCCGTGGGGGGCTGCAGGCACTGCAGGGCAGAGCCCAAACCGGGATGGGCAGGGACCGCGGCACTGAGACCCTTCAGTGCTGAGGGACTCACAGGGGGCAGAGGGGACTGGGGGCCTTTCTCCCCCATGAAAGGGAGAAGCTACTGCTGCAATACAGAGATGAATCTGGGGGGGGGCCCTGTACCTGAGGGCTCAGAGCTGTGGCAGGAGTGCGGGGCGATCTTGGACCACTTCCCAAGGGATCCAGGCTCTGAAAACTCCCTCAGCTGCTCTGTGAGTGCAGTGGGCTGGGAGTGACCCCTCCACACCCCCGTCTCCGAGCCCCAAGCTGTCCCAAGGGTGTCCCCTGGAGCAGCCACAGCCCTGCACTCACACACTGACAGCGTCCCCTCTCCTCCACTCCCAGCAGGCATTCCTCTCCTGCTCCCCCTGGCCCTGCTGCTGGCTGCCGCCTCGCAGCCCCCCGGGGGGGACCCCCCGAAGGAGCCGGGGGACGGGGACGGCCCGCGCTGCCCCAGCCCCTGCGCCTGCAGCCTGGACGATTACAGCGAGGAGCTGAACGTCTTCTGCAGCAGCCGCAACCTCACACGGCTGCCCGAGGACGTGCCCCACAACGCCAAAGCCCTGTGGCTGGACGGCAACAACTTCACTCTGCTGCCAGCCGCTGCCTTCAGGAATTTATCAGCGCTGGACTTCCTGGACCTACAGAGCAGCCAGCTGGGCTCCGTGGAGCAGCACGCCTTCCACGGGCTGCGCAGCCTCTACCACCTGCACCTGGAGCGCAACCGCCTCAAGCACCTGGCCCCGCACACCTTCCTGCACACCCAGAACCTCGTGTCCCTCAGCCTCAACAACAACCACTTCAGCAAGGTGGAGGAAGGGCTCTTTGCTGGGCTCTCCAACCTCTGGTACCTGAACCTGGGCTGGAACTCACTGGTGGTGCTGCCTGACAAGGTGTTCCATGACCTGCCCAACCTGAGGGAGCTGATCCTGGCCGGGAACAAGCTGCCCTACCTGCAGCACCAGCTCTTCTGCAGCCTCACCGAGCTGAAGGAGCTGGACCTGAGCGGGAATGCGCTCAAGGGCATCAAGATCAACATCTTTGTCAAGCTGCAGAAACTGCAGAAGCTGTACCTGAACCACAACCAGATCAACGCTATCGCACCCCGTGCCTTCATGGGCATGAAGTCCCTGCGCTGGCTGGACCTGTCCCACAACCGCCTGGTCTCGCTCTACGAGGACACCTTCCTGGGCCTGCTGAGCCTGCACGTCCTGCGCTTGTCCACCAACTCCATCACCAGCCTGAGGCCCAGGACCTTCAAGGACCTGCAGTTCCTGGAGGAGCTGCAGCTGGGACACAACCGGATCCGGAGCCTGGCAGAAAGGACCTTCGAGGGGCTGGGCCAGCTGGAGGTGCTCAGCCTCAACAACAACCAGCTGCAGGACATCAGGGCCGGGGCCTTCCTGGGGCTGCACAACGTGGCAGTGATGCACTTGTCTGCCAACTGCATCAAGGTCCTGACTGACTTTGTCTTCAAGGGGGTCACCAAGCTGCACAGTCTCCACCTGGAGCACAGCTGCGTGGGCAGGATCCGAGCCAACACCTTCTCCGGGCTCTCCAGCCTGCGGCGCCTCTTCCTGCAGCACAACAGCATCTCTGTCATCGAGGACCAGAGCTTCAGCGAA
Organism: Catharus ustulatus; assembly: GCF_009819885.2. Lineage (NCBI taxonomy): Eukaryota > Metazoa > Chordata > Aves > Passeriformes > Turdidae > Catharus > Catharus ustulatus. The sequence goes on along the minus strand of NC_046236.1, from coordinate 1,580,763 downwards.
CTGCACGAGCTCCTGGAGCTCGACCTGAAGCACAACAGGCTGAGCCACCTCTCACCCCAGCTCTTCGTGGGCTTGAGCAACCTGGAGTACCTCTTCCTCTCCTCCAACCAGCTCCTGGAAATCTCCCAGGACACCTTCAGCCCGCTCCAGAGACTCTTTTGGCTTGATCTCTCCCACAACCAGCTGGAGACACTGGATAACAGCATCATCTCCCCCTTGGCCAACCTGCGGTACCTCAGCCTGAGGAACAACTCTCTGGAGATCTTCTCGGTGGCATTCCTGTGCCCCCCCTTCGCCCTGGAGCAGCTGTGGCTGGGGGGCAACAACTGGAACTGCAACTGCTCCCTGAAGGGGCTGCGGGACTTCTCCCTGCAGCACCCCGCGGTGCTGCCACGCTTCGTGCAGTCGGTGGCCGAGGGGGACGACACTCACGTCCCCATCTACACCTACAACAACCTCACCTGCCTGCACCCCCCGGGCCTGGCGGGGCTGGACCTCCGTGACACTGCCGAGGAGAGCTTTGCTCACTGCTGAGCTGGGCTGGCCCCTCAGGGACCCTCACTAGCCACCTCCCTGGCCCTGGCCCTGGCCCGGCCTCCCCAGGGCAGCAGCAGGAACTGGGGCTCTGTGGCCACCCCAGATGAGCACAGATTTGCCAGCTTTGCTCAGAAGATGCTGGATGGGCACCAGCCCCCTGGGCTTCAAACTGAGTATTTCAGTCCTTTTAATATTTAAATAGCAGCTCCCAGGGCAGAGCATGGTTGCTCCCAGCAGGAGCTCTCTGGATGGGGGAATGCTGCACCCCCAGCCCTGCAGCCCAGGCCAGGACTTTTGAGACAAAACTAAGCATTTTCCTGCCATGGAGCAGTGCAGAAATCCTAAAAGCCCTCCAGAGCTCAGGGAAGGGGGCAGAGGATTTGCTGTAATGATTCCTTGCAGCAGCAGGTGTAGGCAGGGCACAGAACACCACTTGTTGCTCACCTGATAAATGGCAGCAGACAAATAAACCTTTGGAGCTATTGCAACCCACCTTGCAAGTTACGTTTTTTCCAAAGCTCATGCTGCCCATGGCTGGGATTTCTCCCCAGAGCCTCTCAGGGCGAGGAATTCAGGCTCCTGGGGGGGCTCCAGCATTTCCTGCAAGCCCTGGGTGGGTGGCACGTTCCCAGGGAGGGAGCAAGAAATGCCTTAGCCCAAAGCTCTCCCACAGAAGCCAACAGCCCTGACAGATTACAGCGCTACTGCCAGCTCTCCAAATCCCAGATAAGTGTCCAAAGGTCAGACAAAATTTTCCTGGAAAATTGCATGAGGGGAAAGCTGCTTGGGTGTGGGTCCTTGTGCAGCATGGCTGGATGCTGCTCCTGCTCTCCTCCAGGCCTGCTGCAATCCAGTCTCGTTAGTGAAGTCCAGGATTTCCCTGTCTCCCTGAAATCTCACTGTGAGGGTGAGTCCCAAAATGGAGAGGGAGGCAGGCACGAGGGGCTCAGAGTCCAGGAGGGAGGGAGATGAGATCCAAGGCCACCACCTTCATTGCTTCCCCAGCTTCACTGAAGCCTGCAAGAGGAGGGCAGGTCCCATGGGAGCAGCAGCCCCTGGGAAGAGGTGCAGGGAACAGGACACTGGGAAGTGAATGAAGCAGGAAGCAGCTGGAGACACAGAGGAGCCCCAGGCTGGGGGGTTGGAGAAGGGCTGTGGCAAAGCATCCCATGAAAGGCTGCCAGGGCTGGCTCACAGCAAGACAAGGGACAGGCTGGATCCTGATGCTGTTATAGGAATTAGCTGAATTCCAGCAAGGAAACCAGGGAAAAGCACCTTGATGCATGTGAAGGGCCAAGAGTCAGAGATACAGGGAAGTGTGAGGCCATGGAAAAACAAAAGTCACAGACTTGCATTTTAAGAAAAGTGTTTACTGCCTCGAACCTTGAAAAATATTCCTGAGTCACACAAGCCCGGCAGGCCCAAGGGCTCGTTTCCAGCACGATGGGATGCAGCTCCCAGACAGCTCCTGAAGGTGTTCCCTCACACCCAGTCCACACTGTGCCCTTACCAGCCCATCAGGAACCAATGAGCCGAGAATTCCGAGCACAGGGGCCTGGCCTGGCTGCACATGGGAGCACCCAGCACGACTCAGCCACTGAAGCAAGTCCTGTGTGATCCATCAGGCAGGGGCAGCAGAAGGCAGCAGCACATGGAGCCATGATCCAGGTGATCAGAGCCATGTGGGAACGATGAGGGAAGAGCAGCATTCAACACTGCAGCTCCAGAGTCTCTTTGAGTCTGAGGGGATGCAGCTACTTCCCTCTGGGACTGCTAGCAGCAGCAGGATTCTGTGCTCCCTCTCCCTCCCTCTCTCACACCCCAGTGAGCCAGTTTGAATTAAACACCTCCTGCATCCCCCTTCCTGCTGCTGGGGCTGCCAGCCTGGCACCAGTCCAGCTCCACAGCCTCCTCAGGAGCTCCTCTGCGATGTATCCAAGATCTGCTGGGCAATGTGAGTCAAGGCAGGGAAGGCAGAGCTCTTGGGAAACTCTTGGATGAAGTCTTTGCCCTCTTCCAAGCTCTGGGTGAGCTGGGGGTCCAGGGGGACACAGCCTGTGGGACAGGGGAGGGGACAGTGAGAGCTCGCTCCTTGTAGGGCCAAGGTCTGCAGCCAGGGATAAAAACCACACTGCCACAGTCAGCTCCAGGGAAAGTGGTAGAGAAGAGCCACCACTGCCCTCCCTGAGCTCTTCAGGAGATAATTCTCACCAGCAACCACTTCCTCTGGGTCCAGGACCCCACCCCACCCTGGTGCTTCACGAGTGAGGCTCTCCCACCTGATCCCAGCCCTGTCCAGGGACAGGGTTCAGCCCTCAGCCCCCACTTTCTCAGGAAGACTCCAGACACTCCAACATGATTCTCATGGAGCTCCAGGCCTGTTTACATCACCATGATGTCAGCAGTCAGACCAGGCTGCTGGCATCACCATCTCTGGGTGAGCAGGGGAGGAGTCTGGATGGCAGAGAAGCAAAGCACCATCCTCAGTTCTGCCCAGGTGCTTGGGGCTCACAGGTCCATCCCACCTGCCCCTGTGAGGTTCCTTCTCTGTGCTCAGCCCTCTCAGAGCACCACGAGATCAGCCCTGAGCAGAGCTCTGCTCCAGAAGCCACTCACCCAGGAAAGGCACCCCGGCATGCTTGGCCAGCTCCTCGCCTCCCCCTTTGGAGAAGATGTTTGTGCATTCCTGAAGGAGGAAGAGCAGTGAGTCAGGAAAGTCTGTGTGACAGGGCAGGAGCATTCCCTGTGTCCCCACCCTCTCCCAGTGCTCCTCAGGAGAGCAGAGCCCAAAGCTGGCAGCATTTCCTCTCCCTGGCTCACAGCATCACCCTCATGGCATTTCTCAATTCTCCACCCAAGACTCAGCACCCCACTACCAGAAGGAAGAACCCACAACACCCCAAGGCTGGACAATAAGGTTAGGAGAGCTCACAGAGCAGTGTGGGCACACGAAGCCGCTCATGTTCTCCACGATGCCGAGGATCCGCAATCCTGCCTTCCTACAGAATGTCAGCTCTCGCCTCACATCCCCCACGGACACAGCCTGAGGGGAACAGCAGCAATTGGGGATCCCTCTGGCCATGCTGACTGTGGCTCCAGAGCAGACATGGAGAACAAGCATGCACAGACAGCCCTGTGCAAACCTGGCGTGCATTTTCCCCGCTCCAAACCTGCCAGGAATTGCAGCCCCATGTCCCACCTGGGGTGTGGTGACCAGGACTGCTCCGAGCAGGTGGTGGGGCCTCAAGGCCTCCACGGTGGAGATGTGCTCGTCGGACGTGCCTGGTGGTGTGTCCACAATGAGGAAGTCCAGGTCCCCCCAGGCCACGTCGGTGACAAATTGTTTAATCAAAGCTGTGAAATAAAAGGGGCAAGTAAAAAAAACCCAAACCACAATGGGTTTCAGCAAGTGGCCTGGAGCTGTGGGACAGGGCCCAGGGAGAGGGGACAAGGCTGTCTGCCAGCACAACATAGCACTCTCCTCATCTGAGTGATTCCAACCCATCCTTGTGGAACAGCAGCTTCATTCCCCCAAGGAATAACCTCTCCAGGAGGTTTCACCAGCAGCAAACCCCAGTTTTTACCGTTTTTCTTAGGTCCCCTCCACACCACGGCATCGTCCGGCCTCTCCAGCAGGAAGCCGATGGACATGAGGGCGATGGCCTTGTCCTGGCCCACGAACACGGGGACCCAGCCGCTGTCACACTGGTGCACGGCGCTGTCCTGCACCCTCAGCATGCGAGGGATGCTGGGGCCACACAGGTCCACGTCCAGGATCCCCACCTGGGGACAGGCACAGCCCTTCAGACAGGCCCAGCAGGGTGGGCTCAGTAAGCCCCGACCACCCAAATTTGGGCTGCTCACAGCACTTCCACAGCAGCCATATTTGAAACACATATGTTTAAATTTCATATCCTGCCTGACCTCCTTCTCCCCAGGGAGTATCTCCTGGGTGTTTCCAAGTGCTTTATGCCAGAACCTAAGTGGCACTGGCTGCACAGAGGCTTTAAAAAGATCATCAGGGAATTCAGTCTGTCTCCTGCCCACACATATCCTTTTTATCCCATTTTAAGAGTCCTTGAGCTCACCCACTTCACCCCACAGAGGAAGTGACAGTGACACCACAAAGCAGCAAAGTCATATCCCAGTGCCAATTTCAACAATAAATATTGGATGATTTAATAAAATAGATAAAAGCAAAAATGAACTGCAGTACCTGATCCAGTTACCTGAACTGGATCACACTATCACAAATTGCATTTCTACAGAGAATCCACACATTGCCCACCAAGGACACACACATGAAAAGGGTGGGCAAAATCTAGCCCAGCTGAAGGCTGGAAGGGAAAAGCCAGAGCTCAGCACCCAAACCTCACTCACCCTCTTGCCGGCGTTGCGCAGCGCCAGGGCCAGCTCGGTGGACAGGGTGCTCTTCCCAACGCCGCCCTTCCCGGACAGCACGAGCAGGATGTGCCGCACCCCAGCCAGGTTGGTTCTCTCTGCAAGTGTATCACAGAATCATGGAATATCCTGAGTGGGAAGGGACCCACAGGGATCATCCAGTCCAACTCCTGGCCCTGCACAGACACCACAACAATCCCACCGTGTGCATCCCTGGCAATGCTGTCCAAGCACTCCTGGAGCTCTGGCAGCCTCGGGGCTGTGCCCATTCCCTGGGGAGCCTGGGCAGTGCCCAGCACCCTCTAGGGGAACAACCTTGCCCTATCTGACCTAACACTGCCCTGGCCCAGCTCCAGCTGTTCGCTGTCCCAGGGAGCAGAGATCAGAGCTGCCCCTCGGGCAGAGCTGCAGCCCCGGCGAGTTCTGACCTCAGTCTAAGGCAATGGGAAAGAAGAGGTGGATGTACCACAGCTTTTTGTCATCAGAAAAGCGACAATGAGGACAATGGCAATAAACACTGCGTGTGGGGAGCAAAGGCATGTCCCATGATGACCTCAGCGGCAACTGGGCAGCAGAGCAATAAACACGCTCTGGGCTCGTGAGGCTGAGCCCGGGCATGGCCGGAGGCTGATGGTGAGCTCAGGCCCTTGGCGTTTCCTTCCTCCATGCCACAGTAGTTGCTTCCTGCCAGTCCCACGCTCCTCTCCAGCCTTCCTTCCATTCCCTGCTGTGCTGTCAGCACTCCCGGCTCTGCTTTGGGCTCAGCTCCCCAGAGCAGGGAGCGCTCGGGCCGGTGTCCCGGGGCAGCACAGGGGGCAGCGGGGCCGTCGGGGCGCTCCAACCACAGCCGGCAAACGCCACTCGCCCACACCGGGCGCCCCGACACGACCGCGCGGGGCTGGCCCGGCAGCACAGCGGCACCGGCGGCATGGAGCCCACACTCACCATGGCAGAGCTCATCAGCACCTCCGCCGACGGTAAAGCCGCGGGCCCCACAACGGGGAGGGGGTGAGAAGGGGCCCGAGGTGGGGGCGAGACGGGGCCCCGCAGTGAGTTGCTCCCAGGATACCGCCCGGTGACAGCGGCAGCCCCGCGCCGGGCCCGGTTATTCGGCGTCGTCTACCGCGGGAGCCGGGCCCGGGCCTCTGGTAAGGCTCAGCGTCAGCTCCCGATAACGGGGTGCCCGCCCCCTAAGGGAGCTTGGCACGGCTCAGAGATCCCCTAACCGGGAGTCAGGCCGAACTCCGCGGCACCCTCTCGGCCCGAGCACCGCGGAACTCCGTGGAACTGGGTCCTGACCCCCCGCTAAGCCCGGTCATTCTGGCTGGGACGTCCCCCGCGAGGCGGGTAAGACTCCCCCAGGACACCACGTCTCCGCCGCTCACCCCCAGCCGTCTCCTCCATGTTGCCTCGCCGCATCGCCCGCTTCCGTCTTCCGCCGGCCCACGGCCCCGCCCCTCAGACTGACAGGTGCTGTGTCCAATCCCAGGCCGCGCTCTCATCGGTGGGCCCGCCCCCCAGAGCTTTGTGGCTAATCCGCTTCTTGAGATCCCCCGCATCAGCCAATGGACTTAGTGCTATACCTTCTCGCGCGGCCGCCCAATGGCGCCGCTCTCTGGCGATTGGCACACGGGACAGCCAATAGCACCGTGCTCGCACAGACCCCACCCCCTCCGTCACCGTCCACCTGTGAGTGACACAGCGCTCAGCCAACGGCGAAGAGGCGCGGCACGATCACACCCAATGGGCGCCTAGGGGCGGTGCCGTCAGAGGATTGTTTATGTCCCGGGAGGGGAAAATAGGTCAGAGCGCCGCGGGGCCGGGCCAGGCAGGTGGGCCTGGGGGACGGGCCGGAGGTGGGAGCTGAGGGCTGGGGTTTGGCTCTGGCTCAGGCTCAGGGCGGGTCTGGGTTGTGCGACCCAAGCGCGGTGGCCTGGCCTGGCCTGGCCTGGCCTGGTCCTGTCCGGCCCGCCTCAGCTGCCGGCACAGACGGGGCTCCGGCGCCCGCCCTCGGTGGAGCTGCTGCTTCCGCGGCCACAGAACCGGGCCGGTCCCCCCGCCGTGGTCCCCCCGCGCCGCTCGGTGCCTGGGGAAGGGCTGGGGCTGTGCGGGTCACGCCGCAGCATCGCCTCGGGCCCCCGGAAAGGCCTCAGCGAGCCTGGGGCCCGCAGGGGTAAGCGGCTTTTTGTAGCAGCTCTGCCGTGACAGCAGGATCGGGACAGCGGCTGTCCCCTCTGCCGGCACTGCTGAGGCGTCTCCAATCCTAGGGGTAGTCGTGGTCAAGAAGGACATTGCGGGACTGGAGCGTGTCCAGGGAGGGGAACAGAGCTGGGGAAGGGGCTGGAGCACCAGGAGAGGCTGAGGGAGCTGGGAAAGGGGCTCAGCCTGGAGAGAAGGAGGCTCAGGGGGAACCTTCTGGCTCTGCACAACTCCCTGACAGGCGGGGACAGCCGGGGGTATCAGGCTCTGCTCCCAGGGAATGGGGCAGGAGAAGAGGGAGTGGTCTCAAGTTGTGCCAGGGGAGGTTTAGGTTGGACATTGGGAAAAAATTTTCACGGGAAGTGTGGTCATGCACTGTCACAGCTGCCCAGGGCAGTGGGGGATCCCTATTCCTGCAGGGATTTAAAAGCCGCGTGGATGTGGCACCTGGTGACATGGGTTAGTGGTGGCCTGGGCAGTGCTGGGGGAATGATTGGAGTTGTTGATCCAAGAAATCTTTTCCAGCCATAATGATTCCATGACTGATTCTGCTGTCAGCGCTGGATCGTCTGCTGAGATCTCTGTGCTGACTGAGGGCCTGGGGGAGCAGAGCAGCACCGCTGGGCTGCTGTGGGTGCTCACCAGAGCTGGAGAAGGGGTTTCTGCTATGGTTTTAGGTGCTTTCCCAGCATGGCTGTTGGACCCCCTGTGATTTCAGCAGGTGGGATTTCCAGAGCCCTTCAAAGCATCCATGGGCAGCTGCACAGCTGGTTGGGGCTTGGCTTGTCCTGCTTTTCCAGGAGCTGCTGTCCCACTGAGGAGCAGGGCCAGGTGTTTTATGGCAGGCTCTGGCTTGGGGTTGAGCTGAGGGAGAGGGTTCAAGGGTTACAGTCCTGAGGGTGCCTCTTTGTGATGAGTTGAATCTTGCAAAGATAAACTTCAGGCAGATGAGATTGGAAGCTGAGGTTTCTGTCTCACATCCAGTGCAAGCATCTTGTGTGGGAGCTGGTGTCAGGCTGTGCACAGGGAAGGAGCCTCAGGAAATCTGTCTCTGCACACCTCTGTTGGGCTGGGAGACAGGCAGCTGCTTCCCTTCTGCCTGTTGTCCTTGAGGCAAGTTGGGACAGGTCTGTCACAAGCCTAGCTTCCCTCCAGTGAGCAGAAAAGTAATTTCTCTTCCTCTCCAAGCACTGAGAGCAAAGTCTTCCATCAGAAGCCAGTTGCAGGTGGACACCCTTCCCTGGAGACAGATGGGCTGCAGTGGGCTGGAGCCAGGACAGTTGCTGGAGGGTCACTGGGCACCAGGGAGGCTGTGTCTTGGAGCAGCCTGGTTTAGTGGAAGGTGTCCCTGCCCACGGCAGGGGGTGGAATGAGATGAGCTTGAAGGTCCTTCCAACCCAAAGGACTCTGTGATTCTGACAGCCCTGAAGCTCCCCAGGCCATGTGAGAGGTGGCTGCTGGATCCAGTTCCTGCAGAGGAGCAGCTGCTGCTATCACCACTGGTTATTGGGAGCATTTCTAGGGGCCTACTGAACACCTGCCTCAGGGAGAGGTTGGCCCTGGATGGAGCAAGAAGTTGAAGTTTGCAGAGGCTCTTGATGCAGATAGAACTTCATTTGCGTTGGCTGATCTTGTGCTGGTGCCCCTGGGGGGAGTGGGGGGTTCTGGTGACCCAGGGAGTGGTGGTGGGACATGGCAGCAGTGTAACCTCGTGTTTCTTTCCCCAGCCTACCTGTCAGGGGGCAGCATGGCACGGCGCCCACGGAGCAGCCGGGCCTGGCACTTTGTCCTGAGCGGGGTGCGGCGCGAGGCCGATGGCTGGGCCGGTGCACGGGGCTGGGGCTACGACTCCGACGGGCAGGTAGGCTGGGCTCGGGGGGCTCTGGGTGCCACAGGGGACAGGTAGCACAGTCTGCCTTTCCCTGATACCAGGCAAAAGGATTTACCAAAAGCAGAAAGGATTTAGTAATGGTCAGTATTGATACTTAGCTAAATGCTTTTTTAAGCATAGAATGGGTTGTCATACGTAAATTACATACAATATTTGAAAATATTTTTTTGGAAGTAGAGCTCTAGATAAGTGTTTGAAGTGGATCAGTTCCCTAATCTGGCTGGCTGTGCTCCCTCCTGGACTTGGAGATTGTGGGGCAGTGTCTTCAAACTGAAATTTCCTCACATTTCCTGTTCTGCAGTGTGAACCTCACTTCTGAACCTGGTTCAGGTGTGCTGGAGATGGGAACACAGGAGGGAGAGCAAGAGTGAAACAGTGAAAGGACTGACTGATTTGCCTCTGCCATCCTTCCCTACTCCCTAATTCTTGAATGTGTGAGTTGAGTTCCCTGTGCAGTGGTAGAGACACAAGGAGCTGCTCCGAGAACTTCAAAGCTACGCTGAAGCTAGGAGACTCTGCCAGAGCACAGTGTCCAAACCCAGGCATTGTGCTCCCAGAAAATGTGCAGTTTTCTGTCCCTGCACTTATGGGAATAACAGGATTTCTAGGTAGGAGTACTTGGGAAAGTTAGAAGTTAGGAAAGATGTAACCCAAGCTCTTGGTTCTGCAGCCCAAAGGAGGAGGCTGGCCAGTACCGTATGTAAGCCCAAGTACTTTGAATTCCCTGTCTTACACAGCTGCAAGAACATCAGTTTAAAGGATTTTTGTCATTAAATACCCCAACTGTGGGGGTGAATAACAAGCAGGTACACCTGAGCAGGACGTAAACGTAGAGTAACTCTGCAACCAGTGATAAGAGAATCCTGTAGGCAACACCATAACACAGGAGTGAAACTGGGCTGTGACTCTCACAGTGTCCTGTCCAGCATCACTTTGGTCTCTTGGCACTGGGGAACAGTAAATCAGGTTTTTGTTCATGAAAGTAAACAAAAGCCCTTTAATGCTGCTCTGGGTTCCCTGTGGGCCTGTCTGCAGCACTGGCTTGAGGAGCTGCAGCCATGCTGCTCAACTGGCTCCCTTTGTTCTGCCCCCTCTCCCTTCTCCTCCTCCTGCCTCTTCACAGCCTCTCCAGGGCAGTGCCTGGCTTTGCTGATGGCTGGAACCTGCCTGGTGAAGGCCAAAGCTTTAGCACAGAATTTCCTTCAAAATGTGTGTGTTCCAGACTTGGGCTGTCACCCTGCTGTGACAGCTCCATGTCCCCAGGCACAAACAACATACCTGTACTGCAGAGTGCTGAGAGGTCCCTGCAGCTCAGTAGGCACTATCCATGTCCCAGAGCAGGGTAATTCCATGGGCACAGCCTCCCAGTGTGACAGGCCAGGCCATGACAGGAACCTGGTGTCAGGAAAATTAATCCACAAACACCAGAGATTTATGTCCAAAAAGGAGACAGAGGAGTCCTTTTTGCTTTATTTGAATAAAGGGAGAGGCCATGGGGCATTTTCCCTGGGATCTCTCAAATTTTTGGAGGATGCAGCCTCCTTTTTATCCTGTTTTCCTGGCCACATTTCCCTCTCTGAGGTACTTGAGAGGCACAGACTTCCCAAACACCTGATACCTGAGATTCCCCTTTAATGTGTAACCCTCCCTTTTCATTTTTAATTCTTACAGAATTCACAGTTTTCCCCCATTGCTTCTTAGATCCTTCAATATCCAGTTTCATTTATCAGCAAACCTACAGTTTGTTTGTAAGGGCAAATACCTTTTTCCATTCATCAATCAGTGGAATCCATCCCATTGTTTCTTTTATCTCTCAGTGCTAGTCTTACCTACTAAGCTTGTTTGTAAAGACAAATCCATCATCCCTCTCAATGGGGATGTCCCAGCAGAGCCCTCAGAGCTCTGCCAGCCCAGCAGTGAGCATTCCTTCCCTGTTCTCCCCAGCAGCACAGCGACTCGGATTCAGAGCCAGAGTTTTCCTCCCTGTCTCCCTCCATCCCGAGTGCCATCCCTGTGACTGGAGAGTCCTACTGCAACTGTGAGAACCAGAGTGAAGCTCCCTACTGCTCCAGCCTGCACGCCCTGCACCGCGTCCGCGACTGCCGCTGCGGCGAGGAGGATGAGTGTAAGGGGCTCTCCTGGGGATGGGGGGACCCCTGCAATGTCCTGTTCCTGCTCAGCATTCCTTTGTTTACATCCTGAGGCTGTAGGAGGATTACCAGCCCGTGCCTGCTGTCGCGTTTCCAGGCTCAGGGCTGATGCTGTTATGGCGTCAGCTCTCACCTCTGGCGCCTGATTTCCGATCCGGCTTAGGCCCTGTTGAAACAGAGCTGGTGCTTGGGGCCCTCCTGATCCCTGCAGGGGCTGGCAGAGTGCCTGGCTCAGAGCACAGGATGGGCTTGGGCTGGAGGGCAGAGCCTGTGGCATGGCAGAGTCACCCCTTGGTCCCATGAGGAGTGTGAGGAGAAGGGGGGCTCTGCCTGGTGTTAGCCAAAATTGGGCCTGGTGAATGCTGACAGCTTTGGAGCACTGATCCTTCCCTGGTGGGGCACTGCAGAGTAGTTCAGGCCTCAAGCAGTTCTTTGATGTGCACAGCTTAAGATTTGTCCTCTTAAACAATAAGAGAAATACAAACAAACCCACCAACAGGCCTTCAAAACCTACCTGTGCTTTGGCTTCAGGCTCGTTTCCAATGGGTCTTTGCCCATCCTTGTGCCCTCTGTGCTTCCTCAACAGATTTTGACTGGGTGTGGGATGACCTGAACAAGTCAACAGCCACGCTGCTGACGTGTGACAACCGCAAGGTGAACTTCCACATGGAGTACAGCTGTGGCACGGCCGCCATCCGCGGCAACAAGGAGCTGGCAGACGGGCAGCACTTCTGGGAGATCAAGATGACCTCCCCGGTGTATGGCACTGACATGGTACGTGTGGGGCACACAGAAATGCCCAGGATTTTGGAGAGGGGCTGGCAGGATGAGGTTCCACCATGGCAGATGAGGTTTGAGGCTGTCTGGAAGTGCACAAGTCCAAGGGAACCCGATGAGATGCATCCCTGGGATCTGAGGGAACTGGTGGATGAAGTGGTTTAGGCATTATCCATTATACAAGAGAAGCTGTGGCAGTCTGGTGAAGTTCTCAGTGACTGGAAAAGAGGAAACATAACCTCTATTTTTAGGAAGGGAAATAAGGAAAATCTGGGCTGACCAGTCTCACCTCTAGGCTGGCAATCATGGAGCAGATCCTTTTGGAAACTGTGCAAAGGCACATTGAAACAGTGGATGTGATTGATGACATCCATCATGGCTTCACTAAGGGATTCAGTGGCTTTCTGTGATGGGATTGTAGTGTTGGTGGAGGAGGGAAGAGGAACTGATCTCATCTGCCTGAATTTCTGCAAAGCATTTGTTGCTGCCTTGCATGGCATCCTTGTCTCTAACCTGGAGAGGTATGAATTTGACAGAGGGACCACTTGGTGGAAATGGAATTATCTGGATGGTCACACGCAAAGAGTTGGGAGTAGACAGACCAGTGACAAGTGACATTGCTCAAGGGCTGGCATTGGTACCAGTATTGTTTCATATCTCTGCTGGGGACATGGACAGTGGGATCAGGGTGCCCTTGGCCAGACTGGAGCTGACACCCAGCTGTGTGGGGAGGTGAGAGAAAGACATGGAATGTTGGAGGATGAAAACTGGGCATGGCCTGGCCATAAACACCCAGATCCCCCCCATGGCCTGGGCTGAGCCCCAGTGTGGGCAGCAGGGGAGGGGGGAATTCTGCCCCATCAGGTGAGACCCCACCTGCAGAGTTGCCCCAGCCCTGGGGCCCAACAGCAACAGGATATGGAGCAGCTGGAGAGAGTCCAGGGGAAGCCATGGAGATGCTCCAAGGGCTGGAGCCCCTCTGCTCTGGAGAAGAGGAGGCTCCAGGGACACCTCAGAGCACCTTCCAGGGCCTAAAGGGACTCCAGAAGAAATGGAGAGGGACTTTAAACAAGGATCTGGAGAAGGGAAAATGGCATCTCACTGCCAGAGGGCAGGGATGGATGGGATATTGGGCAGGAATTGTTCCCTGGGAGGGTGGAGAGCCCTGACACAGGGTGCCCAGAGAAGCTGTGGCTGCCCCTGGATCCCTGGAAGTGAACAAGGCCAGGTTGGACAGGGCTTGGAGCAGCCTGGGGTAGTGAAAGGTGTCCCTGCCCATGGCAGGGGTGGAATGAGATGAGCTTTACAGTCCCTTCCAACTCAAACCATTCTGTGACTCTGTGAACAGGACAGTGACCTTCTCCAGCAGTTTAGCTGGGCCTCCTCTCTTAGGAAAGGAAATTGTGCTGGGAGCCTTCAGCTCTACCCTTAAACCTCTAACTTTGCTTCACCAACCCCTCTGAGTGTTCTGGGCAGAGCCAAGGAGGGAAGAACTGGAGGTGGAACCTTGTTTGTATTTTGTTGCTTGAAAAGACACTGGGCTTGTGTTCTTACCCCCTGCTTTGCTTCCCAGATGGTGGGGATTGGGACGTCAGACGTGAACCTGGACAAGTACCGCCACACCTTCTGCAGCCTGCTGGGCAAGGATGAGGACAGCTGGGGACTTTCCTACACAGGTAACATGGACAGGGTGGCTGGGTGGGCAGCAGTGGCACAAGAAGTGACCTGTGAATCCCTTTGTTAAGGACACCAGAGCAGCTGCTGGCAGCTTGCAGCCCTTGGAGCGTCTCTCCTGGCCCACTTTTTGCAGAGCCCTTAGACCTGGTGTGGGACCCTGCCAGGGCACTACTGTCACATCACCACTTTGGGGTTTCAGTGCTGCTCCCTGTGCTCTGGAGTTGTAAAACCTCAATTTTCCCCTTTCCACCAGCCACTTTGGGATGGGAGGGCCGGTGTCAGAAACGCAGGGATGTTTTTGGCACTGAGTGAGGCTGTACCAGGAGCATGGGAGTTGGGATGAATTCCTGGAGTGCAGGTTTTCCACAGAATGCCTTTTTTGGGGTGTTTTGGGTTTTCAGGACTGCTGCATCACAAGGGCGACAAAACAAACTTCTCCTCGAGGTTTGGCCAAGGCTCCATTATTGGGGTGCATCTGGACACGTGGCACGGGACACTCACCTTCTTTAAGAACCGCAAGTGCATAGGTGAGAGCCAGGGATGGGGTGGGAGGAACTCGAGTCTGGCTGCAGCAGAAAACTCTGGGAAAGCAGAAGACCAAGATTTGAAGTGAGTGGGAGGAAGGTCACATTTGTTGTTTAATAGATTGGGATTTTGGAAAGCTTTTCCCAACAGCTTCGCAGTTAATGGGTTCGGGGTAGGTGGGAGGGGGAAAATCCCTCTCTCTGAACTAACATGGCCTTCCTGGTGCTGTGCCCTGGCAGGGGTGGCAGCCACAAAGCTGCAGAACAAGAAGTTTTACCCCATGGTGTGCTCGACGGCGGCCAAGAGCAGCATGAAGGTGATCCGGTCCTGCGCCAGCCACACGTCCCTGCAGTACCTGTGCTGCTTCCGCCTGCGCCAGCTCCTGCCCCACTACGTGGACACGCTGGAGGTGCTGCCCCTGCCCCCAGGACTCAAGCAGGTGCTGCACAACAAACTGGGCTGGGTGTTGAGCATGAACTATAGCACATCAAAGCCTTCCTCCTCATCCTCGGGGAGCGACTCGGACAGCTCGTGCAGCTCGGATGCGGAGGCCTGCCAAAGGAAGAGGTGCAGGAGGACATAATGGCTCTGCACACCACGTGGGTGGGGGTTTGTTGTGTTGTCAGTCAAGCCTGATGCACCTCTTCCTTCTGGGAACATCTGTTTCTACATGTTGGCAAAGATTTCTCCAGTGCTGTGGAAATCTTTGGCCTCGACGTCCATCACAGGCATTTAGAAGAGTTGCTGGCTCCAAGAGATGCCACTTCTGACACAAGAAATTTGTGGTGAAATATCTGAGCTTCATCTCCTGACCTGCTGCAGAAGCACTTCTTCCTGAAGGAAGCACCTCTTCCTGAAAGAGCTCTCTTCTCCTTGTTGACACAGACAACGTTTAAGAAATTTGACTTGATGGAGTTGGATTTGATGATAATCTTCATGGCTCCCCTTCAACTCAGGATGTTCTGTGATGATTAAGGTGGCCTCCTGTTTGGAGAGCACTGGATTCCAGTCAGATAACACACCTGATTCATTGAGACACAATCCCAGGCCAGTCCTCTCCTCTCCTCTGTGTGTGTGTGTACGTTTGGTGTCTGCCATGACCTCGTCCCGCTCTGGGGCACGATGGAGCAGCAGCTGCAGGGAAAGGGCCCCCAGAGGCACTGCTGGAAGCAGGGACAGGAGCTGAGCTGTGGGTGGTCTTCCTCGAGCCCCTGGGGACTTCTAGTTGCTTTGCATGTTGGTTCCTGCTGCTTCTCCTCTGTCCAAGACTGTGTTAAACTGTAATAATAAAAGTAGAAGCTGTCTGTTGTTGTTCTTAGGGGCCTTGAAGGCAGGAGGCTGCAGGTGCTGTCAAAAATAGTGTGGGCAGCAGTGTGGAGGGGAGGTTCTGCCTGCAGCAGTTGTGTGTCAGAGCTGGAGGAGGAGAAGGCAGCAGAGATGCCCTTGTCTCTGGCCAGGGCTCTTGTATTTCCCACTGAAGCAGAAGTGTGGTGGGGTGATGTTCAGTGGAGCTAGGCTGATGCCTGTGGCTGTGCACTGGAAGGGAGCTGCAGCAGGGTTATAGTGCCTGTCCTCTGGCAGGTCATGCTGGGACAAACACCCCAATCCCCCAGCCCAGAGCATGGCAACAGAGCAGCCCTTCCAAGACTTGCTCAGGGTAAATGCTGGATTAGGATCTGGACAAGTGACTCGATGTGCAGTGGCCTCATGCCACTGCCAGGGAATGGGCTCTGTGCTCCCACAGGACTGGTGCCAACCCAGGCCAGTCCCTGCAGGGCCTGTGCTCACCACCTGGGGCTTCTCCCCAGCCTTTGAGCTCTTCTCTGGTGGACAGCTGAGGAATCAAGGCTGAGCTGGTGCTGTCAGCCTTGCAAAGCCTTTCCACATTGGAAAGTGGAACAGGGCTGAGGTATGGATGGGAAATGGCTTTTAACCAGTTCTCTCTGTGGGTTTCCTCCCAACACATTCCAGCTGCTGCCTTTTCCTCTGCTCCTACGACAGACCCCCCCACAGGCTCAGGTAAAACTTCTTGCACCATGTGCATTGAGCTCATTCCCAAATCCTGAAGTGAAGATGACTCTTGCTGCTCTGGGGCCAGGCTTTGAAGGAGAGCCTTACTGTGGCAGGTCAGGCTCTGTCCCTGCCTCTGGAGTGGTGCTGCAGCCAGAGCAAACTGCGTTGCTGGTTTGCTCTTCCCCAGGAGCTGACTCAAGCAGGCAGCAGCTGGAGGCAGAGGAATCCCTGGCAGGGAGGAATGTGGTTTGGAAGGGCCCTCCTGGTTCTCCAGGGCTGTTGGAGGAAGTTCAGGGGTTCTGTGTCACTGTGGAAAGCCCCAGTGAATAATCCCAAACCTCAGCAGGCACTGGGGGAGCCCTGGCCCACCCCCATCCAGGCTGTGGCTATTTCTGAGTAATAATGGAGCATTTGCTTTGGGAAAAGAGAATCCCATCCTAAGACACCATTTCCCGTGGATTTTCTGGAGCTATTCAGCATTTTCTCATGTTGGGAGTTCAGTGAACAAACTCCCTTGCTCTGAGCTGTGTTACCCCAAGGAAGTGGTTCCTCTCCTCTCAGCTGGGTTTGACAGCTGGCAGGTGCTTTCCAAAGTGACTTAAACAGGACCCATCTGTCCCTGGAAGCCACAACAGGATCTACAATAACAGATCCCACAAAGAGCCAGAGCAGGACATGGAAAGTCAGGGCATGCTAAAGAAAATCCATGGTTTGTCCAGCACCTCACCTGCAGGGACAGAGCTACACACAGCCCCTGTTCCAACATTCCTTAGCTCTCACAGGAGACAGGCAGCTTTCCAGCCAGTGGGATAGAAAGCTGGGGAAGCTAAAAGAGGAAATGAGAGCCAAGAGGCTGAAGAAAGCATCTGTAACAAGACATTTATTGATGTGCAAGTCTCTGTTCTGAAGGACAACCAGCTGCTTCCCCTGGCCAGGCTTCCAGCTGCAGCTCAGCCACAGCCAAGCACTGGCAGAAAAAACCAGTGACCAACACCACCCACAGTCTCTCTGTGGGGACCAGGACAGAACCAGAACAAGGCTGGGCTTAGACATGTGGCAGGGTAAGTTTGCCCCAACACAGCAGTCTTTGCCACTGGTGTCCCATGTCACTGGGATGCTCAGAGGGTGTCACTTGTCACCTTCTGTGCTGCATTCTCCATAGGCCTTTGAGCACAGAAGAGGAGGGAACAGCACAGATGCTCTAGAAGACCCCAATCTCTCCTGCAGGACTCAATCCCAGTGAGGATCCATGACTGAGTCTTCATCCAAAAATATCAGGATGGGGGGATAAAGCTCCAAACAAACAAATATCCATCACTTGGAAGCAGACCATGCATACACTTAGTTGTGTGCTATCTCAGAGACAGAGCTGTAAGACCACTTCATAAAATCCTAGAATGGTTTGGGTTGGGAAGGACCTTAAAGTTCATCCCATCCCACCCCCTGCCACAGGCAGGAACACCTCCCACTAGCCCAGGCTGTTCCAAGCCCTGTCCATCCTGGCCTTGGACACTTCCAGGGATCCAGGGGCAGCCACAGCTTCTCTGGGCACCCTGTGCCAGGGCCTGCCCAACTCTCACAGAGAACAATTCCTTCCCAATATCCCGTCCATCCCTGCTCTCTGGCAGTGGGAAGAAACATCCAAAGAGGCTGTGTTGAGTCCAGAGACCAAAACTCCAGGGGAAGGAAAAGTATTTGGACAAAAGAGTATTTGACTACATAAGATTATAGAAAAAAAAGTTCTGTCGGAGTTCCTCATGTAGTAGGAGTTTTATATGATGAATGTTCACAAAAACAAGCATGTGCTGATAAGAACATGCCTTCATCCATTGGCTGAGCTGCTGGCAGAAGGGTCAGAACATCCCAGTCTAATCCTACTCCTGCCATTCTCAGTCAGGAACAGCAGAAAGCTCAGGGCCATGGGGGGAGGGAGAACTTGGTGATCTCAAACAGCTCCCTCAAGGTTCAGACAGCAGAAGAGCAAGGAAGGTGTGGCATACACCACGAGGAGAGCTTGGTGTCCTGTGGAAAGCCCCACAGCTCTGGGGTGGCACATTTGCTGCCTGAGGGGCTGTAGCTGTCAGACTGCAGCAGTAGCAATAGGGACATCAAACCCAGAGCTGAGGGACAGACCAGGGGGACAGTGGCTGCCCCAACAACCACTGAGCTGCCCTGGCTGGGTGGGCAGCCAAAGGTATCACCCAGGGAACATGCCAAGGTGATGTGAGCAGGTCCTGGGAAGTGAGACCATAGCAGAGAGAAGCCTGGGAGGGCCAACAGGAGGGTGAGCAGGTACTGCTGGAACAAGGTTCTGGTTTGATCACACAACCAGAGACAGGGCTTTTTTCCCTGGGGAGCTGGTGGCACATTCAGGGCTTGTTTGCTCCATCAACGCTGAGCTTTTAGTGAGGATGCCCATGACAGCCCTTTCTGCCCTTGTCCTCCAAGCTTTAACAAGTCACAGAGGGCTTTGAGGGCTCACCTGTAGCAGAGGATGGGTTGCTTCTACTGTAGCTGCTGCTGCAGCTGCAGGGCTGACTCTGTTCTACTGCTGGAATTGTCACTTCCATACCTGCCAGAATCCTGGGTTGTCCTTCTCCTCTTGCAACCCCTGACCCTGAAAGCGCAGGAAGGAAACTCCTGCAGCTCCAGCTGTCTCCTGCAGAAAGAACTGGGACCAAGGCCTGAGGCTGGTGTGTGCCCAGACCCCAGACTTTGCAGCCCTCCCCTGGCATTAAGCTCTGGGCTTCTTCTAAAGCCTCTTTCTGCCAAGGGCTAATATTTTTTTCCCATGGAATCTTCTTTCCTTTCCTGGACATCTCCAGAGCATGGGGGTAAAAAGATTTTCCTAAGGTCATCTTCCCTCCTTCCCTAGTGCTGAGTCACCACTGCATCACCACGAGAACAGATTTTCATCTGCAGAGACTCAAAAGGATCTTGAAACACAAATAAATCTGGGCCCTTCCACTGACAGCATCAAGGACAGGCTGGCAGCCACAGACAAACATCTCTAAGACAAACTTTCACTGAGGTTTCCCAAAGCTCCGGGCTTGGGATGTGAGGGAGTGACTCACTTGTCCAGGTGTTTTGTTGTTGCCCTTGTCAGAGAGTGCTGGCCTACCACACATGTAGGACAGCACTGTGGGGTTACCACAGAAGTGACAGAGGTGAAACATGTAACACACCGACCAAAGCTCAGGTGAGCCAGGATAACCCGAGGTTCCCACCCTCCTATCCCTTCTAGCACTAGTGTCACCGAAGTCACCTGGTGAGAGCAGCAGGGCACTGCTGGAGTCACCATCCCTGGGAGCGGCCAAAAAACTCAGTGGGTGTGGCACTTCCAGATACGGCTTAGCGGGCACGGTGCTATTTTGTCAAAGGTTGGACTTGATCTTGGAGGTCTTTTCCAGCCTTAATGATTCTCTGAAAGCACACATGTTGGACACTTCCCTGGGTAAGATGAGGCCGGGATGGTACGGGAGGAAGCCGGGATGGCACGGGAGGGAGCGGGGATGGGATGGCAGGGCAGGGAGCCGGGATGGCACAGGAGGGAACGGGGATGGGATGGCACGGCAGGGAGCCGGGGTGGCAGGGCAGGGAGCCGGGATGGCACAGCAGGGAGCCGGGCTGCCTAGAGCTGTTTACTCAGCTACAGCAAAGCTGCTCATCTCTCTTAGCTCCCTTTAAGCCATGAGTCCTAACCCCCTTTGGGGCACACTCAGGCAGGGCAGGAATTTAGTTCAAGGGATATCAAGTCAGGGTTTAGATGGTGCTTGACC
The DNA here is from genome assembly GCF_009819885.2 of Catharus ustulatus. NCBI lineage: Eukaryota > Metazoa > Chordata > Aves > Passeriformes > Turdidae > Catharus > Catharus ustulatus. The sequence goes on along the minus strand of NC_046236.1, from coordinate 1,560,814 downwards.
TATTTTGTGACTGCTGTGGCATCAAAAGGAGCACTACTGGGGGGACACAGGCTCTGAAAGGCAGGGAACTGAGGGAGAACCAACAGCCCTTTCCATAGCTGAGAGGCTGTGGTGGATCTGGAGAGGGGAGGCTGCGTTCAGACCCCTCTGAACAAGGGTCCTAACAACAAGGGACTCCAAATAGTTCCTCAAAGTTTGCAGTCCCCCCTTGATCCCATTACCAGGCAGGGTGAAGTAAGCAAGGGGATGCAATCTGATCCAAGGCAGCCACCACCTCCACGGCAAAGCATTCCTTCACAGAACTCACACACGTGGGACTTAGCCATCAGCTCAACCCAAGTGACAGAAAACTTCAAGGACTGTAAGTTTTACCTGCAGTATCACCTCAGGAGGAAAGGAAGCTTCCTGAGAGCTGGGGCTCTGCATTCCCACGTGCTGCTGCCTGCCCTGCTCTGGGCACAGGGCTCATGCAGGAGCCTCTCACACTCACACCTCAGGGCTGCTGTCTGTAAAGAGGGAAAGGTCAGGCTTAGCCCCACATCTGCTACCCCTGATCTGACTCAGAGCTGGAGATAAAGGTGTGGCAGCAGTTCCTCTGTGAGCGAGGGGAGACCCCAAACCATGGTGAGACCTACTGGCTGCCTCTGCTGGCACAGTTGGGTTTTTATGCAAAAATATTTATCCTCGCAGGCTCAAGTGAGAAGGAGCTGAGGAGGTGGTGAGACAGGGGCTGTCCCTGAGAAATCATCCCTGATGCTCCAAGGACTGGAGCCTCTCTGCTCTGGAGCCAGGCTGGCAGAGCTGGGGGTGCTCACCTGGAGAAGAGAAGGCTCCAGGGACACCTCAGAGCCCCTGCCAGGGCTTAAAGGGGCTCCAGGAGAGCTGCACTGGAACTTTGCAGTGCCTGGACACAGGGAATGGCTTCCCACTGCCAGAGGGCAGGGTTAGATGGGATATTGGGAAGGAATTGTTCCCTGGGAGGGTGGGGAGCCCTGGCACAGGGTGCCCAGAGAAGCTGTGGCTGCCCCTGGATCCCTGGAAGTGTCCAAGGCCAGGCTGGACATTGGGCCTTGGAGCAGCCTGGGACAGTGGAAGGTGTCCCTGCTCATGGCAGGGGTGGAATGAGATGGGCTTTGAGGTCTCTTCCAACCCAAACCATCCTGGGATTCTATGAAATATTCCAGATAGAGCAGGACAGAGCAAGCTACTGTAGCTGCATCTGTGCAGTAGTTTTGGATCCCACCATCAGCACTGAGGAGACTTCTCTGCTGTGCACCTACATGAACAGGAAGGAGCCAAGACTGGGAGCAGCACACAAGTGACACACTCAGGGCACACAAGGGCTCCAGGCTGTGAACATCCCTCAGGGCACTGAACAGCAGCCAATGTCCTTCTGCCCTCCTGGCTCACCTCCAAAGCATCAGCACCCATCTCCTCACTGGCACTGCCTACTCCAGCCTGTCCTTCTCTAGTCTTGGATGGGACTGGATGGACTGGGAATTTCTCAGGGAAGAAGCACAGGCTGCCCAGACAGGTATAAATAAAATGCTGTAGCACTGCACAGAAGTGAGAACTAACACAAACCTCTCCTTCAAAGTGCAAGTGTTTCCCTGGGCTGTGTACCCTGAGTGTTTCTTTCAAGGAAATTTTTTATGGACTCCACAAGAATGGAAAAGCCAAATGCAAGGAAAGGCAAGTCTGGCCTGAGCCATTCCCTCTGAGGAAGCAGCACCTGTCCTAGGGTTAGAGGTGTATCCCTGGAGACCTTCTGCTGTACTCACACAGCTACTCCCAATTTTCAGACCACCCCCTTCTGTATCAGAGCTTCATTCCAGCCTGGAGCAATGGCAGTTTGGAATAGATCCTCTTATCTGTTCCACATTTCCTTGGAAGGTTACTCTGCTGTGGAGCACTTTGTGTAGCTCTGGCTCTGACATGTGTATCCCTGCATCCAGCAAAAGGTGCTAAAGGAAATCTTCTGGCTCTACCAACCCTCTTTATCCTAAAAGGTGAAATATTTCCAGCGGGATCAGTGGTCCAGTATGAAAGTGGACAGGTCTGCACCTGTGCAGAGCCCACACTGTGAGAGGCACCAACACTCCAGGCTGTACCAGTGCTACACTGGTGAAAGACCATGACTGAACTGAAAGATAAAAATCCTCCCCAAACAAGCAAAAAGGTGCAAAAAGAGCCTGAGAAAGAAGGCAGTGTCAACTGCAGAAGTTGCTAAGTGTGATGAAAGGAGACAAAAAGCCTTTGTCTGCACTGCACAGTGTTGGATGGCCACGTTATCTGCACCTACATGCTCTGAAGTCTCTTACATAACCATGGGATCTGCAATGTTCTATCCAGCAAGAGCAAAAATAGAGTTCTGCCTCCGCCTGAAATTCCTGCAGTGGGGGTGAGCGCAGGAACAGCCCCTCCTAGCCTCCCCTGCCTCACTGGGATCCTTCCACCCTGAACCTTCCCACTGAAATGAGAATATATTTGGTGCCAGAAGGTACCTGACCTGTCAGGTTCCTATGATGGGTTCAAAAAGTGATCACTGGGCTTTCCAAACAAGGCAGCAAATTTGTTCAGACCCTTCCAGATGTGCAGCTATTGCCTGTAGCACCATTTTGTGCACACATCTGGGCTGAGAATGCTGAGCACCCAAGTGAAAGCTCTGTAGGGAGGATTTGTGGTCTCATTCTTGCTTACTGGAGCTTCCTGTGCTCGCCCTAGAGACACACCTTTCTAAAACTGTGCCTAAAAGATACTGGCTCAGGAATAACCTGCCTGGGAATCAGGCCCAGCTCCATTTCCTAAGCTACCTGCTCACCAGTAATCTGCATTTCTGGGGCTCCTAAAGCTTTCTCCTCACAGCACATCATTGCCAGAGAAGATGAGAAGGACTCACCCAAGTGGAGAATGTTTGACATGTTTCTCCTCCAAGTTCTGCAGCAGGAAACTGTCTGAGGCTCAAAACAACATTTACAGTCCAAGGAAATGAAAACCTTCATCCAAGTGCCTGCACTGGGATCTTTGAGGAGACCTGTGGAGAATGACAGAACAACTCTGGCATGAGAAAATGAGGTGTTTTATCAGCATTAACAAATAACAAAAATAAAATGGATGTGAAATGAGGGATTCTGCCTGTGTGGAAGTCTGGCTGGCTGCAGCACACACAGGTGCTGGCGGGGCTGGGGACTGAGCTGTTGACTTCATCGCTAACACCTCTGCAGGCACCTTGAAAAGTGTCCTAGAATTAATTTGATTAAATTGTCAGAAACATCAACATTTTTGAACTAGCCCTCTGTGAAGGAAGACTGAGATCTGTCATCAGGCTGAAGTCAGGAAGCTGAGTTTCACCACCTGCCAAACTCCCTTCAGCCCTACTCCCACTCCTGCGCACCAGGCTGGACACACACAGATGTCACTGGCAGCACATGGAGAATGTGCTCTTAATTAGTGGCTCTGTGAGCAGCTAATGAGAGCTGACACCATATATTAGGCACCTTCCTCAGAGCGGTCTGCAACCTTTCCAAACCGCGTGAGGGCTGTTTCCTTCCACCGACACCTGCTGCAGACGGGATTTGTTTGAGATGTTCCAACAAAATAGCCTGGCTTTCCCTAAGAACACAAGGGAGGGGCTGAAAACACACTGCTCGTGCACCTTAAAATTCCAGCATCGTTTCAGGGCAGGACGGAGCCTGGGCTGCCGAGGGCTGCGAGCTCCTCCGCGCTGCCTGCGCTCCCTCTGGCGGCCCCAGAGCTCCGGGAGCAGCGGGGAAAGGCTCTGGCACCGCCCTCAGCTCCCGAGCCGTGCCCACCACTCCACAATGACTGTGTTTATCCTACAAGGGCTTTTCCACGGGCAGAATAATAACCACCACAGTACGGCTGTGCGGGAACAAACGGGGTCAACTTTCCTCACGCTCTAGACCTCCAGGATACAACCACTAATTATTTATTGGCACAATAATTTACTCAAAACTATAAATAAAGCAGCTGGCTCCCTGCTGTTGGGAGATGGATCCTTGCTTATCCCAACCTAGACCTGAATAGAGGAGAGGGAGCAGAACACCGTCTCTGAACAAGAGAAGCAGGATGGAAGCAGGCCCTGCACTCCATGAGGCACCTGAACAGCTCTGGGAGCAAATCCAGCCCTCCACAGGGCACCTGGAGAAGGTATTTCATGTGCTGGAATTTCCAGAGGCTGATCTTGGAGGGAGCTGAACCGGGAGGCGAGTTCCTGAGAGCAGGAAATAGAGCCCTGGAGTGCAGTTCTACCTATCCCTTCCTAATGCCCTGAGGCTGAGAGCGCATGAACAGCCGGGCTTTTACACCCCAAAATTAAATCAGCAATATGTGCTCTGTACAGAGGAGCTCCCCAGCTCTGTGGGGCTGGAGCTCTGCCCTTCTGCTCTTGCAGCACGGCCCGGGGGAGCTCAGAGCTCCTCTTCCTTAGGTCCCAGCCAGTACCACAACACCTGCCCCACAGCCGGACTATAACCACGACTGGTGCGCAGTCACTACCGCAAATGGCAGAGACAGCGAAGGCAAAACAGTCTCATAAAACCAGGAACGCTGTGGCCGGGCCAGCGGCACAGGGACCTCAGGCGGCAGCAAGGAGGCCGCGGCTGGGCCACCTCGCACGGGGAGAGCCCGGTATCGCTGCCGTCGCCATGGGAACGGGCCGTTCCCGTCTCGGCCCCGCCGCTCCGCGCCCCCAGCACGATGGTTCCGCGGGGGGCGGTGACAGCGCGGGGCAGCACGGCCCCTTTAAGAGCGGCGCCGCCATGATCTGCCTGGTGCTGGGGCTCTTCGCCGGACTCTTTCATAGTGGTATGGAACGGGACGGGACCCCCGGCCCTGAGTCTGAGGACCAGGGACTCTCACTCCCTTTGTGCCTGAGGGCCAAGGGACCTCCCTTCCCCGGGAGAGACCCCGCGGCTGAAGGCCAGGGCCCCCCTGTCCCTGTGCCCTCCGCGCCCGACGGCCGCGGGCAGGACGGCCCTGCCCTCCTCTGCGGGAACCTGCAACACCCCTGTGTCCCCACGGCTGAGGGCCTGGAACCCCCGGTGCCCGCTTGGCTGGAGGCCCACAGGCGTCTCCTTCCCTCCTCAGAGCTCTGTCCTCTCTCCCCAGCCCTCGGCGGGGTCAATGAACGAACCTTCGTGGCCATCAAACCGGACGGGGTCCAGCGGCGCCTGGTCGGGGAGATCATCCGGCGCTTCGAGAGGAAGGGGCTGCAGCTGGTGGGGATGAAGCTGCTGCAGGTGAGCGGCCAGGCCCACCCAGGCTGGGGGTCCCTGGAGCCGAGGAGTTCCTGCAGCCCCCGCAAGTCCCGGCTGTGCTGGTAACTGCTGGGGGTTGTGCTTGTCATTCGGTCTGTACAGCCCGCTGGTGTTATTCCAACACCAAATCCTCGCAGCTCAGAGGAGAGCTGGCGCTGGGAGGGGTGAATCCAGCTGTGAGGAGCATGTCTGCCCTTGGCTGTGCCTGTACTCCAGGGTTGTCAGTGTAAGGTGGCAGCTGGAAACTCCTGTGTCAGCCTCCTGGAACTGTGCAAGAGCTTAATTCTTCTCTTAACTCTCTGCATCCCTGAGGTACAGCCCTTGCCCAGATCTCCCCGTGTGGGAGTAGACTAAGCTGTGTGCTCTGTGCAGGCCTCAGAGGAGCTGCTGAAGGAACACTACATCTCCCTCCAGGACCGTCCCTTCTACAGCCGCCTGGTGAAGTACATGAGCTCCGGGCCCATTGTGGCCATGGTGAGTGCTGGCCAGGGCCCCTGCACCAAGGGACAGGGACAAAGTGCAAGGTATCGGCAGCAGTGGCTGCTGGCACAGTGGAAGTGAGGTGATATCTCCCCTCAGAGGGTCTCTTTAAGCTGTACTGAACCGCAGGGATATTTTCTGTTGTAAATTAAATCATAGAATGGTTTGGGTTGGAAGGGACCTTAAAGGCCTCTTTCCACCCCCTGCCATGGGCAGGGGTACATTCCACTATCCCAGGCTGCTCCAAGCCCCATGCAGCCTGACCTTGAGTGCTTCCAGGGATGGGGAGAAATCCACAGAAAATTTGGATTATTTTCCAAAATCAACTTTAGAAGAATAATTTGGAGAGACCCTTTCCTGTCTCTTACCCGGGTGGATCTGGTGGGGGACTCAGAGGGCAGATGTGACCTGCTGGAGCAGTTGTGGAAGCTGATCCTGGTTTTACTCTCCTGCAGGTCTGGCAGGGCCTGGATGTGGTGAAGACAGTTCGCACCATGATCGGGGAGACCAATCCAGCTGAATCCAGGCCTGGTACCATCCGAGGAGACTTCTGTGTTGAAGTTGGCAAGTGAGAGCTTTGACTTCTTCTTCCCTCAGTGTTTCAGGGCATCCTGTCCAGGCATTCCTGTGCCAGGCCTGCCCAAGCCACATAAGTCTGCATTCCCAGAGCAGAAGTTCTCCCTTTTGTGCTCAGACCAGAGTTGAGCTCTGCTTCCTGAGCTTGGCTTTAGTAGGAGGAAGAGCCTGGGTTGTGTCTTTCCTTCCTCCCGAGTCCTCTCAGTCCTCCTCTGTTGAAAGCAGGTGGGAGTTTGCCTGTTTTCCTCTGGTAATTGGGACTGTCACACTATGAAGAGGAAGGGTGAATATCCATGGATATTCCATGGATGGTGACCTTGTGTGGCCCCAGCCTGGCTTGTGGTAGACACAGCTCTTACTGAACCATCCAGGCTTAGATCTCTGTTTCCTGGTGTCTGATACCAAACCTGCTTTAATGGAAGGGGGAACAGATGGAGGCACAGCTGGAATCACTGACATGAAAAATGTAAATCTCAGAGCTACTGCCACTTGCAGCTACTCCTGTAGCAAACAAATGGTCCTTCAGCATAAGAGGAGCGAATGCTGGGACCTGCTGGAAGGATGAGGGGTGTGTGATAGGAAGGGATATTGTGGGATAGGACTGGCTCCATTGCTTTAATGAAATTGCTCAAGGGGGAATTTTTCCTGCTCCCTTTGTCCTTGCCCACAGGAACGTGATCCATGGCAGTGACTCGGTGGAGAGTGCCCAGCAGGAGATCTCGCTCTGGTTCCGCCCGGAGGAGCTGCCGTGCTGGGAGGACACAGCTGCACGCTGGATCTACGAGTGAGGAGCAATCCCAAGGGAAGTTCATCTTCCTGCTGGGACACCGGACATTTCCATCCATTTCATGGCAGCTGCTGGGGCTGGCTGCAGATCCTCTGTGGGATTCCTCTTCTGCCTGTGGGATCCTGGGAGCTGGGCTGTGTGTGGAACTCTGTGGTTCAGCTCCTGCCAATGGGAGCTGTTTCTTATTTTTTTCTCTCTCTGCTCTACTAAGTAGTTGGTACTGTTTCTCTGTTTGCTGCAGCATCTTAAATCCCAAATAGCTCAAGCTGATTCACTGAAGTAAAACTTGGGCTCTTGGCCCATTCCTAGGTGTTCTCATCCCTGCCTGAAATAGGAGAATGCATTTTCCTTGCTGCTGGGAGAGGTGCTGGTCACAAGGTGATTGGCTTGACAATTCATCTGTATTTCTAGAAGGCTTTTCACCAAAGGCTTTTAAAGAACTGGGCTGCTGTAGGATAAGGGAGTAAATTCTCATTTTGGAGTTCATTCTAAGACAAGGAATGAAGGACGGGACAACTCTCTCTCCTTTGATGTGCTGGAGCTTGCACAAGCTCACCCAGTTTCAGATGTGATGAGTGAGTCCATGGAAGAAAGGTTCTCCAAATGCTGTTAAACACACAATTCCTCAGGCTCTGGTTCCTGGGCTGTGGCTGCTGGGAGTCCCTCTGTCACTGATGTGAAGCAGCAGCACTGGGGCAGCCACAGGAATAAAAGGGGAAGAGGGAGGCAGGGAAGGATTTGTGGATCTGGGACTCAGGAAGGACTGTTTAGTGGAGTATTTAGTTCTCCCTTGTGCGCAGCACGGGCTGGAGAGTCCTGGCACTGAGCTCTGGCAGAGCCCAAGATCTTCCTTGTCCTCCCAAGAGCTTGCAGAGGAGCTTTCCTGCTGGGAGGGTATCTGGAAACCAGTTTGTAATGGGCTGGACACCACCTGTGAGCTGTCCCTGGGCCACCCAGCTCCTCAGAGTTCTGCTGTGTCTGAGTTCCCTGTGCAGCCTCACCAGAGCATAAGAACAGGGACAGTGACATGGAATCCTGCCATGAAACAGGGACATGGTTAAACAGGGAGCAAGATCCCCAGGGCATCCTGTGTGCAGGATGAGTCTGACCTGTGCCCTAAAAACTTGTCCCTTTGAGTCCTCAGCTTTGTAGGTGCTGGGGAATGAGGACAGCTCTTGGGGGGCAGAGTGAAGTCACCCTCACGCCTGCTCTGTGCTGGCTCCAGGGTGGTGGGGCTGAGCAGGGCAGGGCTGAGAGGTCTCCCTCCAGTGAGTGGGGCTGTCCAGCTGCCTCAGCCAAGGCTCCTCCTGCCTTGGGGCCTTCTCCAGGCACCAGTGTCCAGCTTTAAATACTTGACAGATCTTGTTTGTTCCTGTACCTTGCCTACTTGGCTGAACTTGGGAGTCTGGCTCCAGCAGGGCTGAAGGAGAAGATGCTGGTGAAGATCAAGGCGTGAAGTGAGTGGGAGGAAGGCCACATTTGTTGTTTAACAGATGCATTGAGAAGAGCTGATGGCACTAAGAGCTGCTAGCTCTGACACAGAAAAACTCAGCCCAAATACCTGAGCTTCATCTCCTGCTCTTGCCTCTTCCTGAAGGATCCCTCTTCTCCCTGTCTACATGGATGAGATTTTAGATGCCCTCCCAGTCTTAAAGCCCACTGAACTCCAGTCAGGTAACAGACCTGACTCATCAAGACACAATCCCAGGCCAGTCCTCTCCTCTCCTCTGTGTGTGTGTGTACGTTTGGTGTCTGCCATGACCTCGTCCCGCTCTGGGGCACGATGGAGCAGCAGCTGCAGGGAAAGGGCCCCCAGAGGCACTGCTGGAAGCAGGGACAGGAGCTGAGCTGTGGGTGGTCTTCCTCGAGCCCCTGGGGACTTCTAGTTGCTTTGCATGTTGGTTCCTGCTGCTTCTCCTCTGTCCAAGACTGTGTTAAACTGAAATAATAAAAGTAGAAGCTGTCTGTTGTTGTTCTTAGGGGCCTTGAAGGCAGGAGGCTGCGGGTGCTGTCAAAAATAGTGTGGGCAGCAGTGTGGAGGGGAGGTTCTGCCTGCAGCAGTTGTGTCTCAGAGCTGGAGGAGAAGGCAGCAGAGATGCCCTTGTCTCTGGCCAGGGCTCTTGTGCTTCCCACCAAACCAGGGGCTGGGGCGATGTTCAGTGAAGCCAGGCTGCTGCTGCAGCACCACACGCTTGTGACAGCAGAAACAGCAGGCTCTGTGCTCCTGCAGGATTCACAAAATCCCACAGTAGTTGGGATTGGAAAGGACCTCTGGAGATCATTCAGTTCCCTGTCAGAGCAGGGTCATGTGGAGTAGCTGTCACAGGAATGTGTCCAGGTGGGTTTGGAATGTCTCTAGAGCAGGAGACTCCATGCCCTGAGGACCTGCTCCCGTACTTTGCCACCCTCAGTGTAAAGCACTTCTTCCTCATGTTGAGCGGGTACTTCTCGTGTTTTAGTTTCTGGCTGTTGTGACTCCTCCTGTTGCTGGGCACACTGGAGGAGCTCAGCACCATCCTCTTGTCTGGATGCCAAGCCCGTGTCAGACCCTGGGCCTTTTCCCTGAATTTCAAGCAGTGCATTTACTAAGGAGTTAGGTCTGAGCTGGTGCTGTCAGCCAAACAGAGTATTGGAAAATGAAAGAGGGTTAAAAATGTTATGGGATGGGAAACAACTTTTGAGCTGTTGTCTCCACAGTTTTGCTCCCAGCACCGTTAGTGGGAACACAGCTCCAGCCCCAATGCCAAGCAGGAGAATCCCTTCCCTGAGCTGAGTGTAGCCCAGGATAGAGTCAGCTCTTCTGGCTGCCACTGATGGCTCCTATTGAAGTTGCCATTAACCCCCAGGTCTGTTTGCTGGGCTGCTCTCCAGCCTCTCATCCCCCATGTTGTGTGTACAGCCCTGTCCCAGGTACAGAGTCCAGCACTGCTGCTCTTGAATTTCACACAGGTTGTGGCTCCCCTTTGGGGCCTTCACAGCCAGTTCACTGTTGTTGGCAAACCTCCCTAATGTACGTTAAATTCCTGAATCTGGATTGTTTATAGAAACATTAAAGAGCACCAGCCCTCAAATAGAGCCCTGCATAACCCCACTGGTGACTATCTGATGTGACCCCATTTACTGTAACCCTTTGAGCTTGACCTGGCACTGGCTGCTCACCCATGTAAAAGAGTACTTGTGGAGCTGTGTGAGGGACAGTATCCAAGAGAATGTTAGAGATGGTATCAAAAGCTTTGCTAAGCCCCAAGCCACCACATCTACTGTCTTTCCCTCAGTCAACACAAATGTGACTGACACAGAGCTGGGAGGAGTGGCTGATACCTCAGAGGGTTGTGTGGCCCTTCAGAGGGACCTCAACAATGGGAGAGGGGCAGAGAGGAACCTTCTGGAATCCAGCCACGGGCCAGAGCAGAGTCCTGCATCTGGGGAGGAATAACCCCAGGCACCAGGTGGGGCTGGGGTGCAGCTCTGTGAAGAGGGTGACACCACTGCTCCTGACCAAGCCCCAGCCCTGGGGCCAAGGTGGGGGTTCCTGGGGGGTGTGAGGGAAGGGATCCTGCCCCTCTGCTCAGCCTGTGAGGCACATCTGGAATATCCTGTCAGGACAAGAGGACATGGAGCTCCTGGAGCAGGTCCGGTGGAGGCTGTGAGGATGCTGAAGGGACTGGAGCATTTCCTTGTGAGGAAAGGCTGAGGGAGCTGGGGCTGAGGAGCCCCAGTTGAGAGGGGATCAGCCCTGGGTGTCCCTGTGTGCAGGGAGGGGCAGAGCAGGGCCCAGCAATGCCCAGAGCAACGGGTAGGGACCCGTCTGAACACAGCCCTGTGCCCTGAGCTGACCCTGCAGGTGGGACCAGATAAGGCACTGTGGTCCCTTTCAGCCTGAAGCATTCTGTGACTCTGGGCAATCAGTGCCTGAGCTTCTCACAAATGGCAATCAAGCGGATCAAGCAGGACCTTCCCCCTGTGAATCCACACTGGCTGAGACTGCTGACTGCGTTGTCTCTCAAGGGTTTTTCAGCAACTCCCTAAATAACCTCCAGGATTTTAACAGACACTGATGTGGGACTGTTTAGATATATTAGATTACTCTGTTGCCCCTTATCGTTACACACATTCCCTAAATTGCCTTTCATTCTATAGAAGAAACCTGAGCTTGACACGAGGGGCAGGACGAACGCAGCTTCCTGGAGACTTCACGCCACTGATTCCTAGGAGGCTCCACCAAACGCTGCTCGGTGAGTGAAGAGGATGCGGACAGCCTCTCCGAGAGCTCCCTGCCAGACCCCCGCCGCTCCCTCAGAGCCTGCCGCCATCTTGGCGCCCCTCCCGCCGCCGCGCGGGGGGCGTCGGGACGGGGCGGTGCTGCCGGTGGGGATTGGCCCACCTCGATCACGTGGTGAGGGGCAGCCGTCCGCGAGCCGGTCCCGCGAGGCGTGGCCGTTGGGGCGGTCGTTGATTGGCCGCGGTGCGAGGCGTGGCCGTTGGGGCGGTCGCTGATTGGCCGCGGCGCGCGCGGCCCGGCGCGAGGGCAGCACCGCCCACGTGACGCGGGCGCGGGGCCGGAGTGGGCCCGTAGCGGCGGCAGCGGCGTTGGTGGCGGTGGCTGAGTCCCGCCGGCGGTGAGTGAGGGCCGGTGGGCCCGCGGCCCCGGTACCACGGCCTCAGGCCTTTCCTCAGCCCCGCGGACTGAGCTCCCTCCGGCGGCGCTGCCACCCCGGGCCCCGCTCAGCCACCGAGTCCCGCTCAGCCCCCAAGACCCGCTCAACCCTGGGCGCCGCTCAGCCCCCGCCGGGGCCGCTATCATAGGGACAGTGGTGTCCGGGCCGCCGTGCAGCGGGAGATCAGGCGGCCGGAACGCAGCCCCGGCCCGGGAGGCGTCGTCCCATCCCGGGAGGTGCAGCCCCGGCCCGGGAGGTGCAATCCCTGTCCTGGAGGTGCAGCCCCAGCCCGGTGTTTATGCCCAGGCCTCCTGGGCCGCGTCAAAGCCAGCCTCGCGGGCTCGTTTTGTTTCCCCAGCAGCTGGATTTCCTTCAGCCCTTACAAATGGAGCGGTGTGGTGTGAGGAGAGAGACCTGCAATGGACTGGAGGGATAGCGGGGAGCTTCCAGTGTTGGAGGGAAGACTGGTACAAGGATTGATTTCTTTCTTTCTTCTCTCTAACGATTGCAGCAAGCGCTCACACCACGGCCCTTTGTCACTTCCCGAGAAAACTCCAAAAGCAAAGCACTTGTTCTACTACCAACATCCTCAGTTATCCTTGGTGAAATCATCAGTGCAGACATTTCCAAATGCAATGGGAACGATGCCGTGAGGCCTGGTAAGCCTTGGCCATAGCCATGACAGAGCCCCACAGGGTTTCGTTCACCACTCTGCATGGACCACTGAGCAGCAGCTTCCTGAAGAGGTCTCGGAAGGACGATGGAGAGCAGCCCCCGGAGCCCGAGCCGGCGGCCACGGCCGTGCGCATCACCCTGACCCTCTTCGAGCCCGACCACAAACGCTGCCCGGAGTTCTTCTACCCAGATCTCCTCAAGAGCTGTCGAGGCAAAGTAAAAGGGAGTTCTTCAAGTGACAAGGTGAGTGTCCCTGGGGGGCTGTGGGAAGTTGTGTTGTAGCTGAAGGTCTCAAAGGCTGTCTCAGCATTGCTTTTTGAGAGTTGGGTCTGTGTTTGCTGTGAGGTGCTGCAAGGTGGGAGGAGGGTGGGTGAACATCCTGCAGGCAGGAGGACTGACCCCTGGCTGGTTTTCTTGTTGTCAGGATATGCTGTCACTCCAGCTCTTGCTGGAATTTGGTGTTGTGAGGGTGTTGTGCTAGTGGCAAGTGTGGGATGTGATACTCGTTTAGTTTGGAATGGCTGGATGTAAAGTGAGTTTTGGTACCTGGGCTGCTGGCAGTGATAAGGAGCTGTTTTCTGAAGAGCACCAAAGGAGACATGAATGAAAACCCCTGTAGCATCTAAACTTTGAGTTAGGAGTGTTTGTCTGTGAAAAAAAATTACTGGATTCTGTTCCTTTTACTGTTTACCTTCAGGGCTATTACCAGTCAGTTATGTTTTATGCCACTTGATTTTGGGGTTTTTTTTTTTTTTTTTGAGGGTTGGGAGAAGCAGAGGCAGGTACAAAACTAGCTGTGAGAGCACCCAAACCACAGAGACACTCTCAGAATCCCACCATAGTTTGACTTGGAAATGCCTTAAAGCCTATCCCATTCCACCCCTACCATGTCTAGGGACACCTTCCACTGTCCCAGGCTACTCCAAGCCCTGTCCAACCTGGCCTTGGACATTTCCAGGGATCCAGGGGCAGCCACAGCTTCTCTGGGCACCCTGTGCCAGGGCTCCCCACCCTCCCAGGGAACAATTCCTTCCTGGGTGCTCATGGCTGGGGCAAGTCCAGCTGTTCCCCCCCTAACACCCAAATCGTTCCCCCAGGGCTGCTCTAAATCCCTTCATCTCCCAGCCTGGATTGATCCCGTTGGTTCCTGGTGCAGCACCAGCATTTGGCTTTGTTGAACCTTGTGAGGTTCCCATGGTCCTAGCTCTCCAGCCTGTCCAGGTCCCTCTGGCTGGTCTCCCATCCCTCAGGTGTGTCAACCACACCACACAGCTGGGTGGCTTCTCCAGACATGCTGAGGCTACCCTGATCCCACTGGCCATGTCAGTGATGAAGATGTTGATCAGCACTGTCCTAAAGGTTGATTTATCTGAGCTTCTACTCCGCTGCTCCAGTAAGGATGGGTTTCATTTGTGGTGTTTTGGTGGCAGTGTGACAGAATTGACTGACGTGGTCTTAACCCTTTTGTTTCTACAGAAGAAAGACCTGGCTGATCCCTTCAATGATGAGGAAAAGGAAAGGCATAAAGTGGAGGCTCTTGCTAGGAAATTTGAAGAAAAATATGTAAGTTTTTCTTTAAACTGTGTTATTCTTTGGGCTGGGCAGTGCTGTTCAGCTCTCAGGCAGTGCTTTTAATGCCCACTGGCTCTCATGTTCCTATTCTCCCCCAGTCCTTTATCCTGGCTGCCATAGGCTGGTTTTTATGTTCTTTTTCTGTCTCAGGGCTGCAAAAATAGTTCAGATTTATTCTTAAATTAGATGAGTCTGATTAAAGCAAATGACATGAACTAAAGTGAGCAGCAAGTCACTTACTGTGATTGATAAAAATTAATTTCCTTAAGCAAAAATTAATTTCTAGGCCTTGCTGCTGTGGCAGGATGGAATGTGCCAAGTCCCTGAGCATGGGGCTGTGATGAGTCCACTGCTCTAAGGATACTGCTGCATGGATCTGTCTTACCTGTTCCTTTCTGTTCTTTCTTTTGTATTATTTCTGTGGTTGGCAATAAAACCATGCTGTGGTTTTTATACTCTTGGCACTTGGGGGTAGCAAGTTGTGTGTTGTTTTGTGATACAGATTTTGCTCATGGGTCACCCTTACACACACTGTGTCTGATGTCTGTAGTACTGAGTCTGTACCAACTGGAGCACTTAGGGAAGAGCAAGCCCTATGGAAGAGAACCCTGGCAGGAATGTTGAAGGGATGCAGACCCAGTTCAGTGTGGAGTCTGGCTGGCAGTTTTTCATTTGGCTGCACTGTTTTGTTTCTATATGGATTTACCACACCCTGGGAGTACAGTTTGATGGGAGCCAGCCCTGGTTTGGTTCTGTAGCTTTTCTGTCCTGGAGCCAGTGTTGCTGTCCTGTGTCAGGGTATCTCTGTGGTACTGGGAAAGAAAAGTGATCACAGTGTCCATGTTTCCTTGTTCAGGGTGGCAAGAGGCGCAGGAAGGACCGGATTCAGGATTTGATTGATATGGGGTATGGCTATGATGAGTCCGACTCCTTCATCGACAACTCGGAAGCTGTGAGTGCTGGGGGGTGAGAGTGGCTAAAGGTGGCTGCCTGGGAGTCTGAACCTGGACTTGGGAGTGAGCCAGGAGGGTGCCAGGGCCAGGGAATGAGAGCTCCTGGGGCAGCTGCATGGAAGGAGATGCTGGTAGGCATTCCAGTATGTTCTTGGGGGAGCACAATCTCCTCAGTCTTGTACCCAGGGACAGGACTTGAGGAAATGGCTGGAGCTGAGTCAGGGAGCTTTAGGTGGGATATCAGGAGAAGATGCTTCCCCCAGGGCATGGTCAGGCATTGGAACAGCATTCTCAGGGAAGTAGCCACAACACCAAGCCTGTGTGAGCTCAGAAAGTATTTGGACAATGCTCTCAGGGATGCACAGGTTGGGATTGTTGGGGTGTCTCTGCAGGGCCAGGAGTTGGACTCAATCCTGATGGGTCCCTTCCAATGCAGTATATTTTGTGATTCCATGAATCCCACTGCATCTTCCAAGTAGCTGAGCTACGGAATGAAGTAACCAAGCTCCCAGTGTCAATGAACTGTTTTCTGTTATTTCCAGTACGATGAGCTGGTTCCTGCCTCTCTCACTACGAAGTACGGAGGGTTTTACATCAACTCAGGAACGCTGCAGTTCCGGCAGGCCTCCGAGTCTGAGGATGACTATGTCAAAGAGAAGAAGAAGAAGTGTCCCAAGGTCAGCAAGGAAGCTTTCTCGATTATTCCTTCTGTAACAGCTCAGACCTTGCTGCATGAAAGTGTATTAACATCCAGAGTGGGAGAGATTCGTGACTTGGTGTGGACAAAATAAGGATAAGCACTTGAAATCCCATTGTATCCTAAAATTTCTTAGTAAAATGAAGCATGTCTGGCATGGATAAGACTCTGGTGGGATTACCTGGTTCCCAGAGCAGAGGTGACAGCAGCTTTCTGTCATCCTGGAAGTCACAGCATTATGGGGATGCTGTCAAATGCTGAAGGCAACACATGCCAGAACCGTGGTGAAGGCTGTAAGAGGGTTGGGTTAATGAGTCCTGTGTTTTCACATTCCTGGGAGAGGTCCCAGAGTGGCTTTGGGAGTGCTGGTAATGTTGTGGGAAACTCTTTGATTGTGACTTGCTTTTAACCCTTTGCAGAAGCGGAAGTTGAAAGATGGGAGTGAAAAAATAAAGAAGAAGAAGAAGGATGATTCTTATGATAAGGAAAAGAAATCAAAGAAGTCCAAGTTTCCAAAAGCTGGGTAAGAAGAGGAGGAGGGAATTCTTGCTGCTCAGCGCCTTGTTTCAGGGTTCCAGGTTACTGCAGTCACCTGTTGCAGTGTGGGGTGGCTTGAACACACATTGCAAACACCAGCAGGAAAACCCCTTCTTTGCTTCCAAAGTGGGAAAGAAAAGCAGGGGATGATGAAGGGAAGGAGCATAGCTCCACAGCAGCAGTGTGTGAGCAAAGAGAGCCACAACTGGCTGTAGGAGTGGTGTTTTTATAGGCACTGACAGTGGGAACAGGTATGGAGAGTAGAGAGAAAGATAACAGCTGTTGGGATGAAGCTGTAGGAGGAAAGGCAGGTGGGAAAGGCTTGGGCTCGGGGCTGTACGAGTCAGGCTGCAGGGAGGGAGAGGTTACAAGGCAGGCTGTGTTACTGCTCTCTCTGGGCAGTCCTTTGTACTCCTGCCCAAAGTATTTCTTGGATGAGTGCTCAGCTCTTTTATAGCTTTTGGGCTGTAAAATGGACTGGTTTTTCTTTTTGTTCTGAGTCATCTTGTGCTGTAGCTCTGTCCTTGCTTTGGTCTGCCTGGCCTTTCTCTTTCAGTATCCATATCTGTTGCTTTTCACTCACTTCCCAAATTTTTTCTTTCTTCCTTCAAGTGTTCTTTGTAATTTATCTTTTCCTGCATGGACCTGCTTTTAGGTGACAGCAACCTATGTGTCTGTATCATCAGTGTGTGATTCCTTCAAAGCGAGCAAGGAAAGGAATTTGCTCTCCTGGTTTTAATGCAGCAGAAAGCTTCACACTAACTCTGTCCTGCTTCCGTTCCTCTGTACTAATTGTGCATTTCCTAACCATCCTTGCTGGAATAACAATAATATCATGTAGCTAAATGAAAGCAGAGCTCTATGGAGGTGGTTTAAGCTCCAGCACCTCTCTGCAGTGAGTCAAGACAGCCTTCTCTGAGCTGAGATGAGCAGCTAGAACATTAGGACTTTTAGAAACTGTAAAATACTTTTTCTGGTGTAATTGGTTAAGGGGCTAAGACTTTCCAGGGAATTGTGCCTGAAGTGAGCTGAGGGGGAAGGGACCCTTTCTACTCCTTGGTCTTGTATTCAGTTCCCTTTGCCCCTCTATGCTTTGTTTATAGCTTCACAGCGTTAAATGCAAGTAAGGAGAAGAAGAAGAAGAAATACTCTGGAGCTCTCAGTGTCAAGGAGATGCTGAAGAAGTTTCAGAAGGAGAAGGATGCTCAGAAGAAAAAAGATGAAGAGCAGAAAGTGGTGACTCCTTCCCCAGCAGACCCTGCTGCCCCAAGGGAGGCAGAGGCCATGGCCGACCCTCTGCTCTCGCTCTTTGGCCACGCCAGTGACAGTGACCTGCTCCAGGCAGCCACAGCCATGGACTCCCTGAGTGAGCTGGACCTGGAAAGGCTCCTGAGCGAATCCCCAGAGGGCAGTCCCTGCCCTGAGATGGAGGATGGCAGTGACCTTGGCATGGGCTTGGAGCAGGAGTTCAAGCAGCCACCATCTCTCCCAGAAGGGCTGCCAGCCCCGCTGGAGAAACGGATCAAGGAACTGGCTCAGGTACTGCAGCTCCTGGGGGCAGTGGGGCTGGTGGCTACTGGAAGGGTACAGTTCTGCTGGATGTGGGTGGCAGCACCCAGGGACACAGCACATTCTAGTGGGGGAGTTTCTCAGATCCACTGGGATCACACCTTTGTGTCACCCAGTGTCCTCTAAGTCATTTTCTTGAAGGCCCAGATGTTAAGAATGTCTGAGTGCTGGTCCTTGTTGGCTACTGAATACAACACTGGAGACCACACCTGATCAGGATTCCTTCTTTACCCCTCTTGGCAAAATATGCACCTGATGTAAGAAGTAATTTCCAAAGTCAGTTTGATATGAATGAACTGAAATGTGAATTGCTGAGGCTGGAGGGCTGATTTGGGCTGGGATAAAAATAATTTTCCCCATAGTGGCTGTTTTGGGGCTGTTTTGAATTGTGCTGTAAAGAGAGCTGAGAACCCAGGGATGTTTTTGTTATTGCTGAGCAGGGAGTGCTCACCCAGTGCCAAGGCATTTGCTGCTCCTCACCCCACACTGCCAGTGTGGGGCCTGGGGGGCATGAGGAGCTGAGAGGGGACAGAGCCAGGACAGCTGATCCCAACAAGGATATCCCAGACCCTGCTGTCACGGTCTGCACAACCTGAGCGGGGATCGTGATGGTTCGTTCGACCGCGGGGTGCAAAGGACAACAGCAGAGACCAAGGTTTTGTTCAGCAGCAAGCAGCAGAGCAATTTATTGAGGGCCAACAATTCAGTTTTGGGGTAATGGTGAGAAGGAGAGAGACAAAAAGGTGACGAAGAGAGAGAGAAAGAGACAGAGAGACAGAAAGAATAGAGGGAATAGCTACCAACAGATGGGACGTCCTCGGATCATCCAGTGATGTCTTCCATCTGTGGGGAGAAAGAAGTCTCAAAGTCTCTTTGGAGAGTAATAATTTTATAGTCCATTTCAAGGTGAGGGACTGCTGGCCAAAAGGTGGGGAGATTTATGGACTATTGTGTTCAGAGCACCATGGCTTCAAGAATCAGGTGCAGAAAGTACGGCTGTTCTAGCCCCGTACCTGCCTGAGTCCATTGTACAGTGACAGTACAGCACACACACCTCTACACAGTCCCTTGGCAAGCATCCACCTTGGCCAGAGCAGAACTCCTGCCCAGAGTGAGAGGTGGGGTCCAGGGGTCTCAGGGTCTCAGTCTCTGATGACGATTGTGAGGCAGAGCAGGCAATCTTCCGACCGACCCTTACACATGCTTAGCATATAAAGCTGGGGAAAGAAGAAGAAGAGGGGGATGTTTGCATTGATGGTATTTGTTTTCCCAAGGAGCATGTTACATGTGATGGAATCCTGTTGTCCTGGGGATGGCTGAACACCTGCCTGTCCATAGGAAGTGGGGAATGAATTCCTTGTTTTGCTTGGCTTGGATGGCTTTTGCTTTCCCTATTACACTGCCTTATCTCAGCCCATGAGTTTTCTCACTTTTACCCTTGTGATTTCCTGCCCCATCACACCTGGATGAGGGAGCAAGCAACTGTGTGGGGCTGAGTTGCAGGCTGGGGTTAAACCATCACAAGTACAAATTCCACCATAATATTTTTAATATGCTGTGCTGATCAGGACAGTGAAGGGGTGCACAGTGCTCTGTGTGAAAAATAAGAGGGTGCAGCTGGAGAGCTTTGCCGCTGTTCTGCACTGGGAGAAGGCCTGGAAAGCCCTGTAGGTGGGGCTTGAGGATTTGCTAGAACCATTTCCATGTCACAGGCAGATTCTTTGCATAAGCTTGGGTACCACTGGAACTGCAGCAATTTGGCAATTTGAATCCTTTTGCTGTTTTTAGCATCTTGTTGGTGGGATACCATTTAGGGAGTGGAATATATTAATGTCTGGAAGGGAGATCCTGTGTATTTTCACCAGTAGCTCCTCCTGTAGCTGGACTCCTGGGGGACTCACCCATCTTCTCTAAATGTGGTGTGCTTTGGGAAGCTCCAGTCTGTTTTGGAGAAGGAAAACATTGGGTGCTGCTCAGGGACCCCTTCCTGGCATGTCACAGTGTGCTTTCAGCCTTGTGTGAGGGCTGTCACCATCAGCCTGTCAACAGCTGCTGGGAGGTTTTGTTCCTGATGCTGGTGTGGTTTTAAACATTGATTTTAAGTCATAAACACGCCCTTGGAGCTCTGTGGTGGCTCTGACTCCTGGGGCACTTCAGATTAGAGCACCTCTTATTTAAGTAAGAGATGCTGAGTAACTCCTGTTACTGAAGATAAGCTGCTCTTAGAGAACTGTTCTGCTGAGTTGTGCAGTGGGGGTGAGCAGATGGGAGGGCAGGAGGAACTAAAGTAAGTATTACCACAGCTGATAAAAATAATGGGCTCTTGGTGGATGTTTCTGTTTCAGAAAGCACCAAAATAGCTGTTTCTGACTCTATCCGAGTTAAAGGAAAATATTTTGGAAGTTCCACGATTCCAGGTTAATTGTTCTGGTGTTGTGAAACAGTTTAATAGCAGAATCCCCACTGATTTTCCTGCTTAGATTTTCTTGCTGCTGTGTCTTTTGTTGCTGGCTTGGAGATATTAAGAAAAGAAACTGAAACCTGTGGCTCAGTTAGGACTTTGGGACATGAATTCAGGTGGGAATGAAGAGGTGCTGAGAGCCAAGTCTCTTCATCCTAGAGGTGGGAGCATCTCCTGAGTTAAATGGAGCCTCCAGGCATTTCCTCTTCTATTTGAACTGCTTTGACTTTAACCCTCTCCTTCCTAAGTACTTTTCCTGTTGAGGATTCTCCTTAGCATAGAGCCTTCTCCTTTGATATCACCTGCTGCTGGCAGGGAGGAATGTCCACCCTCTGGGTATAAATTAATTGTTTGCCTGCCTCATCTTTGCAGTGTGAAATCATGGGATTTCAAAATTCTCTCCTGGTCTCCTTTCCAGACCAAGGAATCACTAACTCATTGTGGTACCTTGTGCCAGTTCCCAGTTTTGTTTATATCCCCACTCAGAAAAAACTGAAAGCTCTTGGCAATTTGCTACTATCTCATTGATCTCTTGGAATTATTTCCCTGCTGGACATATTTTTCATGGGTGTGATGTTTTTGAGCAGTGCTTTGCGAGCTGCAGTCATAGCTCAGGAAGCTTCCTGAACTGGACTTTTTTTTGTTTCCATGGTGTTGACTAGGAATAACACATCCCCTGTGGCTGTGACTGTTCTCTATTGGAGTCTTGGCTTAGTTTCCAGACTGATCTGGAAAACCTGGTGATAAATCTCCTCAGCCTTCCTAAGATGTGATTAGGATGAGCTTTCCTGGTCCAGGGACAAGTTTTGTGCTGATATTCCTTATTCCACAGAGAAGTTAAAACCATGCCCTGAAGCTTTTGTTATCCCCATGGCAAGTTTGCCAAAGAAGCCACCAAGCCACCTCCTTTGTCCCACAAAACAGAGGAATCTTCACTCCAGGGTGGTAACTCCAGTGCATCTGGAGAGGAGAACCCAGACTGGGAAAGTCTTCAGGTGTGCAGGACCTGGTGAAACCAGCTCAGGCAGGGTTGGACTTGAACTGGGGAGGTGTGAGAGGACAGGGCACCACCTCACTTCTGCTGTGACAGAGTTTATGTAATACAACTGTGCCTTGTTTTACAGTAGTTATATGATGGTTTTGAAGACTCTTGGTTGCTTGTGCTAGCTGTGAGCTGCTGGTGATTTGTGTTGTTTCCTGACTTCCAGGCTGCCAGAGCTGCTGAGGGAGAAGGCAAGCAGAGATTCTTCACTCAGGACATCAACAACATCATACTGGAGTAAGTGCTGCCAGCAGAGAGGTGTGGGAAAGGAGAGCATTGGGCAGAGCATTTTTGATAAATTCAGGAGCAGGTTCAGCAGGAATTGTGAGGTTGTCCTTGTACAGATCTTCCAAGCAGAACATGCCCAGAATAACATGGAAGTCTCCTAGAAATGGTTTTCAATTGAAATATGATGAGGTAGGAGAATGCTGGAGGGGATCTATCCGGGCCTTCTGTTCTCAAAATGCTGCCTGATATTTATGTGCCTAAATTTGGTCACTTGACCTGTGAGTTTAGCTTGATACCAGTAAATCTGTTCCTATGAGAGATGTCAGGCATGTTTTTGCTACTTAACTTATATGTTATGTAGAATGGTGTATAACTGGGATAAGGCTGCTGTGTTCAACTGGTTCTCTGGGAAAACTGGAGGAATTCCATTCCTGCTCTGTGTTTTGAGGCCCCAAATTACAGAGTGCCAGTGTTGCTCAGGCAGCTGCAGATAATGGCTTCATTCTTCTGCCAGAGCCTGGAGAGGGCAGATGAATGCACAGGGCTTTGTGATCAGTGCAATAATACTGACACCCAGGCTTTAATTTCATTAAGGTTTATCCAGGCACTTGCAGAGAACTGCCAAGGGAAGGTTTGGGACTCTGTTTCCCTCTCATTTCCAGGGCTGATTACCATCTTCCAGCATTCCAGTGCTGGCTGCACAAACAGTCCTTGTCTGATGTCAAACTGATCACTTCATCCTCATTCAGAGGAGATTTAGGCATATTTATAGGATTTTGCTGTACATTTTGTATCAGAGCAACCCCTGATGTGAATATAGATGGTGAGAAGAACTCACTGTGAGCAGCCCTGGGAGAAGGATTTGGGGTGTTGGTGGGTGAGAGGCTGGACATGCACCCCTCTGTGTACCCAGAAACCCCCCTGTGCTGGGCTGAGCCTCAGTGTGGGCAGCAGGAGGGGGAGACTCTGCCCCCTCAGGGGAGACCCCACCTGCAGAACTGCCCCAGCCCTGGGGCTCAGCACAGGAAGGACCTGGAGCTGCTGGAGAGAGCCCAGAGGAGGCCACAGAGCTGCTCCAAGGGCTGGAGCCCTTCTGCTCTGGAGCCAGGCTGGGAGAGCTGGGAGTGTTCACCTGGAGAAGAGAAGGCTCCAGGGACACCTCAGAGCCCCTTCCAGGGCCTAAAGGGGCTCCAGGAGAGCTGGAGAGGGACTGGGGACAAGGGACGGAGGGATAGGACTCAGGGAATGGCTTCCCACTGCCAGAGGGCAGGGATGGATGGGATATTGGGAAGGAATTGTTCCCTGGGAGGGTGGGCAGGCCCTGGCACAGGGTGCCCAGAGAAGCTGTGGCTGCCCCTGGATCCCTGGAAGTGTCCGGAACCACATTGGACAGGGCTTGGAGCAGCCTGGGACAGTGGAAGGTGTCCTGGCCATGGCAGGGGTGGAATGGGATGGGATTTGAGGTCCTTCTAATTCAAAGCATTCTGTGACTTTGATGATGGTGATGATGAATCACTTGGTGGTTTTTTACACTTCCTGACACTAAGAGGTGGCTTAAAAAGCCAGGCTCCTAATTTGTGTTTAAGTGTGTAGATGGGTTTGGCATACACTGAGCTCTCTCATCCACTCACTTGGAAGTTGAAATCCTAGGGATAGAGTTTGATTTTGTATTGTCCTGTATTCCACTGCCTCAGCATCTGATATAACCAATGTGCACTTCTCATTCCTCCTGCTTGCAGCTGCCAGGGAGAGCTGCAGAACAGATGACACTGCTGACTTGCATTTGTTCCTTCTCCAGTTACTCCCAGACAAGATTCAAAGCATAGCTTGGGATAAAATCTGTTGATTCTAGAATCCAAAGAGCCTTCCCACAGTTTGCCTTGTCCTTTGTCGCTGTGTCCCTGCCTGCAGCTCCCCTCAGAGTGGCCCTCGTTGCTCAGGAGTCCCTGCTAACGCTGTGTTTTCCCTGCAGCATCGAGCTGCAGACGCGGGAGCTGAGCAGCCAGGTGCGCTCGGGGGTCTACGCCCACCTGGCTGCCTTCTTCCCCTGCAGCAAGGACACCCTGCTGAAGCGAGCCCGCAGGCTCTACCTCTACGAGCAGGTGAGGGGAGTGGCCAGCACAGGCCTGTGTGTGGTAGCCCTGCTGGGCACAGCGTGGCTGTTGTCCCCAAACAGGCTGTGTCCCAGCACTGGGGGTGGGGGTTGGAACTGGCTGCATTTTGGAGTCGCAGCCATGTAGAGCTTCAGGCTGTTCTGTGCTCGCTGCAGGGTGGCCGGCTGAAGGAGCCTCTGCAGAAGCTGAAGGAAGCCATTGGAAGGGCCATGCCAGAGCAGGTGGCCAAGTACCAGGAGGAATGCCAAGCCCATACTCAGGCCAAGTTTGCCAAGTAAGCTCCTCGGTTGCTAATTCCTCACCTGTAGCTTTTCCCAGCAGGACCAGAGGCTGCCACCTCTTTTTGTTCATTAGGCTAAATTTGCTGATGGGCATTGATTGGCCTAATTAAGCTGTGTGTGTGCTTTGTGGTGCTGGTGATGCCAGCTACAGCAGCACTGATGGGACCAGAGCTTGGCTGAAGGGTTTTGCGTGTACAGGCATGTCCTTAGGAACATGGCAGCCTGGGAATGATCAGGTTGGATTAGTCCCATCATCTTTGTTACAAAATATTGGGAGGTTTCTTAATCTTGAGCCCATAGCTCAGCTTGCACCCTAAGCCAGAGATTGCTGATACTGAAACCTCTGTCCAGTGCCATTCAGAGATACTTAATCCTCTCCTTGAACCTGCAGGACAATCACTTTCACATTTTCTGTCTCCATTTTAGGATGCTGGAAGAGGAGAAAGACAAAGAACAGCGAGTTTGTTCTGATGATGATGAGGATGAAGAAAAGGGAGGGAAGCGTGTTGCGGGCCCGCGGAAGAAATTCCAGTGGAATGATGAAATCAGGTTTGAATAACTCTGATATTAAGCAAACTTGTGACCTATCTCACTCTTTGCAGTTGGCAGTGGAGCATTTTGGAGCATGTCTTATTTACAGAGCAGTGCTGATCTCCTGTAGGAACAGCCAGCTTGGAGGTTTGTGGCACGTGGTGCTGTTTGTGAAAGCCACTACTGCATTTTTTACATCTCACCCTGAAACTGATTTCAGGCCTAGGCTAGTCCTGAGAGAAGTGCTGAGAAGCCTGTCTTCAGAGTCCAAAAGAGAGAGTCAGATCTTTAGGAACAGAAGGGATTCAGCTGAATTGCTGACATCCTACAGCCCAGACTCTTGACATCTGGTTGTGGAAGCAGTTGAAGCTGTTGGGTTTTGTGGCCCATGGCACTTGGGGGACTGACAGAGAAGGGAGTGCTGAGAATAGGGGAGAGTGACAAAGAGTAAAAGGAAAATCAGTCCTGCTGTCTTCTTCTTCTTATTCTGGAACAAACTGATTTGTGCTGCTGATCCATGTGTGACATAGCCAGCTTTGCTTCCTACCTTCTCCTTACTGAGAGGTTCAGTTCTGTGATTGCTACTGGTGCCTGTGGCTCTGGCACTAGTTTGCTACCTCAGCTGTTTCAGGAGATTACACTGGGAAGAGCTAACAAGACTTTTCTCCCTGGTGCATCCATGTGTGTGCACATACAGAGAAAGGAATGTGCCTTCCCCTTTCCTGAGGAGGCAGTGCAGGGTTGTGTTAGCAAGAGCCAGGTGTGTCTTGGTGTATTTATCCAGCCTGGATAAAGAGAATGATCTCCAAGTGGGAAAGGTCAATCTGCATAACTGTATCTAAAATCTTCCTGTTCCTCAGGGAGCTGCTTTGCCACTTGGTGAAGATTAAGTTGGATGGTTATGACCTTGACAAGAATAAGGCTCAGTCTCTAGAGGATTATGTGAAGACCTTCCTAGAAGGAGAGGTGAAGCCCCTTTGGCCAAAAGGCTGGATGCAGGCCAGGTGAGCAAGACTCAAGGGATTCCTTGTCCCCAGGGACCTGGGAAGGTCATTAGTCCTGCCCTTGCTCAGGGAATGGCTGGCTTTAGAGTTAGATTAGAGTGCTTAGGGCCTCGGCATGTGGAATTTTGGAAATTCCCAAGGATGGAGATTACCACAGCATCTCTGGGCTTCTGTTCTCGTATATGATCATTCTTCATGAAATCTTTTCTCCTTATTTCCGATAAGAATTCCCCTTGCTGCACTGAACTGAATATTCCCTGCTTTTCTGTTTTGCTGTGCACCTTTGAGAAAGGTCTGGCTCCATCCTGTTCCTGTCCCCAGCACTCTTTAGGTAGTGGAAAACTACCACTAGATTCCTCCTGGGTCTTCTCCTTTTCCAGGCTGAGCAAACCCAGTTCCCTCCACCTCTCCTTGGCTGTCATGTGTCCCTGTTCCTCAGGGTGTCTCCAGTTTGTTGGCATCTCTCTCATATTGTGGGGACCCTGAAACTGGATCTGTGTCCAGATGTGTCCTCCCAGGTGCTGAGCAGGGGATAGTTTGCTCTCAGTAGGACACCTTTGCAGCAGTGGCTTCCCTTCAGCTTGCTCACCAGGACCCCCAGGCCCTTTCCTGCAGGGCTGCTGCCCAGGGTTATTCCATCCCAGCTGCAGGACTTGGTGCTGGATTTCACTGAGCCTCACAAGGTTTGTGTTGATCCCTTTCACCTGGGAAGGACCCTGTGAATGGCAGCCCTGCCCTCTAGCATATTCTCCTCCCTCCCTCTGTCTCTTTTCACCTCACAAATTCCTGAGTGCAGCCAGGACTGGAAATGGCAGTGCTGAGTAGCCTTGGTGCTGTGTTGATATCAGACAGGTACCACTGGCAGGTAGAACTGGCACTGAGGTCAGGCCCATGGGCCAGTCTGTGCTTTCTTGGCTCTGTATTACAAAAGATCACTTTATAATCACAAAGGATACATTTTTCAGACACTTGGGAAGTCTTATCTGGAGTATTCCCAAAAGAAGGCAAAGTAGAAAAGTTTTAGGGGCT
This sequence comes from Catharus ustulatus, assembly GCF_009819885.2. Classification (NCBI taxonomy): domain Eukaryota; kingdom Metazoa; phylum Chordata; class Aves; order Passeriformes; family Turdidae; genus Catharus; species Catharus ustulatus. The sequence goes on along the minus strand of NC_046236.1, from coordinate 1,534,341 downwards.
TATTAGAGTCAGTAGAATTTGGTGTGGTTTCTGTACCCTCACTGCCATTTCCTGCTCTTTCCCACTCTCCATCATCCCTGCCCTTGAGCTGGCAGTGGCAGAGAGCCACACAAATGGCAGAGTCCCTCTGCTGGGACTCTCATCACCTTCTGGCCTGCTTTGTTTTGCTCAGTACTTTGAAAGAAAAGACAACTCTGCAGTCTTACTTCTGGAGTCTTTCAGGTTCCTTCCAAACCAGGCTGTTCCTTGACCTGTCTCTTTGCATTTCATGAGCTGGGGAGTGCTGTCTTTGCTGAATTTGCTTTCTGGGTGTTGGGGAGTAAAGGAAGATGTAGGTAGCAGTTCCTAAGAGCAGTAAGTATGAGTGGCACATCACAGATCCACTTGGAAAGTCCATGGCTGTTTGTTGCAGTTGCACATGTGCAGGAAGCTCAGTGCTGAGCATGGTTGTAGTGTGGTGGTGCAGGAGCTGAAAGGTGGCCTTAGGAGGTGGAGGAAGATTCCTGCTTAGTTAATAAAGATATACCCAGCCTGAGGGGCTCAGCTTGCCAAGTTTTTAAAACTTTTCTTTGACGAAAAGGAAATTAAAATCTTCAAGTTTGATGGTGGAACTGTTGTTGGACACTCGGGTGTTCACCCAAGACTCAGTGTAGGAGGCACTTCCCATGGAATTAAGTACAGTAAGTAATGCCTCAATAAAAGTGAATTTCCTGGTTGCTTTCCAATGGCTCAAGGACAATGGTTTCTCCTGCTGGAACTTGGAGTTGGACTTGATCTTTCTGGATCCCATCCAACTCAAGGTACTGTCTGACTTGGTGATTTAAAGACACAGGTGGAGTGACAGCCACGGGGAGGGATTGGTGGCTCCAGGACAACTGTAACAATTTTATGGATAAGTCAGCTTGATTCACTGTCATCATGATCTCAGAAGTTCATCTGTAAGAGGAGTTTGAAGGTGGACAGAGCAGCAGTTTCAGGGATGCGTTGGAGACACCCTGCCACGAGTTTCCTCCACTAAGAGATGATTAACAGAATGTTAGGTTAACATAAGCTTGCTTTTTAGAGACAAGTGATGACAAAAGTCTGTTGATACCATCCAGCAATCACATTCCATGTGCCAGTACTGAAGGAATGTTTACAACTTCTTCCTGACATGTGAGAGGGCAGCTGAGTGGCAGCTGGTTTGGGTCAGAGAGTGTTTGTGGGAGACTGGTTTGCCCTCAGTAGTGCAGGGCTTTGGATGAAGCTCAGTCTATTGGCTGTGCTCAGTCAGTCCTTCTCAGTCAGAAAGGGTTGTGATGTACAGTCACCTCAGCTCTTGGCTGGGGACACAAAGGCAGCACAGACCCTTCTCTCCTTCAGTGCTGTGTGAGAGGCACAGGAAGGGAACTTTCTCCCTGGAAGCTGAAGAGCTCTTGGATGATCTGTGGCAGCAGGAAGGCCCTGAGGGATGATCCTGCCTCTGCAGTTGGCTTTTGAAGCTGTCCGAGCTTTTTCCGTAGGCATTGTCCAACCACTGCCTTCATGGCCTTTCCAGTGCCTACAGGCATTGCTCCCCTGAGAGAGAATTGTGTGGGGCAACTCAGGATGATCTTCCTGGAAAAGGGCTGAGTATTGGTTTGCTCTCTGTGGTTTCAGTTTCACTAAGTCCCCTGCTGTACTGTGCAGCTGTCTCCAGTGATCCCAGCTGCTCTACTGGGTCTTGCTGGATATCACTTCTCATTGCTCTCTTCCCTTCTTAGGACACTGTTTAAGGAGAGCAGGCGTGTACACGGACACCTCACATCAGTCCTGTGAGTATCACAGCATTCCTTTGGAGTGAAAACTGGTGCTCTCCATTCCCTGGGGCCTGGGGGGATCATGCAGCAGCACCTGAGCTTGCTTGGCTCCCCCCACATGGATCAGTGCTGCTTCCTTTGGGGAGGTCTAGGGAGAGCAGCTGTTTGTGTGGGACATCTCCCAACACTTTCCTGAGGTGCTTTAGCCTTCAGCAAGCTCAGAAAGAAGAACTTTAAAGCCAGATTGCCCCTGGTTCAACAGCCTGGAGTCAGTGCTGGGCCTGAGAGGCTCAGGGAGGTAAAGTGAAGTGTGATTACTGCAGCCTATTCAGTTGGTCCTTGCTGGATTGTGGATTCCCTCTTTCTTGTTGCCTGGCTCCAGGAGGGTCACAATGAGCTCAGATTAGTGAAGATGGGGTGCAACAGGCTGGTGGGTGGCAAACCAAGAGCCATCACAATCCAGCTGGGCAGGGGCTTTAACCCAAAGGGTCTCATGGATCTTGCTGGTGGTTGATAATAGATGAGGACATGGATTTAGGCTGGTGTCAGTTTGGCAGACAGTCCTGTTCTTGGCACTGGATGAGTGAGGGAAGTGCAATAGGGTGTAGAGTCATCCTTCCCTCAGCCACACTCCCCAGCAGCTCAGGGATGTCTTGTACCAGGGATTGCATCTGACCAGATCTGTTCTCTGGGAGTTTGGCAGACGCTTTTCCATCCTTGGCTTCTTCTGGGAACCCAAAAGAAAGGTGTAACTTCTGCAGAACAGTCTCTGTGCCAGTTTCTCTCTGGATGTTGCTGTAGGAGGGCAGCAGTGGGGTCCTGCAGCTGATGCAGGGGGTGTGTGTGTGTGTGTTTCACTGCTCTGCTGCCATTCCAAGACTGCTCCACTCCCTAATCTGCTCCCTGTGTGGGAGTTGGGGCTTCCAAGCGCGGCAACCAAATGTCATGTGGTTTTGAATCCTAGCAACCCAAGATGCTGCCTCTGTTCCCTGCAAAGACTCAGTGGATCATCACTAACAGGGCCCAGGTGTGCTCCCTAGCTGGCTCCTTCTCTGGGGCACTCACTGAGTCATGTTTCTCTTGTCTTCCTCTAAACAGGGCAAAGAAGAAAGTTATAGCTCCTGCTAAGGTGAAAGTAAAGGTGAGCTCTGTTTTCTGATTCTCATGGTTGGTATGTGCCAGAAGTCAAGTGACTGCAATCCTGAACCCTATGTTTGAGCTTTGATCTGTCCATCAGCTACTGTGAAATAGCTCTGCTCAGTATTTGGCTTTGTAAAAACAACAGGAGCAGCAGCTAAAAATGATGGCAGTGGCAGCTGGGAGGGAAGTGGGGGCTCACAGGCACAGAATATGTGTATCCTGCCTTTTATCCTCAAATTGTGAACCTTCCCTCCCCTTTTCAGCAGTAAACCGTGTCTCTTCTAACTGCCTTCTCCTGTGATGTTGTTCCAGGACTCTTCCTGCAAGCCAGACAAGAAGCTGTCAGTATCTGTCCCTTCCCTGCACTCCAGCAGCACCTTGGCGATATCTTCAGAGTCCCAGGGAGGAGCCCTGGGTATCAGTGCCCAAACCAGGGAACTCTTGTCCCTTGGGACAGCCCAAGCTGCCAGCAGCACTGCCACTCCTGCCACCTTCAAGGATGACTCCTTGGATGAGGACTTGATTCACAACCCCACCTCCTCCCTGGAAGCGGTGTCCAAGGAACTGGCTGTGCTGAACAGCAGGGCGGCAGCGAGCCCTGACTTTACTCTTCCTGCAGCTCCAAAAGCTCCACCAGAGAAGATCCCAACTCTTACATCCTCAGAGGAGAAGAGGACATTTCCAAAGCCCAACCCTTCCCCTACATCTTCCTCTGGTTCCTTCCAGTCTCCTCTAAACTTCCTAGCTGAACAGGCCCTGGCATTGGGCCAGTCTTCTCAAGACAAGAAGACAGAGAACTCGAATTACAAAGAGCATTCCTGCCAAGCCTCCCCCAGCAAAATCCTTCCTGATGCCCACCAGGCTAAACAGAAGCACCACAGCCTGGTCAGGCCAGGCCACGGGCCCCCGGCTGCGGCGCCGGTGCCAGGCTCTCAGGTGAAGGTGTTCCACCCTGGTGCTCAGCTGCAGAAAACATTCACCTCCCCAGCTCCCTTTGTCAAACTGCAGAACCCCAAGTCCTCCACCCCTCTGCCCCAGCGCTCCCTCCTCCAGCAGGTCAAGTCATCAACCAAAGCTCAGAGCTTCCATTCTTCCACGTCCCCAAGCAGCACCCAAAACTCCAGCAGCTCCCACAAGAGCCAAGGCTTGTCCTCATCATCTCTCAGCTATGCCGGGAAGCACTCGAGCGGCTCTGGCTCTTCAGGACAATCTTACAAATCGCCTTTTGTCGCTGGGTCCCTCTCCAAGCATGGAGCTTCTTCCAGCAGCTCCTCCTCTGGAGCTTCTGCCAACCAGGGCAGCTCCTCTGGGACTTTGCTCCCCAGTGTTCCAGCCCCTTCCCCGGGCTCGGCCTCCACTCGCCCGGCCTCGGGCTCCTCGGTGAAGAAAACTCCCGTTTCCCAGAAGCTCACCCTGGTGGCACCTCCTGGAGGCTCCAATGGAGATTCCAGCGGGGGCACCCAGGGGGTGGCCAAGCTGCTGACCTCGTCCCTGAAGCCAGCTGTGGTCAGCAGCACCACAGCCTCTACCTCTGTGCCGGTAAGGGGGCTGTGCTGGCAGCTCCTGCCTTGCTCACACTGCCCTAAAGAGGGCACTTCATAAGCAATTGCTGAAGTTCTTGAATGACTGTCTGGATTTTAGCTGATTTAGACTAGAAAGTTGTAGCCTTTGCCCTGTGCTTGCCCTCCAGAATTCCAACTTTCAATTTCAGCTTAAATAACCACTAAGCTGAATATTGTGCTGTCTTCCAAAGGCTGTTTTTGCCCTGGCTATGTCATGGTCCTGCCCTGGCTCTGCAAGTTATGGGGACAGTTAGGGCTCCCATTTGGATTAAGAGAAAGTGCAGCAAGGTAATTTATCACAAGAGATCAAATTCATTACATAAACTAAAAGTACAATGATGAATTTGTTATTAATTAGATCTTAGCCTTCTTTAAGTTAGTCCAAGTCATTACAGTATTATTGCCACTTTTGTCATGGCTGACCCATAGAATAAATGACCTGCAGAACCATGGAATCATCCAGGTTGGAAAAGCCCTCTAAGATCATGGAGCCCAACCATTCCCCCAGCACTGCCAAGGCCACCACTATAACCCATGTCCCCAAGTGCCACATCCACATGGCTTTTAAATCCCCCTAGGGACGAGGACTCCACCACTGCCCTGGGCAGCTGTGCCAGTGCCTAACCACCCTCCCCTTGAAGAATTTTTCCCAATATTTGTTGGGATAGAACATTTCAGTAAGGACTTCTGGCTTGTCAGTACAGACTTGTGTTATTACAATATTGTATTACTTCATGGTATAAGGGGCTTGGTTTTTATCTATAGCAAAAAAGTAATAGTTCCTAATGTTGCATTCATTTGTTGGCTGCTCATCCCTGCCTTCCTTTGTGCCCCATGGAAAGAACTGAGAAATACAAGGAGTGTATTTAATTGAAAAGCATGTACTACTCAGCTTATGTAGCTTGTCTGTTGCTGAGATAGAGAGCTGGGAAGCGCTCCCAGGTGGTGCCTGTCTCCATGAGACAGATCCTAAATAACATCCTGGGGTGCCTTGGGTGTCAGAGCTCGGTGCCTGTGTGTGCTGCTGTAAGTGAGTAGGAAGCATACCCCTGGAACTCACAGGCAGTGTGGAAACTTTTCCTCTGCCTAATGGAGGCACAATTCCAGAGCAAGGGAATCATGGAAGCAAATCCAGTGTGGCCACATTTGAAAGAGCTGGCTTACCAATGTCCATCTGCAGATGGCCTCAAGCATTGGTATCTCTTGGGTCCTGGCTGGGAGGGTGCTCTTTCCAAGGGGGAATTCTCGAGCATTCCATGTTTTGCAGATGTGTAAGTATGAATGATGCTGTGCCTTGGTTCTCCCTCTCCTGACTGACCTTTTCCATTGCTTTGCAGAAAGGAACTAGTGGAGCTGTGCTGCTAACGAGTTCTTCCTCCTTAAGTGTACTGGCTCCATCCTACAAGTCCAACAACCCAAAGCTGCCAGCCACCCTGAGCTCCACCCCGTTAGGTATTATCTCTCCTATTCATTCTTTCCCTCTCCATGTCATCTCCTTCAGTTCCGACTCCTCCCCAAAAGCAGGAGTTTCCAAGGATGCAATAGTTACAGGACCTGCTCCGGGAACTTTCCACCACGGCCTCGGGCACAGTGAGTATCCTGCTGCTCCCTGTGTGTCACTTGTGCCTGTGCTGTCACATCAGTGCTGTGCTAGGCTGGCCCAGTGCTCACCAACCCATCTCTTTGGCTGTTGCTTCATGCTGTGGTCCCTGCTTTCATATCTCCAGCAGTTGCATTTGGAGAACCTTGGGCATATCCCTAGAGCTGACCCAGAACTACCAATAACTGGAACCCGACCTCTGCTAACTGCTGCAGCTCCTCTGCTCATTTCTGTCTTGGATGTGTATTTGTTCCTTTTTTCCCTCTCCTCTCTTTGTTTTTCTCTCTAGGTCTTCTGGCTGGTTTGCACTCCAGCCCCCACCATGCAGCGCCACTCCCACACTCTGCCCTGTCCACTCATTTACCACAGAGTTTGCCAGGTAACTTGTCAGATGCTCGTGTTTGTCTTCTGCCTCATGAGTCTCCCTCTATCTCAGCAGATCCTTCTTTCAGGGCTGGAGCCAAAGGGGTTGTCCATGTTTCCCAGCTGTGGGGTTGTCACTAGAGCCTCTCTGAGGTACAGAGTGAGGGACTGGGAGCAACCTGGTCTGGGGAAGCTGTCCCTGCCCATGGCACAGGGTGGAACAGGAAGGGCTTTAACGTCCCTTCCAACCCAAACCATTCCATGATTAGGAAGAAATTCTTGGCTGTGAGGGAGGTGAGGCCCTGGCACAGGATTCCCAGAGAAGCTGTGGCTCTCCCTGGAACTGCCCAAGACCAGGTTGGACAGGGCTTGGAGCAGCCTGTGACAGTGGAAGGTGTCTCTGCCCATGGCAGGGGTGAAATGGGATGGGTTTTAAGGTCCCTTCCAATCCAACCATTCTGGGATTCTGTGATTTCTAGAGTGATGAGTCCTCAGTGCTTACAGCAAGTGTTGGTTCCTGGAGATACTCAGAATTATCCTGCCAGGATGAAAGCTGCGCCTGTTTGTGCACAGCCTGCCAGGATTGCCCTGGAATGTGGAGTTTTGTTCCTGGTGACCTACATAAAATGTGTCAGACTAGACTGTCTTGTATCTGTGCACTGAGTTAATTGCCAGCATCTCCTTCACAACAAGCTTGTAGTGTAAATGCAGATTGCTCCACTTGCTGCTCACAGTGTGAGGATTTGGCAGTTAAGCCTGTTCCTGCACCAGTTTGATGCCTGCAAAAGTTATGCATAAAACAATAGTTTCCCAAAGAAGGAGAGAATTAAGGAAAATTGAAATTCAGTGCAGGCTAATTGTACTTACTTGCTTCAGGGAGCTGCTTACTCCCCTGGTAACTCTTATTTCTGCTTTCTCGGGTGTGTTCTTGATCACTTCAGTGCAGTTCAGTGCCATTATCTTAGTACCTGCTGCTGTTGGGATGGTCTTCCTGGGCTAAATGAGGCTGATTTAGGAGTGCTAGCCTGGTCTTGTGGCTGTGTGCATGGATAACCATGTGGTCTCCTGGAGGAGTCCTGGAATAAAAGGCCCTTGACTGCTGAGCTTGTTTGCTGAAGAAAGAAGAGTGCTTTTTGCACTCGTGAAAAAGCAAAGAATTGGTTGGGTTTGCCTCCTTTGCTGAAGTGTGAGGTGGGCTGTGCCATGCTGGTGTGGTAGAGCTGAAGAAGGTCCTAGCAGTGATCACTGGTGTGGCAGACCCTTCCTTTCTGTTTGTAAATCATACTTCTGGAGTGAGATCAGGGATCACACCTTGAACATGGCTTGTGGAATATATTCCATGTCACTGAGGAGCAGCTCTTTGTCCCTTTAGTTGAGGGAATTCAGAGTGATCACTTCACTGTTGTTCATCAGGCTTATAACAGAAAAAATTTCATGGACTCTTCAGTAGGATGTAGGGTCAGAAGGCAAAAGACCATAAGTGAAGGAAAACTGACCATGGATACAGCTTCAGCAAGGACCTGCTTTCTCACTTGGTGTTTTTGCTTCAAGACTGGAGATGGAGCCTGGTGCTGCCATCTCTTGGAACATTCCCAATTCTGGTGTTTTGTGGAAGAGCACAGTAGATGTTTAAGTGACCCCCATAACCTTAAAATGAATTCCTGTGTTTTGTGGCACGAGCTGTGTTTGGCTCTGCCGACATCTGCCCACAGCTTCATTGCTGTGTCTGAACATGGGAGGTTGCTGCAAATGCAAGGGAATTTTGATGTCTTAAATAAAAATGCTTTTATATCCATGCTTATCCAAAAGCCTCTGAGCAAAGAGCATCCAATGCTTGCCTATGTGTGGTCAGTGCTGCCATTGCTGGTGGATATGCCTTGTGTTGGGGCTGGGAATGTGGAAATGGGATGTGCTGGGCTGAGTTCTTGCATGCAAGGAGCTGTTCTTGGCCTGCAGGAGAAGCTGCTGCTGCACTGCTGGGTGCCACTGCTGCTTAGCTGCATGTCTCAGTACTCCCATTTATTCATCACAGTCTAAAGTAGTTTTAATTACTCCTAGAAAACTTATGCTTCCTTAAACTTCCTTCCTTTTCCTCTCTTCAGTGCATTTTCTCTTTTCCTCTGCATCCATTCCTTTCTGTTCCATCTGTGGTGAGATTCTTATGGATCCTGTTGCTATCAGTGGGCACCTAAAGCCTTCATTTAAAAAGCACCTAATCAAATAATTAAAAAAAATTTAGTAAAACAGCTAAAGCCCTAGTTGAAAGGAGTTAGTAGGTGAGGGGTTGACCTCTTCTCCCACACAACCAGTGACAAGACAAGAGGAAACAGGCTGAAGCTGTTCCAGGGGAAGTTAAGGTTGGACATCAGGAGGAGTTTCTACATGGAAAGGGTGGTCAGGCATTGGCAGGGGCTGCCCAGGGAGATCTGGAGCCCCCATCCCTGGAGGTGTCCAGTGAGGGCCTGGACATGGCACTCAGTGCTCTGGGCTGGGGATGGGTCACAGGTTGGGATCCATGGTCTTGAAGGTCTTTTCCAACCTCAGCTAATTCTGTGATTACAATAGCAAAAATGTACAACAGGTTACTTCCAACCACACCCTGTATTTTAGGGATCCTGGAGGGGGAGATGTGGCAGGGTGGATTTAGAGAAGGACATGGGCTAAGGAGTTCCCTGGCAGCTGGAATTGTGCTGTGGGGTTCTGCTGGGAGCCCACAGGGGACCCTCAGTGCTTTCCTTGCCCCTTCCTCAGAGGCTGGGCTGCTCCCAGTGGAGAGATGTCTCCAAGCACACCTACTTCTTCCTGAGTCCTTGGTGCTGGGAGGAAAGAGTAGATCTTTCCCTTTATGCAGAGGCTTGGCTGTTCCATCTGCCCACACTGCATGGGCTGATGCTGAACCCTTCCCAGCTGGTTTTATTTTCTTTCAGATGCTTCTCAGCTCCACGGCAAAGGGTCCAATGCACAGCAGCGCAAGTTGTGACGCCTGCAAGGAGGGGAGCTCCAGCACTCATAGGATAAAACCCAGAGGAACAAGTCATGGACTTTGGATGCCAGCTGTGTCTTTTGATTTCTTTTTTTTTTCTATTTCTTTTTTTTATGACAACTGGAGAGACTGAACTGCACCGACGAACTCATTGGGACATCTGCTCAGAGGCTTTTGGAGCTGAGCCCCGCACACGGGGCTGCCTTGAGCCATGCCCTGATGAGAGGAGCCTTTTGTAGCACTGTTTTATTGCTGCTGCCCTTCCTGCATTCCCTGGCACTGGCAGGAGCTGGAACTCACAGGGAGGCTCAGTGGATTCCCACCCACCTGTGTCTGTAGCTGCCAAGTACCTCCAAGTCCAGTTACCTCCTTGGTGTCCCCAGGGAGGGTATGAAAGGTGCTTCTTTCTTCTGCTTTGGATTTACTTGGATAATTCTAGCACTGCCAGTGCTTTCTTGAAGATATTTGAGTAAGTTTCCAATTGTACTATAAAACTGTGCTACACTTCATTGGAGGATTTAACATTTCCTGTGTGGTGGATCTGAGGAACCACCTGATGTTCCCCTCTGGAGGAAAAGGAAGACTCTTTAGAGATTAAATACATTTTTAGATGCAGTCATTGACTTTTAGAATTCTACTTCTTTTGAGGTTTTGGATTTTTTCCCTCCAAAGGGATGCTTTTTTTCCTGCTCAGTTTTATCCTCATTGCCATTGAATGCATTGGATTGAATAGGACACTTCTTAGCATGTCACGTGGATCGGAAGACATAATTCCAGTGCCTTTTATGGTGGAGCAAGAATGGACAAGTGACACACATTTCAGACCTATTTTGTGTGCTCCTCAATCCTTTTTTAATCATTCTGTATTTAAAATGTATTCTGGTTTATTTAATAGAGCTTTTTATGGTTGCACATCAGAAAAACAAACAAAAAAAAAAACGAGAAAAAAAAAAAAAGCTGCACTGTCTGGATTTCAGTGGGACTTCAGTGGTGACCTGGTGACTGACCACAGTCCCAAATCCAGCAGAAGCACCAGTTCTCATCCCAGTATGTGCAGGCGGGTTCCAGGCCCTCCCCTAAAGCCATTCTTTTCTAGGGTTGTGAGTTAGGATCAATTTGATGGGCAGAGGGAATGAGTGAGATGAACCAAGGTCACAACCTGTCAAATTAATTCCAGAGAAAAACTCTGCTCTCCTCAATGGTACCTGCACCAGGATCATGTGCTCAGCACAGCTGCAGGAACAGGGACCATCTACAATTGGGGGGTGTCTTTTCTTGTTCATTTTTTTAACTTTTAGACCTAAGTACTCCCCCTGCACACCCCCTTTCAGGCTAAGGGCAGGCTGAGGCTCCTCCTGAGCTTTCTGAGGTTTGGTTTCCTGCTCTGCCCAGTCTGTCTTCTCTCAGGCCCCCACAGCCATGTCCCAGCTGTGCAGTGGTAGTGCTGATCCACATAGAATTTATTGGTATTTCCAGGAAAAGCTTGTAGCTTCCTCCTTGAGCTTTGGGGAAGGATGCTGACCCCAGGGTACCAGCAAATGTCTGCTTTAGTTTCCTCTGGTTTTTGTTAAGATCTGAAAAAGACTGTTTTCAATTTGAGCTGATGCATAACTGCCCAAGATCAGTGAGTTGATTGTATTTCAAATTAATGGATGCAGCTCAGATTTCAAGTCTGTTTACAGAAAATATGTAGGTTGTAGCAAAAGAGCCAAAGACAGAACTCACATGGGTAAAATGAAGCACAGCATTTCTTGGTGGACTCTGAGCAGTGGATGTCGTGTGGTTCCTGTTGAAGGCCTCATCCTGAGGGGTGCTTGGCACCTTCACCTTCCCCTGGGAGCTGAAAGCTTGGGACACCTGGCAGGACAGGGGCTCTCAGCGAGTGACTTGAGGTACTGGTTCTCCTCCCTCTCTTTGCTTTCACTTGAATGCTTCTGCTGGGGTTCCCCATGTGCGTGGCCGGAGCAGAATGCCCTCCTAGGAATTTAGCGAAGCCTCTTGCCTCAGGGAAATGTTTATGTGGTGGAAATTCTGTGGGATATTTTTTCTTTACATGCTATAATGAATGAGTGAGTGGTATGGAGCAGAGTGGCAGCAAGGCAGGCCCATGCAGAGCAGCTGATGGGGAGCCAGGCTGGCACCTCTGCCTTGGTGAGGCAACTTGCAGTGCTTCCAGGATGGAATGGGGAGGGATAGGCTCCCATGGCACTTACCTGGGGATGGCAGTTCCTTTTGAGTGTAAAAGCTGCAGTTTACTATTCTATTTTTTTTTATGTGTGTTGGCACTGTCTTGCTGAAGATGGTGGGGGTGATATGAAAACTGTTAATCTTGTACAGAACAACTCAATAAATTGTTTCAAACTTTCCAAAATGCTTTTTTCCCCCATCTCCTCTAGCTCCCTGACTTTGTTTCCAAGAATTTCTGTTGCAGCTTGGATGCTCATCTGTGTCTGGAGCAAGTAATGAATTACTGTTTTAAAGTCTCCTGTGTGGTGAGTGAATGGCAGCTGTGTTACAGCTGTTGCAAGGGTAGGAATGTTTTTTCTTATTCCCTGTGCTCCTGCTGGTGCTTGAAGTTGGCCTTTGCTGGAAGGGACTTGTGGGCCTCAGACCCCAGAGCACCAGTGTGATCCTCCCTGCTCCCTTAATTCACAAAGGTAAAATAGTGGTGTTAATCCCCCAGAGTGAGGAGGGATAAGCAAGGAATGCTTATGACTGCTTTTGTGGACATCAGAGCTCCCTGGGGTTTGGGTATTAGCTGAAATTTGGGGAAAAGGAAGTGAATGTGCTCTGGTGCCATCCCAGATAAGCCAGTGTTCTCTGGCACCTGCAGTCAGTTGTATTCTTTAGTGCACTTCACTCCCAGCTCCAATGCTGCTCCAGCAATTTCCCCCTTGGAAAAGAGCCAACAGCTAAAATGAATAATCTTAGTGTTTTAATTCTGACTCCTAAATGTCAACTTCTTGTATAGCCAAAGATCAGGAGACCGCCATAATTAATAGAGACCAAACAACTGATTGGAGCCACTGCATTTTTATTTTGTACTATAAATAGAATTCCCCTCTAGTCCCCATTCCCTTACACAAGTAAATGAAACATGTAGCTGCATGTAACTCCATCCAGGAAAACACCAGCACTAACAGCTTTAACCACGAGGGATGGAGCTGTCTGTGGGAGGCCCTCTGCATTGGGTTCCCTTGCATGCTGTGCACAACCCTTGGTGTCTGGCAGTTCTGCCATCTCTTCATGTCCTTTTCCTTGACCTCTGGGGTGTGTGAATGCTCCTCCTGGATCAATGGCTGGTGCCATCAAAGTACACCTTCACTCTTCCCCAGTAGCACAGGCACAGAGTTGAACAAATAGTGGTGGTCAGTCTTGACACGGTGATTGCAGACTGAAACCTTGGCTTCCACAGAGCTGGTTTTCTCAGAGGACGAGCCCATCATTGAGTCAGTTGTCCACGGTGGGACTGTCTGGCTTATCAACATGCAGCTGACATAACCAGCTCCTGCTGGTCACCTCGGAGTCACCTGGACCTTCAGTCTCTCTCCTGACTCGGCTTCATACATGACTATGTGAGTAGGAGTTGAGGGAACTGCAGGTTCTACTGAGTCTTTGGACTTGAGGCACTTCACTGTCCTAAGGCTTTCTGTTGTTTTCTGGTAGGCAAGGAGGTAGAGGGGGAGAAGGTTTGGCAGATGTTTTCCACTACTGGTGGTGTTTTCTGCAGTGTGTGACAGCAAGCGGTGTGGCTGCAAGCATGGCCGGGGCAGAGGCTGTAGCAGTTTGGAGGATGCGAGGAGGGCGAGGCTTTGCAGTGATCTGGATGTCTACAAGGTGCTGCAGCTCTGACTGGCTGCTCTTGAAGTGAAGCTTCTAAAGTGGAGCAAGCGCTGTGTAATTGCTTCCAGACACCAAGACTGCCAGCTCCTGGATAGACATCTCCTTGTTGAGGTAACTGTCGTACTGGGCCGTGGTCAGCCTCCCGCTCTTCAGGGCGTCCTCGATGGAGAACTCCCTGCCAGACTTTCTGTCAAGGATCACAGATGATTCTCCGTTGGGACCCTTTATTGAGATCTCCTCCCAGTCACATTCCTGGCTCTTCAGTTTGACAAACAGGCTCCATTCAATAAGGCCAAACACGTGAGCTTCCTCTGGAGACATCTCTTTTCCTGTGTCAGGGTCAATGACCACGATGGAGCGCCTCAGGTGGTTCTCTCTTTGCTCCCTCTTGATAGCCACTGTCTTCAGGCGATTCTGGAGTTGCTCAATCTCTGCATCTTTTTCTCTGGATAACTGCTTCAGATCCTCTAACTCCCTTTCCAAAGCTTGGAACCTGGAGTCCAGGTTTATTCCACTGTCCACGTGGGTCATGTTTCTCAAATCCTGAGCTTCTGTTGCAGTGAGTTCAATCTCTGACTGCAGTCTCCTTGTTTCCATCAGCAGGTTTTGTTTCTCAAGGTGGAGCTTGTGGTTTTCCTCCCTTAACAAGTCTAGTTCCTTTGATGACTTGGAGTTGTTGAATTCCACCTCGGACAGCCTGGTTTCCAGGCGGTTGATATCTGCATCTAGCTCCCTCTTGCGCCTACTTTCTTCCTCCAGGTTGCTCTTCAGCTTTTGAATCTCGTACTCCGTGTCTCCTTTGTCCACTTGGACACTCTCTGAAAAGACCACTTTCTCCTTGACCTCCATCTTCTCCAAAGAAAGGAGCTTCTTTCTCAGGGCTTCTAGTTCAGTTTGCAGGACTTGCCTACGGTGCTTCTCTTCTTCTAACTCCAGCTTGAGGAGGGAGTGCTCCTTCTCCTGCTGGGGATCTTGCTGAAGGATCACTTTCTGTTTCACAGTCACTCGTTCTGTCGTTTCTCTTTCCTGTTCTTCCAGCTCGTTCAGGCGGATCCTGAGCCTCTGCACCTCCAGCTCGGCCTCCCTGCGGGCCTGTCTCTCCTTCTCCAGCTCCCCAAGCTGCCGCTCCAGCTCGGAGCGTCTCCTCTGCAGCTTGCGCAGCTCCTCGCGGAGCCCGTCGATCTGCTTCAGCTCGCTCTCGATGCTCTGGGAGAAGGAATTCACCTCAGCTTTCAAGGCAGGATCCTGCTCATACTTCACTACTTCCTGCTGGACCACTTTCTCCTTCACCTGGGAAAGTTCTTCCTCCTTCTGTCTTACTTTTTCTTCTTGGAGAAGCCGCTCCCTCTCCAGGTCGATATGCTTCATTTGTTCATCTGCCAGCTGCACTCGCAGCGACTCTACCTCCTCTCTAGTCTTGGGGTCTTCCCGAAACTGGAGGATTTCTTGAACAACTTCCTTCATTTGCACTTGAGGTTTGGTGTCTTTCAAAGCTTGTATCTCTTGTTTCAGCTGGTAGATCTCCAGGTCAGCTCTTTCAATAGCTCCGGTCCTCTCTATGATTTCCTCCCGGAGTCGCTGCAGCTCCTTTTCAGTTTCTGGATCATTCTTGTACTTAATGACCTCCTTAATGACTTCTTTGACTTCTACTAGGGGCCCTCTGTTCTTCAGAGCAGCCAGCTCGTTCTGGCAGCTCTTCAGCTGCTCGTCCCCACCGTGGCACCTCCTCTCCTGCTCTACCAGCTCCAAGCGAAGATTGGCAACTTCATTCTCAGCTTTGGGGTCTGGGCGCACAATCTCACGCACTTTCTCCTGAACAACCACCTTGGAGTTCTCCTCCTCCAGCAGCTGGATCTTCCTGAGCAGCTCAGCCTTTTCCCGCTCATTGGAACGGCCCTTGGACTTCTCATCTTCGTACTGGCGCCGGAGCTCGTTGACCTCCCTCTCAATGGCCAAATCTTTCTCCACCTTCAGCACCTCCTTGACGGTGATTTTGCCCTCAGCGATGGCCCGTTCCTTCTCCAGACGCCTGAGCTTCTCCTGGAGGAAGCTGAGCTCTTCCTCGTGCTTCTGCCGAAGGGCGCTCTCCCTCTCCTTGGTCTCCTGCAACATCCGGAATTCCATCTCCAGCTGGGGATCGTTCTGCAGCTTCAGCACCTCCTTCTCTGTGACCTTCTCCTGCTCTTTGTTCTTCTCGCTGGACAGCACAGCAATTTGTTGGCGTAAGAGGATGACTTCACTCTCCCTGGTCCCCTCCTGCCTCCTGAGCTCTTCCAGTTCCTCTTTGAGCTTCAGGATTTCAGCAGCTTGAGCCTTATCTTGTTCAATCCTCAGCACCTCTTTCACTATGTACTCCTGCCCTCCTTCTCTCTTCTCATGCTCTAGGACACGTAGCCGGATTTTAAGAGCCTCCAGCTCGTCCTGGAGCACCTGGTTCTTGCGCTGCTCCTCTGCCAGGTTTTGCTGCAGTCTGTGGAAGCTCTCCTCCAGCTGGGGGTCAGGCACCTTCTTCACCAGTTCTTTCTTCACCACAGTTTCTTGGGGCTTCTGGTTTTGCAGGTGGACAATGTTGTTCTGAATGGCTTCAATCTCCGCCTCGAGCTGTTGTCGACGCTGAGTCTCATCCTCAAGCTCTTTCTTCAACTTCCAGACTTCTTCCACAGGCCTTACAGATTTTTTGGTCTGGGCAAAGTCTTGTGTCACCTGAATCTCTGGCTGCTGTTGTTGGCAAAAGGATCAAAAAAAATTATTCAAAAAAATCCAGTTAATCACTCTTCTGGTGCTTATCACAGAATCATTTAGGTTGGAAAAAATCTCCAAGATCGTCAAGTCCAAACTGTGACTGATCCCCACCCTGTCACCCAGCCCAGAGCATGGAGTGCCACATCCAGTCATTCCTTGGACACCTCCAGGAATGGTGGAACCCTGGGCAGTCCCTGCCAGTGCCTGACCACCAGAGAAGAAACTTCTGATGTTTAACCTGACCCTCCCCTGGCACAACTTGAGGCCATTTTCCCTTGTCCAGTTCCTGTTCCCTGGGAGCAGAACCTGAGCCCCCAGCTGCCCCCTCCTGTCAGGGAGTTGTGCAGAGCCAGAAGGTTCCCCCTGAGCCTCCTTCTCTCCAGGCTGAGCCCCTTTCCCAGCTCCCTCAGCCTCTCCTGGGGCTCTAGACCCTCTGTTCCCTTCCCTGGACACACTCCAGCCCCTCCATGTCCTTCTTGTCATGAGGGGCCCAGAACTAGACACAGAACTCAAGGTGCCTCAGCAGTGCCAGCACAGAGGAACAATCACTGCCCTGGTACTGCTGGCCACACTATTCCTGACCCAGGCCAGGACCTTAGTGCCTCCAGCAAAGCAACAGGAGGGAGTTGAGCTGTAGCAACCTCTGAGCAGGGATCATTTGCAAATGGACTTGTCTGCAGGTTCCCAGCCTGAGAAATCCTTTCTGCAATGCCGGCTGCTGTCACAACGAAGCTTTGAGCCACAAGTGACACTAATTCTGCATCAGAATGGCAAAAAGAGAGTTAAAAATTATATGGAGCTTCCTAGGATGAGTGGGAAATGGGACTGAGGGGTGGTCTGTCCAATTGAATTGTCTGCTGATTAGTGATTTAGGAGAACAAAACTTGTTCCCAGCTTGTTCCCAGTTCAGCCTGTATTGGCAGAGCCCCATGGCCATTCACAGTGTCCTTGGGCCCAACACGTGTGTCCCTTCAGCGTCACCTTGCTCCTGTGGTCACCCACCTGCCGCAGGAGGCTCTGGGCAAACTCCAGGTTCTGCAGCCTCTGCTTGTTCACAGCATTCACTTCTGTGTATTTGGCTGCCAAAACAGCTTCCTGCAGAGCAAAAATGTGTTGGGAAGAGCTTGAGAAGGCCCTAAAGAGGCTCTGGGTGCTCCTCTAAAAACCTACAGCAGCCAAGTTTTCGGGGAGGGAGAGGGATTCTCATCTAGACACATTCATGGTCATACTGTGATTTTTCTATTCAAGATAAGCAGAAACAGGTGCAGTAAGAACCAGGTGAGGAAGAACCAGGTGGATACTTCTGCCTGCCTCTATAGGCAGGATGAGTTTGAGGCAGGTAGCAAACAGATCCTGCATAAATAAGTAGCTGTGGCCTCATCTCACTGTAAGTATTTCCATCTTTGGTGGTGAAATCTGTCTGAAAATCAAGAAGGGAAACGCTTCTGGAATTTTAGCATTTCTCCTCCTTTTCCCTTCCACATGTGTTAAATCCAGCATTTTCCCTCTCTCATTCTGGCAGCCCAGTTCAAAAAAATGATGAAAAATCCCTTCCTCCTGATTCCCTGCCCTTCCCTGTGGTCCCCTGTGGGACCAAGGTTCCCACAGTAAATGTAGGTGTTTGCAAACCCTCAGTGGTCCTGTGAGCTGCCCTCTGCTTCAGCTCTCCTCTGGCCACCCCTCACTTACCTCCTCCTTCACTTTAGCAGCTGGGGACTGCAGCCTGGGCTTCTTGCTTGTGTAGCCATTCCGGCCATTCTCCAGGTCCAGGATGGACCGCAGCTTCTCAGCTTCCAGCTCGTAGTCCTGTGAGAGGACATTCCCAGGAGAAATGGGAAATTCCTGGGTCCCCTTCATGCACAGACTCCTTCTAAGCTGCCCAAGCTTTAACAACTTCACCCCTTGACCCAATTTTTGGGAAGGCCACCAAAACCTCATCCTCTGCTCTGGAGCCAGGCTGGGAGAGCTGGGGGTGCTCACCTGGAGAAGAGAAGGCTCCAGGGACACCTCAGAGCCCCTTCCAATGCCTAAAGGGACTGGGGACAAGGGATGGAGGGACAGGAAGGACACAGGGAATGGCTTCCCACTGCCAGAGGGCAGGGATGGATGGGATATTGGGAAGGAATTGTTCCCTGGGAGGCCCTGGCACAGGGTTCCCAGAGAAGCTGTGGCTGCCCCTGGATCCCTGAAAATGTCCAAGGCCAGGTTGGACAGGGCTTGGAGCACTCTGGCATAGTGGAAGATGTCTCTGCCCATGGCTGGGGGTGGAATGAGGTGGACTTTAGGGTCTCTTCTGGCCCAAATACCCTGTGTCTGTTTTCTCTCACAGGAAGAACTTCAGTCCTTACCTTCACTGCCTGCTGGTACTGCTGAGCTGTGGCAGAGACCTTCTGCACCTCCTGTTCCTTGCTTGCAATGTCACTGAGCAGTGCCTGGGTGCACAGAGATACAGGTCAGAAGGAACACAACATCCAAATGTGTCCTTTGGCCTTTTTGAGGGTTACCATTAAAACCACAACTCTGAGAATTCCAACCTCCTTGAGCAGCCCTGCTTTGTATAAACAAGGCACAGGAGGATAGCAGGATCATAGAGCACAAAAAGAAATCTAATAAACATTTCTATTTTTGTATTTGATGTTCAGAAGCTACCTAAGTTCTGTTTCTTTTAGTATTGTTCCCTCTCCTGTCCCTGTGGAGCCCAGGGTGCTCTGGGAATTACCACTTGGCTCTTGAGCTTCATCTCCACTTGCTGGATGTTGTCAGTCTCCTGGGGCTCGTAGTTGGGGATGTTGCACAGGAACTGGTTCACCTTGTCGTAGTTGGTGCGGTAGTTGGAGTAGGCACTTTTTGCTTTCTGCAGGGTCTGCGTTCTGTGGGGGAAATCAGCTCAACTTCAGTCCTGTCCCATCTCCTGTGCCTGCTGCAGACACCTCTTAACCCATCCTGCTTCCCCTGCTCCCTAAAGATGTGGATCTGAACCAGAGTTGTTAGTTGTTCTCTTGGCACCTCTGTTGAAAGAGAACTTAATCCTTGTTTTCCCAGCTCTACCCAGCCAGCACATGCCAGCAACCTCTTCCTCCTCAGACCTCCCTGCAAGCCCTTCTGCAATTCCTCCTTCCCAGCATGGTATTGTGCCTCCTCCATTTCCAGCGTGGTTCCAACCCCACAGCCAATATCCTGGCTCTGCTGCCCCGCAGCCTCACCTGTGGTCGATCTGCTTGCTGAGGTTGTTGAAGCGCTGGTTGAGCTTGTACAGCTCTGCCTCCTGGCGCTCGATGTCAGGGCAGTGCTCCTGGAACTTGCTGGCCAGGGTGTTGGAGCATGTCTTGGTCCTCTGCAGGTTCTGCTCGGCTTCACTGAGCAGGAACTTCTTGGACTGGAGCTCAGTGCCCATGGCCTGTGGGAAAAAAGCAGGAGAGGGAGATTCTCTGGGGTTTCACACAAGCCAGGCTCTTGTCATATCAACTCCAGCAACTGCACTGGAGCTGCAGGGCTGAGCTGCAGCAGTGCCACCAGTTATGGAAAAAAACAAGTTCAAGGCTTACATGGTAAGCAGAACCACCTGGTAAACCTGACAGGGAGAAAAGTGTACCTCTTGCTCCCCCCTCCACCTGCTGACCTTTAAAAGTAACTGTGCAATGTGCAAAATAGCTGCTGCTCCTCATGCAAGGCTTAGATCCTGTTCTTGCCAGGGCAGCAGCAGAACAGTGAAAGCTCTTCCATGTTAATCTGAACTTGGGATTTCATGGAAAAGCTGAAATGAAATTCTGGTCTAGCCAGTTTTTGGTCTTTCTATAGCAGAAGAATTGCCAGTTTGAGTAGTTTTCCAAGGAATAAATGTTCTCAAAGCCAGGCCCATCTTTCCACTATCAGGTCACTGTGTTGCTTTTCCCAGATCATTTTATCCCTCACTTATCTAAGAATCACAGAACATTTGAATTTGAAAAAAGCTTAAAGCTCATCTCATTCCAACCCTGCCATATCCAGGGACACCTTCCACTATCCCAGGCTGCTCCAAGCTCTGTCCAGCCTGGCCTTAGGCACTTCCAGGGATCCAGGGGCAGCCACAGCTTCTCTGGGCACCCTGTACCAGGGCCTCACCGACCTCACAGAGCAGAATTTCTTCCTAACATCTAATTTAAATATTTTCTCTTTTAGTTTAAAACCATTCCTCTTGTTCTGCCAGTATCTGCCTGTGTAAAAAGTCTCTCTCTTTTTTATAAGCCTCCTTTAGGTACTGGAAGGGGTCTGAGGTGTCCCTGGAGCCTTCTCCAGGTGAACACCTCCAGCTCTCCCAGCCTGTCTCCAAAGCAGAGCGGCTCCAGCCCTTGGAGCATTTTCCCTGGACCTGCTCCAACACGGTCTGTGTCTTTCTTGTGCTGAGGACTCCAGACCTGAACACACCAGTGCTGTGGGAGGGTCTCACAAGGGCAGAGTAGAGAGGGAATCAGTCTGCATTGGTCCTTTTGTCAAATCACAATACTCCAAGTGGGATTTGATTTGATTTGATTTGATTTGATTTGAGGATGGGAGGTGTTTGTGTATTATCTGAAGTAGGTGGGGATCACTGCAGTCAAGGTGAGCTCTCACCCCCAGCTGGGGAAAGCCATCCTGTCACCAACAGATCCAGCCTGGGAGTTGAGCAGGAGTCACCACAGCTTTTGGAAAATGGTTTTGCATGTGCAGTATGAGAACAGGACAGAAACTCACCAGCAGCTCTTCCTTCTTCCTGTCCACCACCCTCAAGTCCTCTGGCACCGTGTCATCTATGACCAGCTTGTTCTCATAGCTTGACAGCAGGTCTCGGCCCTGCTGCAGGCTCCTCTCCAGGTTTGTGGCCACCTCAACTCTGTAGAGACACGAGAAGAAGGTGTTTAAGCACACCTGCACTCTCCTCCTGCAGGATCCTGCCTTAGGCCGGGCTCAAGCTGGGACTTAAGCCATGACTTACTTCTCCTGGGCAGCGCTGAGCAGCTGCACCACGCGCTCGTACTTCTTGTTGGTGTTGTCCACCTTGTTCCTCACCAGGGTCGCGCTGCCTGTGTTGGGCACGGATTCGATGAAGGCCTCGCACTCCTGGATCTTCCTCGTTTTCTCAGGCTCGATCCGACGCACCTCGTTGGTGATGTTCTGCAGGAAAACAAAGCCTTTAAAGCAGCTGAGCCTCGACCTGCTGGCTACAGAGGAGCCACGCTTGGCTGTCCAGGGTGAGGAAGGAAGTCAGGATTTGTGAGGAGGAAGGTGCACTTCAGCCCTGCAGGGCACAGGAGGATATTTTTGGTTGATTTTCTTATGACCTGTCTCTCCTTAGCAAGGAAACTCCAGCTGGGGAGTGGTTCCCAGCAGCTCCAGCTCTGTCAGGGACATGCTGGATTCATCTTGGCCATTGGGCTCTGACGGATGAATCCTTGCCTGGACATCAAAGTGCTGCAGGCAGTTGGGGCAATTTCCTTTTTCTTGTGGTGGCACCTGGATTTTGACACAGCCCTGGGCAAGTGATGTAACCAGGATCTGAACTTCCTCCTAAACCAGAGGAGGTTTGTGGCACAGAGCCTGGCTTAATTAGGGGTCTGAAAAAGAGAAAAGGAACTGGATGCTACTGCCACTGGAGCCTGAAGGAACGGGTCCACAAGGAGAAACTGCCTTGGACCACAAGGGTTTTCCTGTTCCTCTCTGAGCTGGTGATAGTGGTGGCAAAGTTCACTGTGCTCAGATGATGGATCAAACCCTGAGGCTCCCCTCTCATCCTCACAGCCACCACTTGCAGCCATCACCTTTTTCCCATTGAACTGCGCTGGACCAGAAGCAGGGCAAAGGTTTTGGGCTTCTGAGGCTGCTCATAGGGCTGCTCCCCACCTCTACTGGAGGAATCTATGAGCATCACTCCACACCCCATTTCCAGGGCTCAGGGAGCACTTAAGCACCCTTGGTTATTGAGAACCACTCTGGAGACCCTTTGGAACCATGGTTTCTGTAAGGCACCATCCCTCAGCTCCACAGTCCCCACCTTGAGGTCCTTGGAGCGCTCGGTGCTGTCCTGCACTGCCCGGCTCTGCTCCAACGGTGGCCTCAGGTTTGCTGTTATTGCTTTCTCCTGCTTGTCCAGGTCACTGTTGACTTTCTCCAGCCCTGCCAGGAGCTGGCGTCCCCGAACTGATGCAGCATCTGGAAACCAAGATGAGAACAGATTAAAGCTGGTTGAAAATGGCTCAGTCCCACTGGCAAGTGCCAAACCCTCATCCTGCTGCACTCCCTGAGACTGGCCTGCACTGACCACAGCCTGGCTGCTCTGCCCCACACCCATCCAGCACTGTTGACCCTTAGGACCTGGGAACATCTCCATAAGATGCTCCACCACCTAAATTGAAGGCTTTTTGTGCCCCAGGCTGCCCTCCTGCCCCAAACCTCCGATGCTGTCTGCCTTCAGCCCCTCATAGCGCTGCTGGAGGACGTTCTTGCAGTTGTTGGTCTTCTCCTTCACGCTCACGTAGTGCTTGGCAATCCTGCAAAACAGGACAGAAGGAGGTCAGTCAGACCCTCAGCCTCTCCATCACCCTTTCACCATCCCAGCACGGCTCCAGGAAGGAGCTCCAGCTCTGCAGGGGTTGTGGGGGCTGCTTCCTCGAGGCAGCCATGAAGCAGGTGAGGGGAAAAGCACCTTCACTCCATGTTGGGGTAGAGCAGTGTCTTCATTAGAACAGGGGAGAGGCAGCCAGGCAGGCAGGTACCTGCCTGCTGAGGGAGGGGTGGGCAGCTCCCCCTGCCATAATGGCCCCCCAGAGCAGGGGAACCTGGACGGCCCTGAGCCAGACCCTTTTCCAGGTGGGATCTTGTGGCCAAGTAGGAAGGGGCAGGAATCCCTTCGGGAGGAAGCCTGAGGCTCCGAGCAGGCAGGGCTTCGCTGTGGGAACTGGGGCAGGAGCCCCGGGGTGCCAGACAGAGGCGCAGGGCCTGGGGCTGGGCTTGGGGCTGGGGCTGGGGAAGGCGGAGGCCCGAGGGGCAGGGGACGGTCCTGCGCAAGGCTGGTGGCACGTACTGCTCTGCCTGGGCTATCGCTTCTGGGTCGGGCGGGGGGATCATGAAGCAGACCCCGGGGGCGCTGATGGTGTCTCCTGCGCTGTCGGCCACTTCCCAAAGGTCTCCGCCGTTCCTCTGCAGGGTGTAGTGGGCTCCGCGGCTGATCTGGCCCTGGGGACAGGAACCTGTCACAGCAGCACGGCCAGGGCGGCAGGAGCGGCACAGCCCCAAGCCCTGCTCCCGGCTCCTCCAGGAGTCTGCCCCTCGCCAGAAACTCGTGTGCGTGCTCCTCCCTCCCCCCAGCCTGCAGGCACCGAGCCGTGCCTCTTGCACCAGCCACGGCAAGGGAATTCCCACTCGGGCAGAGATGAGGAGGCGTTCCCAGCGCTGTGTTCTGGCTTTTCTTTGCCGAGAAGCCGGCAGCTGAGTTAGCTGGAGCTGCTGGCCCGTGTCCCACCCCAGGCACTGCCGTGGTGGCTGCGGGCCCCGCTGTGCTGTGCCTTTGGCCAGCTCCTCAGTCCCCAGACTCACACGGTGCTGGGGATGGGGGGTGCGGACTGGGCACGCCGCTGGTGCTGGGGCGTTCCCTCAGTCAGGAACACGCCGGGACATCTGCTCAGGGAGCGTGGGAATGTGACGGAGCTGCGTTGTCGCAATATCCCGAGAGTGTGTGAGAGGCAGCGAGACCCCTCCTGCTCCTCCGCTGCAAAACCTGCTCTTCCCACTGGGGCAAAGGCGACCTTTGCCTTGTTCCCCCGCAGGAGCCACCACCTTTGCTAGGAAAAACCTGCTCCTTCCCCCAGTGCCACTTCACTGCCGTGCCCCCTGAGGTCCCACAGCGGCTGTGCCCCGCTCCCGGGCCGGGGATGGCGGTCCCGGTACCTGCTCGCCCTCGTACTCGCAGAGAGCCTCCACGGGGATGGGCTGCGGCGGCGGCTGCCGGCGGTACCGCAGCGGCAGGACCTGCTGGCTGCGCTCCTGCAGCGACTTCACCACGGCCTCGTACTTGTCCAAGGCCTTCTCCTGGTCCTGGCACGGGGCAACAATAAGAACCAGTCAGAAAACCGGGGAAGAAAAAATTCCTGGGCTCTCACAGCCAGGGAGGAGCTCCTTCCCACGCAGCCGGGACAGAGACGGTGGCTTCTCCTATGCTGAAGGCACCTCCTGCAGCCCTGTGTTCCTGTTCCAAGTGCTCCTGCACTCTCCTGCCTCCTTCTGCAGTCAGGCTGAGAGCACTGGGACTGTGCCCAGGGGTTGCCAAGCCAGCGGGCAGTGACAGGGTGACAGGGCTCCCTGGTGCCCCACACCTGTGTGGCTGTGTTGGTGCACAGCCCCACTGCCAGCTCTGATTCCAGCCCTGTCACGAGGCTCTCCAGCAGAGACTGTTCCTACCCCTGAAGGTGGAGATGCTGAGATGATGAGTGGGATGGAGTACACATGGGGAGAGGGACAACTTAGGAAAAGCTATCAGCTGTCCTGGGACACCTGCATCAGCTGGGCCTGCTGCAGCACGCTTGGGTTTGGGTTTAGGCTTAGGCTTGGGCTCAGGCTCAGCACAGCCCTTCCCAAGTGGGCGATCTCCAGCCTAGCTCACTGCAGCACAGCGAGTTCCACAACCTCCTCTGGCAGCAGGTCTAATTATGCTCCCACCCTTAACGAGCACTAACTCAATGAGAGAACAAATAAAAACCAGCCCAGTGAGCAATTACGTTGCTAGGGGAGAGGCAATCTCTAGCCAGGGGGGAAGGAAGAGCTGGGGGAAAGCCGGGCACGGGGAGGCAGCAGCACGGCCAGGCTGCTCCCCATGGAGAAAGCTGGGCCAGGTGCCCACACGGGCGGGGACGTCCCTGTACCAGTGCCATGGGCACAGCGGCTCCTGCTGCTGCCTTCTCTGCCTGCAGACACTCACATCCAGCTCCCGGAGGAGAGACTCCAGCTGGTATCTGTCCTTGAACTCCGGGCTGAATTTTTGGTCCAGGTCTGTATCCACCTTCTTCAAAAGCTCCTGAGCATCCTTGGTGTCTTTCTGAAACTGCAGAGAAGGAAAGTTCCTTGTGAGAGAGGATCCTGCTGAAACATGGAGCAGACCCTCCATGGTCTTCACACAGCCACCTGGAGCTACTCTGGTCATCTGGACACCCAGAATATGTGGGGAAAGACAAGGGATCACTATTTCCCTTGTTTGGGACATCAGCTCAAAGGAAACAACAACCAGGAGCGGCTCATTCCATTCATTCAGAGTTATTAAGTCCCACCTTTCCCTGCCCTCAGTTTTGTTTCACTGTGACAGCATCACCACGGTGTGTGGTGCCACCAGTGCCAGTGCCAGGAGAAGGGAGAGCCAAGCCCTTCCACACACAAACCATCCCCTGGGGCAGCTGTTCTGGCAGGTCCCCATGAAAGGCACTGCTCGGGCTGGGCAGCACAGCTCAGCTTGGGCAGGAGACTCATGGGGTGGTGAGCACGCCCAGGCTGTGGGAGAGGAATCCAGCCCGACCTGCTCCCCTGCAGAGCCTCCCTGGCTGTCGGATTCCATTTATCCAGCAGACATCTGTCTGCTCAGCTCCAGCTCTGCTGGGCCACTCAGGCCTTGTGCTGGACTCCTCGGGGGCAGCTCTGCCTGTTGCAGCTGGGATTTCCTACATGGAGCCCTTCTGCTTCCCAGTGCAGTGTGCAAGCTCTCCCCAAGCCCTGTTTG
Organism: Catharus ustulatus; assembly: GCF_009819885.2. Classification (NCBI taxonomy): domain Eukaryota; kingdom Metazoa; phylum Chordata; class Aves; order Passeriformes; family Turdidae; genus Catharus; species Catharus ustulatus. The sequence continues at coordinate 1,508,615 of NC_046236.1, read as the reverse complement.
GGGTGAGGACAAGGACTGACCCCGACTGTGACTCATGGAATTCAGTGCTGGAGCAGAAGCTTTCTGCAAGTCATGCTTTGGCCAAGCAATCACTGACCTTTGGTTCCTGAGCAATTATCACTTGTGTTCTACCAACTCAAGGTGCTCTCCTAGCCTTAAAAATCCCGGTTTTAGAGCACTCCATCTCTTCTACCCAATTTCCAGAATAGCAGGAATTTTTGTATTCTAGGATTTCCTGCAACCCTGCTCTCCAGGCTCCAACAAGTCACTGCCCCCAGGGATGTGGTACCTTGTGGAAGTCCTCCATGAACTTCAGGTGGCTCTCCTCGCAGATCAGCAGGTTCAGGTACTCCTTCCAGTCGGCGTGCACGGCCTCGATGTGAGCCTGCAACACAGGGGTGGGACATCAGTGGGATCCCCTGGCAGGGGGAAGCCTGAACTGCTCACCAGGAAGTCCCAGTTGCCATCCTGGGACTGTTGACATCCTGTCAGCTCTTGAGCTGCCTCTGGAGCACCCAGATGCTCTCAGGGGGAACCTAGGATGGGAATACCCAAGGCTGGGATGATCCCATGGGAACACAGACTGTGTGCAGGTGGCAAATCCTTGTGGCCATCTTCCCACCAAACAGGGAAGGGTTCTCTCTAGGTGGGCACAGGGTAATTGCCACAGGAATGAGGAAGATGAGAAGAGCTTCTTAGGTTTATCTTTGCTCCTCTTGTGGTGTTTACACACCTGCTAGTGAAGGAGGCTTTTCCCCCTTGGCATCTCAGGAACTAAAGTCACGAGTGGTGTTGGCACTGGGTCCCACTCTGGAGAAGGTCTGGGCGAGTTGCCTGTGCTCTAGGGTGGGTGGGGAGCTGGGACCCATCCCTGGTGCTCACCTCGATGGCATTCTTCCCAGGGTGGTTCTGGGCCAGCAGCTGATCCCCATCAGCGTGCAGCTTGTTGATGGCCTCCTCCTTCTCCTCCAGCTTCCGGTGGATGAAGTTCTGGATGGAGAGAGGTGAGATATTGATCCCCATGCAAAGGGAGGGGACCCTGGCTGCAGCCTGGGCTCAGCAGCTCCACAAGACAGTGTACTGTTCTCCCACTGCAGCTTTCACTTTTCCTTCCCTTGCAGATGTTGCTAAAGATGTGGCTGTTTCCAAGCCAGCACTGAGATAAAGGACCAGGAGGTGAGGGAGCTGTTGTGCTTCCCCATCATGTTATCTTTGGCATAGGTAAGGAATGACCTCACTATCCCTGTACTATCAGCTGTGCATCTCAGAGCCCTTCACGTTGGGCTGGGGGAGACTGAGGCAGGGGGAAGGAACATTCCTACCCCCATCCAACTCCCCTGGTGCCATGGCCAGCTCCCTTTTGCCCAGCAGCAGCCAGAGCAGGAGCAGGCTGGCAGAGCAGGGCCAGGCTGCCGGGAGCGCACAGACCTCATACTGGCGGCGCCGGCTGGGATAGTCCAGGTTGTGGTCACTCCAGTCGTAATGGGTCCTGTCCTTGGCCTGCTGATCCAGCCAGTAGAGCTTGTTGGTGCAGCGCTGCATGTAATCCTGCAGCGAGTTCAGGTCCTGCTGCCGCTGCTGTGAGCCGGCCTGCAGGGGGGCACAGGCACAGCTCAGCCCAAAGCTCCTCTCTGTGGGTCCCCCAGGGGTGCCTGGCCACCCCAACCCCAGGAGGGTTCTTCCTCCAGGATCCCAGAGGTTCTTACCAGCAGCTTCTGGTATTTGGCTTGGAAGTCGCTCAAGTTTTCCTGGAGAAGAAGCAAGGCAGGAGTTAGGAGCGGTGTCTGGAGAGAGGTGGCCTGACAGGGGCTCGAGGGTGCAGAGGGATGCGGGTTTAGGCTAGAAGGGGATGTGGTTTATGGGATTTGCCTCACTGTAAAGCCAGAGCCAGTGTATGTGATGCTGGGCTCTCAGGTTGGGAGGGGATCTGGGCACCCACCCAAACCTGCTCTGGGCTGTAGCACCCTGGGTGGTGGGACACCCTCTCCTCCCTCCATGGCTCAGGGCAGGGCTGACCCTGCAGGGCAGCAGCGAGAGGGGCAGGAGAGCTGACCTTGCTTCCTTCCTTGACGATGTGTGGCCCGATGGCCATGACCTCGTTGTGGAAGATGTTGTGCTCTTCTACTTGGCTGTTGACCAGTGGCAGGTCAGTCCCAAAGCCTTTGCTGCTCAGCGCATCCTGGGGTGCACAGGAGTTGGGGTTAGCAATGGGGCAATGGGGTGAGGCTGCCAAGACCTAGGGAGCTCCTCTTGGAGGTGGCCATGGTGCTGGGCTTGGATGGGCTCTGCTGGCTGCAGTGTGTGAATGCCCCAGGAGTGTGTGGGTGAAATCAGCTGTGCTTCGGGGCAGCCATGGCAAAACCAGTTTGGGGGGTTAAACCCTTCTCTGGCTGGGACAGTGTAGGGAGTGGGATAAAATAAAAAATAAGGGCTGTGGAGTAGAGCCTGAAGCAGGTGGTGACTGGGGATGCTGAGGCCAGGACCAGTGCCACCTTGAGCACTGACAGCAGCTTGCCTTGTCCCACCGCCTCTGCCCCTGCCCTGTCCCCCAGCTGTTTGCTGCTCCCAGGATGGAGCTCCCTAGACGTTTTCCAAGAGCTAGTTTCTCCATGGAGAGCTGCAGTAGCTGGTGCTACTGGCCAGGCAGTGACACTGGTGGCCCCCTTGGTACCTGTTTCTCCTCGATCACTGTTGACCAGTTGACCTGGGGCTCAATGTGCTGCAGGGGGAAGTTGTAGATCTGGTCGTGTTTCACTCGCAGGTTTGCCACGCGTTCCTTCAGCTGCCGGATGCTGCGGGAAGGGAACGGTGAGGGTGGCATGCAGGATGTGGGCATGGGCTGGCATTAGCATTGGTGGGTGTAGATGATCCTCTCCCAGGCCCCCGTGGATGGTGGGCTGTCCTTAGGGGAGAGCCCTGCTGGGCTGGCAGCAGCTGCACTGTGTAATGGCTGGGCAGGGAGAGGTCAGAGGTTCCTGTGCTCTGCCCTCTGCCAGGGGCTGCTCCTGTGGCTGTGAGCTCAGGCCAGGCTGGACCTGGGGCAGAGTGTGGGGTACAGTGGGCAGGTGCCACCCTGCCATGCTGCCATTGTCTTGCACTCCACATGCCCAGGATGGTGTGGGTCACACACCCTAATGGGAGTTGGGATGCAGAGGAGCCCGTGGTGATTTCCCCCACTGGAGAAGCCTCCCCCTCATCCAAGGGCTCTGGGGAGAGGTGGCCCTGTGGCACTCACTCTTCTGTGATCATGTCCCCCTGGGGGTGCTTCATGTGCCGGGCCACGGCTGCATCCCCATCCAGCACGTAGAGCAGCTTGTCAGACTCAGAGAGTTTTTGTGCTGTCAGCTCCTTGTACTGTGCCAGCTGGCACGCCTTGATCTTGTGCAGGTCCTGTGCAGGACAGGAGAATAGGTCACCTCTTTGTACCGAAGAGATCATGGCACCCTGCTCTCCCTTGGCACTGGGGAGGGGCAGCAGCTCTGCTGCCTCCCATCCACCTTGAGTGTATTTTACTTTCCCCTCTCCTGTCACAGGATCATGGGATGGTTTGGGTTGGAAGGGACCTTAACAATCATCCAGCTCCAACTCCCTTGCATGGGCAGGGACAACTTCCACTTGATAGAGTGGCTCGAAGTCCCATCCAATCTCACCTGCTGGAGAAGGGCTGGGGAGCTGCATCACCTTGGGATGCATCCTTTGGGATGAGAAGGATGGTTCAGGCCTCTCCTCCTCCAGCTCAGCTCCCTGCTGGGATGCACATCCCCACTCTGCACTGTCCTGCCCCCCGGGTAGGGGAAAATTTCAGGGCCCTGTTGCCTGGAACACCCTCCCATCCTCTTCCCATGAGCGGGGGAACGCCAGTAATCCCTCGATGACCCCTTACAGATCATCACAATCCAGGTGGCAAGGCAGGGCTGGGCAACCACCGACATATGCCACAGGAGAAGAGGGGAGAGCCCAGGAAGTGCCGAGGGCTGGGGCAGGAGGCAGGGGGAGCAGCCTGTGAATATGGGACCGTGCCCTGCTTACATTTTGCATTCGGGAGTCGGTCTCCACGATGTTTTTCTCCACCTGGTCAGCATTTTTCTGCAGGCGCTCGATGAGCTCGGTCAGCTCTTTGCTGGAGATGCTGGAGAGAGAACGGGGGGCTCGTCACCCCACAAAGCCGGCCACAGCTCCCGGGGGTGCAGTGACCCCGCGGGTGGCCGGGGGCCAGCCCAGCCTGCAAGGCACTGCAGCTGTGTGTGACTCACTGCTGCCTTCCAACACTTTCCAAAATACTCAGCCAGTGGGCCAGGAGGGGGTGGGGACGGCTGGAAATGGGAGTGATGCCTGAGCCTCCCTCGGCTTTGGAGAAGGACAGAAAAGAGCTGTTTGCAGTGACAGGGAGAGAATCGCAGAATATCCTCAGCTGGAAGGGGCTCAGGAGGATCATCAGCTCCTGGCCGTGCACAGACACCCTAACAATCCCATCCTGTGCCTAAGAAGGGGGGTCCAGTGTGGAAATAGAGGAGCTGGAGCAGCAGGGAGGCCCTGGCCCCCATGCCCACAGGGCAGGTGGCCCTTTTGAGGCTGTTGCCCCTGCCTGCAGCCCTGCTCTGCCCCTCTGTGCCAGGCTCAGGGCTTCCTTCTCTGCAAGGAGTTAGTCACAATTCAAACCCAGGAAAGGGATGGAATCACACACATTGCATCTCTTCCAGTGCCTTCTGCCGTGCTGGGCACTGGTTTTGCTCCCAGGGTGACGCTGGCCAGGCTGGCTGGCTGCAGGGCCAGCCCAAATATTCCCATCCAAGTGCAGGGACGGCGGAGCTGGAGCAGAGCAGAACAACCCATGACGCAGCTTCTGCATTGCTGGGGTTATTTTAAACATTTCATCTCATTGCTGTCACTTCGGCTGCAAGGAGAGGCTGCAGCATGCCAGGGCCAGCTCCCAGGGCATGTGCCAGGCATGTGCCTGCAGCTCTGCCACCGCTGACCAGAGGCAGGAGCAGGGTGTGCTCCCCAAATCCCTGCAGCCAGAGGGAACTGAGGCTGCTGGCAAGATTGGGGTGTCCCAGCTGTACTGCTTTGCCATCTGAGCTTAAACCAAAGGCTGGCTCTGTCCAGTCCCAACCACCTTAATATGAGCCTTAATGACCTCGTTATGTGGTGGCAGAATTAATCTTTGTAAGGAACTTGGAAGTGTCAACTGCTGCTGAAGCAGCTGGAGAGGACGAGCAGGACTGGCTGAGGTCAGCAGCATCCCAGCAGTGCTGGTTCATGGCACAGAGAGTTCCTGCATCCCCAGGTAGAATCACAGAATTGTAAAGGTTGGAAAACCTCTAAGTACATCGAGTGCAATCATTCTCCCAGCATGGCCAAGGCAACCACTAACCCATGTCCCCAGATGCCACATCCACGCAGCTGCAGGAATAGGGACCACCCCCCCGCCACTGCCCTGGGCAGCTGTGCCAGTGCCTGACCACCCTTCCCGTGAAGAAATTTTCCCAATATCCAATTTAAACCTCCCCTGGCACAACTTGAGGCCATTCCCTCTCCTACAGTCCCTGTTCCCTGGGAGCAGAGCCCAACCCCCCCCGGCTGTCCCCGCCTGTCAGGGAGTTGTGCAGAACCAGAAGGTTCCCCCTGAGCCTCCTCCTCTCCAGGCTGAGCCCCTTTCCCAGCTCCCTCAGCCTCTCCTGGTGCTCCAAGCCCTTCCCCAGCTCTGTTCCCTTCCTTGGACACATTCCAGCCCCTCAGTGTTGTGAGGGCCCAGAACTGACCCCAGGATTGCTGCTGCAGCTCCCCCAGGACTCTGGTGCTGAGTTTCAGGACCTGTTCCTGCCTGCCTCATGTGCTGTCGCTTCAGTGCAGCAGATCAAACTAAACCGCAGCTCTGGGCTTGTTCTTCCCTACCTCAAACCTGCCCCAGGCTGCAGGAGCCTTGTGGCATCCAACAGCTCCAGGAAAGTTCACGTTTCCCTGGGAAGTTCTGGTATGAGCATGGTTTACACTGATTTTTTTCTTTTTATAGAAGCTGCATCATCAGGATGGTACTCGGAGGTTTGTGCTCATCCCTGTGCCTGCTGCCTGCCTGGCACCTCCTCATCAGCAGCAATGAACCCAGTGGGCATTCCTGGGCAGAGGGGACAAGGAAGGGGTCACTGGGAGATGTGGTTGCAATAATTTCAAGGGTGACTGTCATTCTGTGTTCAATAATCACAGCTGGAGGGTGCAGGGTGCACTGGGAGATGGGATATGGGTGGCTGGGTCCTGCTCCAGTGGTAGAAGCAGCTCCTCAAAATCCACTTTGGGGTTTCTTCCAACCTTCATCATCCCACAGAAACCAGGGCAAAAGTCAGGTGGAATCAGTAGTTTGGAGTGGGTGTCTGAAATGTGCTGCACGTGTTTGGGTGTCTTTGGGTGATGGTTGCTCAGAGCTGGCGTCTCCTGCATCCTGGCAGAGCTTGTGGCCACCAAGGAGCCTTCCTCACCTCCCACCTATGAACTGGAGGCCACCTGAGCTTGGAGAGTGAGAGAGGTTCATTATCCAGGTGGGAGCTTGGGCTGCTTTGCTGTGAGGGCTGGGAGCTGGACTGGCCCTGAGCTGGGGACGAGCAGGAAGCTCCTGCTGGCTCCTCTCCCTGGGCCCTACCTTGGTCTCAGTGACTCCAGCAAGTCCAAGGATGGATCTGCAGGGTTTCAGTAGATCTGCAGCATGGATGTGAAAACCATCCTAAAACCCAGAAGTCTGAGGTTTTTCTAGTTCTACTTTTGACTGAAACCTCTGAATTACAGGGAGGAAATAAACCTAAGCCAGAGATTTTTTGGATCCATGGCTGTGGTTCAGGCTGCTGACCTGGAGAGCTGCCTGGCAGAGCTGAGTCTGGAGCCTAGGCCCAGCCTTTGTGCTCAGTTTGCATCAGCAAAACTGAGCTCAGGTGCTGGAAGCAGCAAGTGCAACACCCCAGCCCTGACCCACTCCCTCAGGTACCAGCTTTGCTGAGCCAGTTTGGGATGAGGATGTTGTGTCTGGGCAAGGATGAGCCCCTTGTCCCTTTCTCTCTGCTCCTGTCTCAGGTTGGAGCCACAGGCTCTCCTCAGCCCTGTAATCACCTGTGCCCTGCCAGCCCCTTCCCAAGCTGGGGGATGCTGCCCCTGGACACCCATCCCCACCTCCTGCCCTCCATGACTGAGAATCCAGGACTGGCCAGAGCCACCCTCCAGCCCTGTGGCACCTGGGGACAGTGACATCCCTTCTCCATCACTGCAGGACTAGGAGCAGGTGAGGGGCTGAGGACTGGGAAAGGGAGGGCAGAGAATGGCAATTCCCTGTGTTGGAGGGCATGGTTTGCCTCGTGATGCAGAAACTGCTGCTTCCATCTGCAGTGTCTGGGTGACCAGGACAAAGAAATGCAGCCTTGCTCAGAGCAAGCAAGGACATGCTGGGATGTGGTGTGGGCATGGCTCAGCCCTCCTGACACACCAGAGAAGCTGCTGCTCTCTCCACCTCTGTGGTTTATGTGAGAGTCACCAGCTGAGGCTATGGGACAGGGAACTCTCATAAAAACTCCCATGGGAGCTGCACCTCAAAACTGCAGCGTCGGAAGCTGCTCCTGTGCAGCCCAGCCTGCCCTGAGCAGGGAGCTCAGTGTGTGCTCTGCTCATCCCACTGCTGCTGGAAATGCAGGGAGAACAAGTGTGCAGGAATAAATGCAGAAATAAGAGAGAATGGGAATCTCTGATGTAAGATCTCTCTTATTTGTGTATTTATTTCTCCATACTTGTCACTGGTACCGCTTCATCAACCAGCTTGGAAATCACTGATGTGAGAACATCAGGCCTGTTAATTACCCACCTGTCCCCTCCACAGCTGGGTTATGTGGATAAACCAGAGGAGGAGTCCCTGCATCCAACTGGATGTCAAACAGGGACTGCTGGAACCTGGCTGAAATCTCCATGCCAGGGGATGGAGGAGTTTGGCTTCCCTGTGCCCTTCATCTGCTGCAGGGGGAAGATGCTGGGAGAAAAGGAGGAATGGCTTCCCACTGCCAGAGGGCAGGGATGGATGGGATATTGGGAAGGAATTGTTCCCTGGGAGGGTGGGCAGGCCCTGGCACAGGGTGCCCAGAGAAGCTGTGGCTGCCCCTGGATCCCTGGTCCAAGGCCAGGCTGGACAGAGCTTGGAGCAGCCTGGGATAGGGGAAGGTGTCCCTGGACAAGGCAGGGTTGGGATGGGATGAGCTTAAAACTCCCTTACAATGCAACCCATTCTATGATTCTGTGCACAAATTGATGGGCAGAGCAGTCAGGAAGCCTTGGCTGTCCCAGGAAGAGTGTGTGGATGGGATTGATAGCAGCTTCTTTTGGGAAACTGCTGGGAAGAGCCATGGGTGCATTCAGGCTTTGGAGCAGAGCTGCTGGCAGGGTAAGACAAAGGGATGCCAGGGCCAAAAAACAGGCTGGTGGGGATGGCTGGAGCACAGCTGGGGAGGGAGAAGGGCAGGATTTGGCCAGAACCCAGCTGGGATGGGCAGCACACACACGACTGAGCAGAACCAGGAGTGAAGGTGCCCAGGGCACAGCCCCTGCAAGGCTGCAGCAGAGGGGGGGAAATGCAGAGCTGTTCTGCTGGAATAGATAAGGCTTTGTTTGAGAGATGAAAAAAAAAAAAAAAAAGCCTGGAAAAACTGGCTTTGCCATTTCTGGAGAACTTTAACATTCTCTGGCCAGGAAGGAAAAAATGATCTCTCTGGTGAAAAGCTGTGCTCGGCAGAAGAGTTGTTTTTTGTGAATGCCATTGGCTGGCTGGGCTGAAGGAGCCCAGGTCATTCCCATGGGGCATGGGAGCAGGTTTTGGGGTTTCTCCCAGCCTGGGGACCAGGAGGAAGCAGCTGTGCCATGGCAGACAGCACTTTATCCATGTAGCACAATTCTGATCTCAAGACCTTGGTTTCAGAGGGGTTCAGGTATTTCTGAAGGCGTAGGGGGGACTTTTAGGATTCAGGTTTTTCTTTCTTCTGTTTTCTTATGGCTTTGGTGATTTCTTTTAGTATTTTATTTGTGATCTGTCGGGGTATTTTTATTAAGAGGGGTTCTCAAAAGACAAATATGATGATAATTACTGTAATATGAAAACTTTGCTGCTAAAAACTGCACTTTTTTTTCCTCTATTCCTTTTTTTTTTCCTCTGTTCTCATTAGGTTGCACCCTCACTGGTAAGAACAGTTTTTGGAGTAAATCTCCCTGAAATCAGTTTCTCCAGGATGTGCAAAGGTCTTGTGCTTGCTGGCCAGTGGTAGAAAACCCCTTTGATTCCTCGAGTTTCCTTTTTTCCAAACAAGGAGGCTGTTTCCTTAATCCCTCCAAGGCACGATGTTCAGACACTCCTGAATTTTGACAGCTCCAGCTGACTGAGTTCCCTGGGAAGGCTCCTGCTGGGAATTTGTCCCATGAGCCTGATCCTTGCTGGGAGGGTTAATGGGAAGGCTCTGTCCTGCTCAGGGATGCTGCTCTCCTGTCAGAAAACCTTCCCATCCTAGAGGCTTCTCCTGGTGGGACAGCTTGGCCAGGGACAGGGCAGTTGGGTGAGGATGGGATCTGAGCAGGGATCCCAATCCTGATTACTGCATCCCACCACTGGGATGGACAGCACAGCAGTCAGTGACCAGTCTGCTGCTCTCAATTCCATCCCCATTCAATGTCCATTTATACAGATTTCATCAAAAGCTCTCCCATGTCAGCCCTGCTGCTGAAGGCCAGACTTTAGGAGGGATTAAATGAATCCTCCAGGAGGCCACAGCACACAGCTATAAATGTCCTTAAAGATCCCTGAGCCACAGCTCCCACTGCATGAAATTCCTCATGCTGCTTTTAGTGACACTGAAGTGAAACTGTGGCAGGGTAGAGGGCACAAGGGCTGGGCTCTGGCTATGGTAATTCAGGTTTGGGAGAGATTAGGATCTGGCTGAAAACTCAGAGCAGAGTCCTGTCAAGCTGCCCACCTCAGGGTGTAGCTGGACAGCAGGGTTGCTGTTCTCAGCCCAGCCTGTTCCAGTTGTGTTTATCTTCCCTGGTAGGAATGGTGATATTTTATTGTAATCTGCATGGAAATGAGAGCAGAAACAGGGCGGGGATGGGAGGCTCGCTCCGCCCTCAGCACGGAGCCGCTCCTGACTCACCTGTCTGGGCCTCCTGCTGACTCCAGCCCTTCCAAACAGCCTCTGGAAATGGTGCCAGCCCTGCAGGCAGAGCTGTGCCAGTGCCTGCACCCCTTCTTACCTGGGAAGTGACACTGCTGGGACTCTCCAGGTCTGGGAGCACTCCTGGGTGGATGCTCTCACCCCAAGGACCCTGAAGAGGAACAACTTTCCTGCTGCTAGGAGGGAGAGTTTCAGTGACTGCTGTGAAGGCTGACCTGGTTTTTATCATAAAATTATCAAATGATTTGGAGTAGATGGGCAGGGACACCTTTCACTATCCCACGCTGCTCCAGGCACTATCCAGTCTGGCCTTGGGCACTCCCAGGGATCCAGGGGCAGCCACAGCTTCTCTGGGCACCCTGTGCCAGGGCCTCACCTCCCTCTTTGTTTTCTACTTGCCAGGCCTGGACTATCCAAAGAAGAAGCCAACCTCCTGCTTTCTAAGCATGGCAAGTGTTTGAGGAACATGATGTGGATGGAGGCTGATGATTTTCCCCACACTGTGGCTCTGTTCAAGGTTTGTGCCTTCCCTTCCAGGAACACACATCCAATGAAGTGGTCATGGCTGAATTCCCAGGGCCTGACCATACTCAGGGATGAGAGCACAGTAACACAAGCAAGTTCATGAGATGAAAGAAATGTCACTATCATCCTCCAGGATCCCCAGCAAGGCAGGGAGATGCCCAGGGCTGGATGGGGATGGCTGCTGAGGCTGGAGACCTCGAGCCCAGGCAGATCACAGAGCTGCAGCAGATATTCCTAAGGAGAGACTTGGACCTGGTGCTGCTGATGGAAGCCTGAGGGCACTTTGGGGTTAGGACAGGGTGGCTGTCACATCCAGGGGACAGAGAGTTGTTCATGAGGAGGTTGCAGCACCTGACTTGGGTTCCAGTGCTGTTCATGGAGATGTTCCCATCCTCGGCAGGCTGTGTCCCGAGGCTGAGGAAGCCACCAAGATTCCCATGGCTCCTTTCCAGGCTGTGTCCTGCTGCTGGCCGATGTTCCCCAGGCAGCCCCTGCCTCCCTCAGCTAAGCTCATGGCCCTGGCTCCCGGGGCTGGCAGGACACGCTCCAGTGCCCCTCACTCTTGCCAAACCGGTGCTGGGTTCTTGCCCTGTCCCTCGGTGCTTTGAAGGCTCCGTCCCGGGCAGCAGCCAGGCACCGAGCCCTGCCCGAGGTGCAGCCCCCGCGCAGGATGAGGCCGGGCTCACGCGGTGTCGAAATCTCGGTCCCTGCTGTCGGCGGGGGCGGGCGGTTGATTTTAGGAGTGTTGCTCTGTTTTCCTGGTAGCAGAGCTGGGCGGGAGCCGCCTGGGAGCCTGGCAGTGCCTGGAGCAGGGGACGGGGCAGGAGCTCCTCATTTCTTCGCAATCCTCCTCCAGCAAGTTGTTCAACCGGTCGGGCACAGGCTTCCCCACCTTGATGGTGGGGCTGTTTCCACACGGTGGGAGTGTTCACTGGATTCACAGATGTTTGTAAACTCCAAGGCAGGAATTAACAAATTGGGGCTAATAAGCACAGCTCTCCTCGAGGTGCGCATGGACAGCCGGGGCGCAGGGAGGGAGGGAGGGAGGGAGGGAGAGTGGCCCCGGGCGCAGCCCTGCGCTGCTTCCTCAGCCACCACCAAGCCAGAAAAACAGAGGTTTTAGCCTGGCCCGCAGCCTCTGGAGGTGCTTTGGCACCTGTCCAGGGCCGCTGGGCTCCAGGCAGGAGGGAGGCTTCTTCCTTCCTGAGCCCATCCGCCGCGGATGGCGAGAGCACGGGATACCCAGGGCTGGCAGCGCTCGGAGCGCAGTGTGGGGACCCCGCCACGGCCCCGGGGTGGGCACCCCGCACAATGCAGGTCTGTCTCCTGCTGCTTCACAGCATCCTGATGCTCTCGGAGTGCTGTGCTGCCAGCCCAGATGCGGGTTCCTCACTTCCGAGCCGTCCCCGAAGCTCCGAAATGCGCCTGAATATCGGCACCATCCTTCAGCCATGGGAAGGCCGGGGCCACCAGGGAGGTGCGGAGCCTCACAGGGCTCTGTGTCACCCCCGTCTCCTCCTGCCTGCCCTGCCCAGGGCAGCATCAGGCAGCAGAGCGTGCCCCGGGCTTCGGGAGCCGGAGCCTGGGCGGCCCTGCCGAGCCAGCCGAGCTGCCGGGGGAACCTTCCCCGGGGCTGGAGCTGGAGCCTCAGCCCCAAGAGAGGGAGCTCAGCAAATGCGCTGTGGCAGGGCAGCAGCGGGCAGAGGCTCCCCTGGCGGGGAACACCCTCCCACCACCACAGCCCCGCTCCCGTGGGCAGGGAGCAGCCGGGGGCTCCCTTGCTTGGGAAATGTCGGCGCCTTCTGGGCTGACTGGTCCCTTTCTGGGCACTCGAAGGCACCTCAGCCCCTGCACCAGCTCCCCAGCTTCCTTCCCAAAGGAGGATTTTTGAGAGGGGGCGGCTGCTCCGAGTCCACGAGTCAGAGCTAGTGCCGATGGAAAAGAATGGAAAGGGATGAACAAGCCATGGGCTTGGATCATGAATCCTTGAACCGCTCAGAATCCTGGAGCACTCCACATGCTCTAGAATCTCTGCAGCTCCTCTGGGAACCACAGGACACGCTTCTGAATTAATCCCAACATCCACCTCTTTGGGAAAACATCCCAGTGCAGGCAGGGGCTGGGGACTGTCCACCGTGCAGCCCAGAGACGCTGAGCCTTCCTGGGGGGAATTTTTACACCTTTTCCCTTTTATCAGTGACCTTTCACAAGGCACATTCAACACGCTGCTTTTTTTTTTTTTCTCTTTTTTTTCCTCTCTCTCTTTTTTTTTCTTTTTTCTTTTTCTCCTTTTTAACCAACCAGTACAACCGAAAGGCGTCCCCACCCCGTCAGAGAAAGCCGAGGAAACGACGAAGAACAGCCAGACTATTCTATTTCCCCCCAAGATCTAAACCAGCACACACCTCGGAAGGGAAGGAACCTGCTCGCTGGAGCTCCTGCTCCTGCGATGGGAGGGGAGAAACAACCTCTGTGCCCACACCCGGCGCAAGAGATGCGGACCCAGCTCGGGGAGGAGCTGACACTTCAGCGGGGGCCAAACATCGGAGTTCCCACACGTCAGGGGCTCTACCATCGCTCAGAGGGTGCCCACACCTCGAGGATGTCACACTTCAGGGCTCCTCACCTCGGGAATGCCCACTCCTCGGGAATGCACATTCCTCGGGGGGTGCCCACACTTAAGGGTGTCCACATCTCCGTGGTGCCCACACATCCAGGGGTACCAACTCTTGGGAGGTGCCGATAGCTCGGGATTCCACACCTCGGGAGATTCCCACACCTCAGGGGATTCCCACACCTCGAGGGATTCCCACACCTCGGGAGGGCTCCCACACCTCGGGGGGGATCAGCTCCGCCGAGCCCCGGCGCGGAGTGGGGGGGATGCTGCGGGACGGGATTCCCGGGATGGCGGCTCTGCTCGTCCCGGGAGGAGCGGGACTGCCAGGGGCCGGGTCACTCACCTCTTCTTCTGCACGGAGGGGCTGTATTTCCCTTTGTTGCGTTTCCTGAAGAGCGAGTGCATCGCGTCCCCGCACGGCGCCCGCCGCGCTCCTCCTGCCCGTACCCACCGCCGCCCGCAGCCTCTGCGCCGCCACCGGGCCGGGCCCCGGCGGGAGGCGGGACGGGGCTGCACCGCCTCTGCCTCCTCCTGCCTCCTCCTGCCTCCTCCTGCCTCCTGCCCGCCGCTGCCCGCCCCTCCCTCCCGCAGCATCCTTCCCTGGCTTTGGGGGAGCCCCGCGCACCCGGCGCCAGCCCTGCCTGAAAGGGACCCCGGCAGGGTTGAACCCCCCCAGATGTGCAGGGTCAGCCTTACACCCCCCCCCGCCCCCAGTGCCAGGGCACGGGTGGGGAGCAGCTCGAGGGGTTCCTGCCCTCAGCGGGACCGTGATGGGCACAGAGGGGCTGCGGCTCCTCCCGGGTGATCTCTGTCTTTGGGGATGAGCAGTGCTCGGAGCATCACTGCTCCTGTCAGGTGCATCCGCCCTGCCGGGACACCTCCAGTCCTGGGGGCGGCTCTGGGCCTTTCACAAGAAACACACTGAGGGGCTGGAATGAGTCCAGGGAAGGGAACAGAGGTGGAGAAGGGTCTGGAGCCCCAGGAGAGGCTGAGGGAGCTGGAAAAGGGGCTCAGCCTGGAGAGAAGGAGGCTCAGGGGGAATCCTCTGGCTCTGCACAACTCCCTGACAGGAGGGGACAGCTGGGGGGAATCAGGCTCTGCTCCCAGGGAATGGGGACAGGACAAGGGGAAATGGCCTCAAGTTGTGCCAGGGGAGGTTTAGGTTGGATATTGGGAAAATTTCTTCACGGAGAGGGTGGTCAGGCACTGGCACAGTGGTGGGGTCTCCATCCTTGGAGGGGATTCAAAAGCCATGTGGATGTGGCACATGGAGACATGGGTAAGCATCAAATACATTGGTGCTGGGGGATGGTTGGACTTGATGATCTTACAGATCTACTTCGACCTGAAGGACTCCATAGGGCACCGAGATGCCTCCCCCAGGCTCCCCGCAGCCTAAGAGGTTTTTCTCACACATGCACACAGCAGTCAGCAATTAGGACCAGCTCTGGCCTTTTTATCCTGGGATTTTGTGCCCATGCGGGATTAAAGCCCTGATTGTAGCCTCCCCACCAGCCCCAAATCCTCTGCTGATTTTCGTTCTGGGGGCAAGTCAGTGCACGCTGTGACCTATTGATCCCGATCCCTGCGTGTGCCGGATCTCCTGCGCTCCGGGGCGCCCTTAAAGAGCGCTGAGCGCTGCGGCCGCTCGGACATTCCCGCCTGGCTCCGGCCGTGCCTGCCTGGGGCGCGGGGAGGCTGCGGGTCCCGGCAGCGACAGCGCAAGGCAAGTGTGTGATTGTGTGTTCGTGTGTCTGTCTGCGCGTTCCCCTCTGTCTGGCCATCTGTCTGTGTTTCTCTGTGTGTGTTTGTGGAAGTTTCCTCCATCCCAGCTCGCCATGGTTTGTCCCTCTGGATCCTTGTAGGGGGTGAGGCCGTTTCCCTGCAGGAGCTGAGCCTGCCGAGGGCTCTGGCTCTGGGCTGGCCTGGCTGTGCTGCCTGGCTGTGCCATCCCCTTCTGGGCAATCAGGAGCCAGGTGAGCTGTGAGGCCAGAACCCACAGCCAGTGCCCCACAGAGCCTGGAACCCACTCGGGGCTGGGCTGTCACTCCACAAACAGCAGCACTTTGTGTGCCCATGGCCTCATCCAGCCAAGCACCAAGGAGTCTTTGGCGAGTGGCGATGGATTTAAAACGCTCCTGGGAGCCCAAGGGTGTGCTGAAGGTGGATCTGGTGGGAGTGGCAGGGTTCTGCTGGGATTGAGTCTCAGGGGTGTAACTCAGGCCCTGTTGGCTGCTGGGCTTGATGGTGTGAGGCTGGAGCAGTGGCAGAGCTCCCACACCAGCGCCCGGTCCAGAACCAGGGCTGGGGCCTCACCCTGCACTGGCTGAGGCCATCTCTGGGCTCTTCCTGTCACCAGCCATGGCACCAGCTCCATTTGAGCTATAACTGAGCTATGGCTTGGTCTTCATGGTGCCAGCTTCCATTCTTACTTCCTGGGTAGGAATGGTTCATCTGATCCAAGCCCCACAGATCCCTGTGGGACCCCTGGCAGTGCCTGGAGCCTGGCACACTCCCTGCCATGGCCATCAGTGCCAGGCTCCTGCCCATGCTGAGGAGCACACCAGTGTTCCCCTGTTTTTTTGGGAGGAGGATTTTGCAGATGCTCTGATCCCTTTGGAAGCTGTTAGCATCCCCATCCAACCTGCCCAGGCAGCACCTGCATCCCCATCCTCCCTCCAATCCTGACACAAGGGGAGGTGAAAAACGAGAAGCCCAGCTCCACTACTTTTATTTCACTGCGTGAAATTCTGCACGTCTTTATTCAGCACTAGAAACACTTTCTGGGTTTTGTGCTTTTGGATCCTCCCCATCTCTAGCAGCAACATATTCTGGATGCGCAAAGGACCGGTTGCTCCTCTTCCAGCCTCCAGAACCACCCCAGAGCCCCCCTCCTTAAACCCTGTGTGAAGGTGAGCAGAGGTTTAGGGATGAAATGCCTCTGCCTACCAGAGGGGTTTGCTTTCCATCTCCTGTGCCAGTTCTGCAGCCTTAATCCTCCTAATCTCCCCACATCTCTGGCATGGCTCATTTTTGTGTGCAAATGTCTTTGAGAGCAGCAAAATTGCAGCTGCTGGGTGAAACACCAGGCAGAGAGAAACCTCGGTGTAGTGGAAAACTGTCTTATGTAAACTGCCCAGGTATCCTGCCTTTACCTTGGCTTGGGATCAGAGGCACTGCACAAAGCCTCTGCACGCAGGGTGGTTTTGGGGACCTGGGGGCCTGTAGTTTGGGGGTGCTGGCAGCTCTTGTTCAGGCTCTGGTGCCTGCCCAAAGCACCACACACCCCGTGCTGAGGTTCCCTCCTCGGCTGGGCTCTACCAGGATTGGTTTTGCACCATTTATTTTGCAAATGAGCCTTTTGGTGGCTTTACCGATGCAGCTGGCCCCTGCTGTGCTCCGTGCCCTCCCTTTGCACTCCATGCCGGTACCAGCCCCGGTGCCAGCTGCTCCTTGGAGCCTCCTGAGCATGAAAAATAGGGGCTGTCCTGCCAGCCAGGAGCTTTCCGTGCCCTGTGAGGTGCCAAGCAGGTGTGAGCCCCACTGCGGGGCAGCAGGGGGCTCGTGGGAGGATGCCGAGCCCCGGTGTGCTGCACCCAGCCAGATGTGTTTCCTTGGCTACTTTCCAGCCCTTAAACCACCCACGGAGCTCCTTCCACGGGGCCACCGAGCACCTCGACAGAGGCAGCAATGTGGCAATATTGACTTAACTTGAGTAAGAAGCTCTTGAGCTGCTGCTGCAGGAGGGGGGCGGGAGAGGAGCACGTTTTATGCAACGAGATGACATTTTCCTGGCAAGCCCTTCTCTGGCATCCCGAACCCTGCTCCACCCTGTGCCAGCCCCGGCCGAGGCTGACCCCGCTGCCGAGGGAGCAGAATGGGCAGGGTGGGCTCGGGGTCTCATTCTCTGCTGACACCTGAGCCCTGGGCTTGGCCATCCCACCCCACATAGCCCACTGTAATTCGGGATGGCACCAGGGCTGGCTGGGTCAAGCCAGCAGTGGGTTGGTGGCATCCCCTTCCCCACGAGCCCCAAAAGGCACCGTGGCAGTGCCGAGGGGTCTTGGGGACCCGTCGGAGCAGAGGAGCCAGCCATGGAGATGATCAGCCCTGGCAGCTGCTCAGCAATGTTCCTCAATGAAGATTTTTTTGGATTTGACTTCTGATGGAGGGTGGGGGGTGAGGGGGGTGAGGCAAAACAACTAGGAAATCTCTTCCAAAAGCTCGATGGAACACAAACAGCAGCAGATGAGCCAAAATATCATTTATTTTCTGGGTGGGGACTTTTTGAGAGCCCCTGAAGGGCCCAGCTGAGCTGCTGGCCCCCGTGGCAGGGGTTTGGGGTGGAAAGGGAGTTCCTGCTCGCACGGCAGGAAAGCAGGGCACTGAAACACCTCCGTGCTGCCGCTTCCTCCTGGCGGCTCCCCCGTGCGCAGGAATGCGGCCGTGCTCGTTCCTAACTGGTCCTGTGCCGGGCGAAACCTCCCCCAGCTCCGTTTGGGGCTGCTTTTGCTCTGAAATGTGCAGCCAGCGTGGCTACTCCGGCTCCATCCCGCAGCCCCCGCCAGCCTCACGGCTTTAGATGGCTCTGGTGGGGTGTGGTGGCTCAAAGGACCAAGCTCAGGGCTCCTCAAACTGTAGGAAATAAATAGAATAAAACAAGTGCATCGCTCCTGGTGCCGAAGGATGGGAAAGCTCCTGTCCCAGCAGGGAAGTGGCTTTTTCTGCTGCAGTTGGTGCTTTGAGCCCAAGTGCCATCAAGGGACTTAATATTGAACAAACACCAAGCGAAAGCGGGTGCAGGCAGCCAAGCAAAACAAAGGCTGAGAGAGGCCGGTGCTCTGACTCATTTGGCATGAAAATGCAACACGGAATAAATTAAGTTTGGCTCTTCCTCATCCTCCCGGCACAGTACGGAGCAGGAGAGCTGCATTGTCACCGGGGCTGGGGTGGCTTTGGGGACAGGCATGGGGCCATCTGCACCAAACTGGGGCGGAAGGGGGAGATGGGGGCGGCCGGGGGAACCCACCCACCCTGGCAGGTTCCTGTCCTGTGTCTCCAGCCATGCCTTTTGGAATGGCACAGAACAATGTACAGCTGGGCTGGATGTTAACATCAGGATGTGCATCCGAGACAGCAGCAGCTTCTCTTGGTCCTTATT